>NC_057803.1:377232903-377532903 GCF_018294505.1 Triticum aestivum | reverse complement strand
CTCCCACCTTAGTTGAATCTGATTTGAAAACGACGTTCCTTGTAGAAGGTTAAAAGGAAACTTGTATGTCACCATTGTGGTTTTGCATAGATAACAATGGTTATTATTGTTTTCCCTAGCAGACACGTAAAATTGAACAACATAGTAGAAGATGTCTAACTTGTTTTTGCAGGGCATGTTGTGATGTGGTATGGCCAAAACATGATGTGATATATGTTGATGTATGAGATGATCATGATTTGTAATAGGGTCACAACTTGTATGTCGATGAGTAAGGAAACCGGCAGGAGCCATAGGTTTGTCTTTAATTTATTGTATTACCTACAAGTCAATCATTAAACGACACGTTATTGCCTTACTTATAGATATGAGTTAGCAATAGTTGTAGAAGCAATAGTTGGTGGAGACAATGTGGCGACCCGACCCGAACGGATCAAGTGCTCTGTGCTCAGGTGTCATCCCTGGATTAGTAATGCTGACACCACACAGTACATCGAAGGATTTATAGCAGAGTGGCAATCACACACTTATTACATCGTTGTCTCAAAGAGAACTTTTACAATAAATATGGCTTAAGGCCATCTAATAACGATAACAGCGGAAGACTCGGAAGATAAATGGGTCCATCAACTCCAGCGGCATCACTGAGTATAGGGCCACGACCTAAAACACCTTACTCGTCGTCTGAAAAGTCTGCAACATGAGAAGTTGCAGCCCGAAAACGGGTCAACACATGGAATATGCTGGCAATGTAACACATAGAGAGTAATGGAATGAAACAGCTATACTATATGCATATATGGCTGGTGGAAAGCTCTATGGTTGCAGTTTTGCGTAAAGCCAGTTTTTCCCTACTACAAAGGAATAAATTTATTTAACTATCATGGTAGTTGTTAAACATCGAGAATGGTTGACAGCATTCCGATCCCAATTAAGTGAACAATTAAAACCCAACAACATTAATTAGAAGTAATGTGTTGAGATTCACATGATATTCAAGTACTAGATACTCAAGTTGTCCATAACTGGGGACACGGCTAATCATGATTAGTTTGTACACTCTGCAGAGGTTTGCGCACTTTTCCCCACATGACTCGATCACCTCCGTTTGTTTTCTCGCACTACATGGTGTTTGAGAAACGGATGACCGAGACATAGTCTTTCAGAAGCGCTAGCACCTTACATGTGGGGTAGACCGTACCACCTACAACCCCTACATCTGCTAGTCCACCTCGTAAGAGTTCGCACAACTTAGTCAACTATGCCAGAGCCGATAGTAGCATGTGGCTGCACACGGAAGTTACTATCACGAATGATCTTATGATCCCTTTGAGCCTGGGTGGCGGTCCAAAATAAAACAGGAAAGTCCTGATAGACATCAGGTGCCTCAATCCACCCATATGTGTGTTTAAGTTGCCACCTTAGATAAACCATTAAAATTGTCAACTCACCTCTGTCATGGATATCACTCACCCAATCCACGTCTACTAGCATAGCATGGCATAATAAGCAAACATAGAAGTAACTCCCAAAGGTTTCATAATAATACAGGTGATAGGTACTACCTCATCTACTTCCCATCCCACAGTTTAATTAGATCCTAATCATGCAATGTGAGAGGATTGATCTAATGCAATAAAACATGGGTTGTAGAAAAGGTATGATCAAAGTGTTACTTGCCTTGATGATGATCCGCGAGACCTAGGGTTTCGAAGTAACAAGCGACGCAATCCGGGTGATCTATCGCAGACAAACAACAAGCATACAATAAGTACTCATCTAATGCACAGGTAAAACTCGGATAGGAGAACGAACCAGAAAGTTCAACTTAAGAACTCCGATTGCAAAGAAAGAACGAACCAAAACAAAGAAACGGAAAACAAACGGCGGAAGAAAACAACTCGGTTCTAGCAAGTGGAAACTAGGTCAAATTTTACCGGGGCAAAAACTTGTTTAAGTTGATTAGACGGAACGGCGGTTTCGCAACGAAACTCCAGGTGCTTGAATCACCTGATTCCGTTTAACGAGCAAGAAGAAAAACTAGAACGAAGATCGGATCTGAGATAGCGATCGCGGAATAAAACCGACGAAAAGAAAGAGACGAACGGTTAAACGAACGGACGTTCGTTAACCGGGAAACAATCGGTGATCACGTTCGTTGAGACGAATGGTCCGAAAGAAGAACGAAAACCGATCTAGGGTTTTCGGAGAAAAATACCGAAACGAAAAACCGATCTAGAAACCGGAACGGTTTAGAAAAGAACCGGAAAGAAAACGAATCGGAAGAGAAGAAAAGAATCGGAACGGTTTATAAGAAAAACCAAACTGAGGGGAAAAGGAGAGACGCGGCGCGGCTACCTCGGCGAGGTTCCGGCGAGGGGCTCCGGTGAACGGCGGCGTTGGGCGGCGGCTGCGACGAGGGGTGGCGTGGCTATGGCGGCGGCGGCGGGTTAGGCTCGGGGCGGCGCGGCTATAGGCGGTGGCGGCGGGTGAGGAGCGCGGGGTGGGGCGCGGCTATAGGAGGCGCGGGGTGGTGTGCGGCTTGGGTTTTGATTTGATGTTTTGGAGGGGGGTGTGGGGGTATTTATATTGGTGAGGGGAGGGGGTTTCTTGGGGTAGGGGACAAGAAATAGAGTAGGAAAAGGAAAACAAAACAAAGGAAAGAGGGGGGGGGCTACGGCCTAGAGTCCCGCTGGGACTCGGCCTGGGGCGGCGGCTGCCTCGCCTGGCGCCTAGCGCGCACGGCTGGGGCTGGGGCCTGGCTGGCCGGCCTGCTGGCTGGGCCTTGGCCCAAGGCGCTGCTCCTTTTTTTTTAAATCGGTTACGCGCGCAGAAAAACAAAGAAAAGAAAATCTAAACGAACTCCAAAAATTCTAAAGTAAATTTTCCCCGACTCCTAAAAATGAGTCGAACAAAATGAACTTTACTCCAGGCCTAAAATGCAATTTTTTGAAAACGCGCATTTTCCCTATCCAATTGAAAAGCAAACAAAACTCCGGCAAAACCAAAATTTGATTTATTCATTAAATCTTCATTTTTCCTAAATTTGGGGAAGTCATATTATTCCCTCTCTCATTATTTTTGATATTGGAAAAATAATTGAAGATGAAATAAAATAAATCAAGTGATCCTCTTTTCAAAATTTGAGAAAACTCAAATATGAAAATAACGAAATCTGCAACTCTCTCTGAGGGTCCTTGAGTTGCGTGAAATTTCTAGGATCGGGCAAAATGCAAGAAAATATGATATGCATGATGGTCTATGTATAACATTCCAAATTGAAAATTTGGGATGTTACGAACCTACCCCCCTTAAGAGGAATCTCGCCCTCGAGATTCGGGTTGGCTAGAAAATAGGTGAGGGTGGTCTTTGAGCAAATCTTCTTCTCTTTCCCAGGTGGCTTCATCCTCTGAGTGGTGGTTCCACTGAACTTTGCAAAACTTGATAACCTTGCTGCGAGTAACTCTGCTGGCATAATCGAGAATCTTGACTGGCTTCTCCTCATATGTTAAGTCGTCCTTCAACTGAATCACTTCGAGTGGCACGGTATCTCTTAGCGGTACCTCCTCCATCTCGGCGTGAGATTTCTTCAGCTGAGAAACATGGAATACATCATGAACTCCTGACAGTCCCTCTGGTAATTCCAACTTATAAGCGACTTCTCCCATACGTTGCAAGATCCTGTACGGTCCAACGAAACGCGGTGCTAACTTTCCCTTAACTCCAAAGCGCTTAACTCCTCGAAGTGGGGATACTCGGAGATAAACTCTGTCTCCGGTTTCGTAAACTGTCTCCTTGCGTTTAGAATCTGCGTAGCTCTTCTGCCTGGACTGGGCTACCTTGAGTCTATCGCGAATCAAAATTAACTTTCCGTTCAGACTCCTTAATCAAATCTGGTCCAAAGAATTTACGGTCTCCAACTTCGTCCCATGACAACGGTGTCCTGCACCTCCTTCCGTATAAAGCTTCGAAAGGTGCCATCTTCAAACTGGTTTGGTAACTGTTGTTATAATAAAACTCCGCATACGTTGCTACATAGCCTCTCGGAACTATTTCTAAACATAGCTCACGAAGGTTTTCTGCTAACTCCTTGGGTATTTTCCACGTCATTAGAGTTTTGACATGGCTCTTACGGCTCAATGCGTCAGCTACTACATTAGCTTTTCTGGGATGGTAATGCAATCTCATGTCATAATCCTTGATGAGCTCCAACCATCTCCTTTGTCTGAGGTTCAACTCCTTCTGCGTGAAAATGTACTTCAAACTCTTGTGATCCGTGTACACCTCACAATGATTTCCAATGAGGAAATGTCTCCACGTTTTCAATGCATGCACTACGGCTGCTAACTCCAAATCATGCGTGGCATAATTCAACTCATGAGGCTTCAGTTGTCGTGAAGCATACGAAACAACTCTCCCTTCCTGCATAAGCACTGCTCCAAGTTCTCGACATGAAGCGTCGCAATACACCTCATAATCTTTGGTCTGATCTCGCAAAATCAATACTTGTGAGGTGACCAAACGTTTCTTCAACTCCTGGAAACTAGCCTCACACTCCTCAGTCCATTTGAACTTAGTATCCTTCTTCAACAACTCTGTCATAGGCTTCACAATCTTTGAGAAATTCTCAATAAACCTCCGGTAGTATCCTGCGAGTCCAAGAAACTCCGGATCTCTCCAACTGTTGTTGGTGCTTCCCATTCGGTTACGGTCTCAACCTTTGTGGGGTCAACTGCTATACCCTCCCCAGATATAACGTGTCTGAGGAATCCAACTTCCTTTAACCAAAACTCGCATTTGCTGAATTTGGCATATAACTGATGTTCCCTTAGTTTCTCCAAAACCAAACGCAAATGTTCCTTATGCTCCTCTTCATTCTTTGAATAAACCAGGATGTCATCAATGAACACTACGACGAACTTATCCAAAAACTCCATAAACACTTTGTTCATCAGGTTCATAAAATAGGCAGGTGCGTTAGTCAATCCAAATGACATAACGGTATACTCATACAGTCCACATCTTGTGGTGAATGCTGTCTTAGGTATGTCCTGCTCTCGAATCTTCAACTGATGGTACCCTGATCGCAAATCGATCTTGGAAAACACTTTAGCTCCTTGCAACCGATCAAACAGATCGTTGATCATTGGCAGTGGGTACTTGTTTTTGATGATTACTTCATTCAATCCCCGATAATCTACAACCATCCTTAATGATCCATCCTTCTTTTCCACTAGAAGTACAGGTGATCCCCAAGGTGAAGAACTTGGGTGAATGTAACCTTTATCCAATAACTCCTTAATCTGATTCTTAATTTCCACCAAATCCTTTGCTGGCATCCGGTACGGTCGCTTCGATATTGGGCCTGTACCTGGCAATAACTCAATCAAAAACTCAATGTCTCTATCCGGTGGCATGCCCGGCAATTCCTCAGGAAATACATCAGGAAAATCCTTCACCACTGGTACTTCCTCTTGCACAACTCCTGTTAGGCAGTTTACTTGTGTCCTGTTTGGCACATGCCGGGATACATACTTGATCCTTCTTCCTTCTGGTGTGGTAAGCAAAATTGACTTACTAGCACACTCAATATTCCCTTTATACTTTGATAACCAATCCATGCCTAATATCACATCCAATCCTTGAGATTCCAATACTATTAGGTCTGAGGGAAAAACATAGTTACCAATCCTTAATGGTAACCGATCACACCATCGTCTAGCCATAAACTCCGCTCCTGGTGAGCTTACTAACATGGGTGTCCTAAGGGCTTGGGTTGGCAGGTTATATTTATCCACAAATCCCCTTGATATGTATGAATGCGATGCTCCAGTATCAAAAAGAACGAGTGCGGTAATTGACTTAACCAGAAACTTACCGATTACTGCATCAGGCTGATCTTCAACCTCCTCCACATTAATGTGGTTCACCTGTCCCCTATTGAAAGGGTTCGGCTTCTTCCTAGAGCTTCCATTGCCATTTCCATTCTAGCCTTCGGGGCATTCATTGGCATAATGTCCGGTCTTCGAACACTTGAAACAGGTGACTTGGCCCAGATCTCTCTTGGTTGGGGTTGATGGGGTGGTCCGGTTCTGGCCGTTGCTTCCTCCATTCCCATTACCATTCTTGTGGCCATTATGGTTGTGCGAACTACCTCCTCCATGGGTATGCTAAAACTGAAATCCCGGTTTTGGGGTAAAACGGGGCTTCTGCTGGGCACCAGAGTTATACTTCCCCTGTCCATACTTCCTCTTATGGTTTTCAATCTGCTGTTGCTTTCCTTCAATCATGATGGCACGATCTACCAACTCCTGGTAGTTGTTGAAACTTGCTACCATCAATTTCATGCTTACTTCATCATTCAGTCCTTCCAGAAACTTCTCCTGCTTAGCTGCATCCGTAGCAACGTCATCTGGGGCATAACGTGCTAGCTTACTAAACTCCTCCACATACTGGCCAACTGTCCTTCCTCCTTGGCGTAAGTTGCGAAACTCACGCTTCTTCATGGCCATAGCTCCTGCTGAAACATGGGCAGTGCGGAAAGCTTGCTGAAACTGATCCCATGTGACAGTGTCAACTGGGTATGTGGCTGTGAAATTCTCCCACCATGCTGTCGCGGGTCCGTCAAGCTGGTGAGCGGCAAACTTCACTTTCTCGCCATCCGTGCATCCTGCAGTGGTCAACTCCCTTCCTATCTTGTGGAGCCAATCGTCTGCTACTATCGGCTCGGTGCTACTGGAAAACACCGGCGGATTCAGCCTAAGGAAACGGGCTAAGTGGTTAACAGGTGGTGGTGGTGGTGGTGGGTTGTTGTTGTTCTGCTGGTTCTGGACTAACATCTGCATCAATTGATTCTGCTGCTGGATCAACTGAGTGAGCTCCGGTGGGAATCCATTGTCACGTCTCGGAGGCATCTGAGGGTTTAGAAAAGATGAGATATGAGAATAGAGTGAGGTCTAAAGGGAAAACACTACCCCAATGCACATGAGCAAATGCACACAAAATCACTTCATTCAATCAAACAAGGGCTTACAATCGGTCTAAAACTATCGCAAAAGTGCTCGAACTATTGTGTTTACATGGGGAAATACTACTACTATCTGGGGGTCATCTAGAAATTTGAACCGGTGGAAGACTCCATGATATCTGCTCCAGCTTCGTCTTCAAAGTCGGGTTCACTTGGATCCGAATCGGTGTCGTCGATGATGATGTAGTTGTCTGGACATGCGATGTACTCATCTTCCTCCGTGGATGCTAACTTCCTCTTGAGTTCTTCAATCTCCTGCTTAAGATCGCCATTGTGCCTTGCTAGAGCTACGATCTCGTCCATGTAGTCCTTGCGTGTAGACTTCAGTTCTCCTTCTAGCTCGATGATCCTTGCCTTTGCATTCTTCAACTCTATCATATCATTGCACATCTGGTTCTCGTGGCGTCGAATGTGCTAGTTTAACTCCTGGATGAAAGATGCAATGGATCTATCCTTCTTGGTGCTGACTAACTCCCATTGTTCATCTCGGCGTCCGCAAATCTGGTAGATAGTGTCCTTGAGGTCTTCTTGGTAAACTTCTCCAATGCGTCCTATGGTGATATGAGCTGCCATGCTCTTTCCCAGACTCCAGGTTGGTGCATTGAAAACACTATCTATAGGCTTCGTGATTGACGCGAATGTTCTTCCCGGAACATGAGCTTGAATCTTCCAGCGCTCCTCTTCAGGGAGAGTGGCATTGAAGGTTCCCGTGAAGCTTGGTAATCCAATGTTCAGGTACTTGGTGACTTCCTTCAGGTGAAATCCAAATGGTGTGCCTTCATCCGGTTGAGCGTACCTAATCTTCGCGTTCGTCATCCTAATAGGGTAGAAAAGATGAGGAGTTAGAAAATGAGAAGAGAATGGTGATCTCTTGCTTTAACTTAGTGGTCGTGTTCTACAGTCAGCGTGTGCTCTGATACCATCTCTGTGGCGACCCGACCCGAATGGATCAAGTGCTTTGTGCTCAGGTGTCATCCCTGGATTAGTAATGCTGACACCACACAGTACATCGAAGGATTTATAGCAGAGTGGCAATCACACACTTATTACATCGTTGTCTCAAAGAGAACTTTTACAATAAATATGCCTTAAGGCCATCTAATAACGATAACAGTGGAAGACTCAGAAGATAAATGGGTCCATCAACTCCAGCGGCATCACTGAGTATAGGGCCACGACCTAAAACACCTTACTCATTGTCTGAAAAGTCTGCAACATGAGAAGTTGCAGCCCGAAAACGGGTCAGCACATGGAATATGCTGGCAATGTAACACATAGAGAGTAATGGAATGAAACAGCTATACTATATGCATATATGGCTGGTGGAAAGCTCTATGGTTACAGTTTTGCGTAAAGCCAGTTTTTCCCTACTGCAAAGGAATAAATTTATTTAACTATCATGGTAGTAGTTAAACATCGAGAATGGTTGATAGCATTCTGATCCCAATTAAGTGAACAATTAAAACCCAACAACATTAATTAGAAGTAACGTGTTGAGATTCACATGATATTCAAGTACTAGATACTCAAGTTGTCCATAACTGGGGACACGGCTAATCATGATTAGTTTGTACACTCTGCAGAGGTTTGCGCACTTTTCCCCCACATGACTCGATCGCCTCCGTTTGTTTTCTCGCACTACATGGTGTTTGAGAAACGGATGACCGAGACATAGTCTTTCAGAAGCGCTAGCACCTTACATGTGGGGTAGACCGTACCACCTACAACCCCTACATCTGCTAGTCCACCCCGTAAGAGTTCGCACAACTTAGTCAACTATGCCAGAGCCCATAGTAGCATGTGGCTGCACACGGAAGTTACTAGCATGAATGATCTTATGATCCCTTTGAGCCTGGGTGGCGGTCCAAAATAAAACAGGCAAGTCCTGATAGACATCAGGTGCCTCAATCCACCCATATGTGTGTTTAAGTTGCCACCTTAGATAAACCATTAAAATTGTCAACTCACCTCTGTCATGGATATCACTCACCCAATCCACGTCTACTAGCATAGCATGGCATAATAAGCAAACATAGAAGTAACTCCCAAAGGTTTCATAATAATACAGGTGATAGGTACTACCTCATCTACTTCCCATCCCACAGTTTAATTAGATCCTAATCATGCAATGTGAGAGGATTGATCTAATGCAATAAAACATGGGTTGTAGAAAAGGTATGATCAAAGTGTTACTTGCCTTGATGATGATCCGCGAGACCTAGGGTTTCGAAGTAACAAGCGACGCAATCCGGGTGATCTATCGCAGACAAACAACAAGCATACAATAAGTACTCATCTAATGCACAGGTAAAACTCGGATAGGAGAATGAACCAGAAAGTTCAACTTAAGAACTCCGATTGCAAAGAAAGAACGAACCAAAACAAAGAAACGGAAAACAAACGGCGGAAGAAAACAACTCGGTTCTAGGAAGTGGAAACTAGGTCACATTTTACCGGGGCAAAAACTTGTTTAAGTTGATTAGACGGAACGGCGGTTTAGCAACGAAACTCCAGGTGCTTGAATCACCTGATTCCGATAAACGAGCGAGAAGAAAAACTAGAACGAAGATCGGATCTGAGATCGCGATCTCGAAATAAAACCGACGAAAAGAAAGAGACGAAGAGTTAAACGAACAGACGTTCGTTAACCGGGAAACAATCGGTGATCACGTTCGTTGAGACGAACGGTCTGAAAGAAGAACGAAAACCGATCTAGGGTTTTCGGAGAAAAAGACCGAAACGAAAAACCGATCTAGAAACCGGAACGGTTTAGAAAAGAACCGGAAAGAAAACGAATCGGAAGAGAAGAAAAGAATCGGAATGGTTTATAAGAAAAACCGAACCGAGGGGAAAAGGAGAGACGCGGCGTGGATACCTCGGCGAGGTTCCGGCGAGGGGCTCCGGCGAACGGCGGTGTTGGGCGGCGGCGGCGACGAGGGGTGGCGCGGCTATGGCGGCGACGGCGGGTTAGGCGCGGGGCGGCGCGGCTATAGGGCAGCGGCGGCGGGTGAGGAGCGCGGGGTGGGGCGCGGCTATAGGAGGCGCGGGGTGGTGTGGGGCTTGGGGTTTGATTTGGTGTTTTGGAGGGGGTTATTGGTGAGGGGAGGGGGTTTCTTGGGGTAGGGGACAAGAAATAGAGTAGGAAAAGGAAAACGAAACAAAGGAAAGAGGGGGGGCTACGGCCTAGAGTCCCGCTGAGACTCGGCCTGGAGCGGCGGCTGTGGCTGGGGCCTGGCCGGCCGGCCTGCTGGCTGGGCCTTGGCCCAAGGCGCTGCTCCTTTTTTTAAAAAAAAAAATCGGTTACGCGCGCAGAAAAACAAAGAAAAGAAAATCTAAACGAACTCCAAAAATTCTAAAGTAAATTTTCCCCGACTCCTAAAAATGAGTCGAACAAAATGAACTTTACTCCGGGCCTAAAATGCAATTTTTTGAAAACACGCATTTTCCCCTATCCAACTAAAAAGCAAACAAAACTCCGGCAAAACCAAAATTTGATTTATTCATTAAATCTTCATTTTTCCTAAATTTGGGAAAGTCATATTATTCCCTCTCTCATTATTTTTGATATTGGAAAAATAATTGAAGATGAAATAAAATAAATCAAATGATCCTCTTTTTCAAAATTTGAGAAAACTCAAATATGAAAATAACGAAATCTCCAACTCTCTCCGAGGGTCCTTGAGTTGTGTGAAATTTCTAGGATCGGGCAAAATGCAAGAAAATATGATATGCATGATGGTCTATGTATAACATTCCAAATTGAAAATTTGGGATGTTACAGACAACCACATGACGACACAATGATGGAGATCATGATGATGAAGCTCATGGTGTCATGCCGATGATGAGGGAGACAATGCTAGGTGCTTTGGAGATGGAGATCAAAAGCACAAGATTATAATGGCCATATCATGTCACATATATTTATTGCATGTGATGTTTATCTTTTTATGCATCTTATTTTGCTTAGGACAATGGTAGCATTATACGATGGTCCCTTCACTTAATTTCAAGATGAAAGTGTTCTCCCTAAGTACGCACCATTCGAAGCACCTCATGGTGATCGGGTGTGATAGACTCTACGTTAGCATACAACATGCATGTGTAAGCTAGTTTTACACATGCGGAATACTTGGGTTTAAGCTTGACTAGACTAGCATGTACAGACATGGCCTCGAAACCCGGAGGACCTGAAGGTCGAACATGAGTCATATAGTAGATATGATCAACATGGAGATATTCACCATGGATGACGACCCCATCTCACATGATGATCGGACATGGGTAGTTGATTTGGATCATCTAACACTTAAACAACTTGCGGGAAAAAAGATGAGGCCTTGTGCTATTAAATATACCAAAAAAAGATGTTGATTTAAGTGGGAGTTCACTAGTAATTTGATGAATGAACCCATTATCATGAACATAATCTAAAGTCATTGCAAATTTATGTTGTATATCAATGGCTTGTGTTATAGCTCCCCTGAATTTTAATGTGCAACTAAAGAAAGTTAAGTTGAAAGATGATGGAAGCAATTATGCGGACAGGGTCCGTAATTTTAGGATTATCCTCACTACTACTGGTGGAGTCATGGACAAAGGGGTCCTCGGGGCGACGACCCATAGTATGCGGGACGGACTGGTAGAGCCGTACTATGGCATGAATTCCGTGAAGTCGTGGAGTATCCTCCAAGTCATGAAGGTGCAAGATCTCTTCTATTACTGATATGTAATCTATCTTTAGTAACCCTAGCCCTACTGATGTTTATATAAACAGAAGTGTGTATTCATTAGGGGGGAGAAATCTTCATCCCCCGTAGCCTAGGGTTTTGCTCATACTGATCTCGAGGTAGATCGACCCTGTAACACACATATATCAAATACAATCAAGCATGAGTAGGGTTTTAGCTCTTAGAGAGGGCCCGAACCTGGGTAAATACTATGTCCCTCATCTCCTGTTACCATCGATCCTAGATCCATAGTCCGGGACCCCCTACCCTGAGGTCTGCCGGTTTTGACACCGGCATTGGTGCTTTGATTGAGAGTTCCGCTGTTGGATCATTGGAAAGGCCGATGGCTCTCTTAGTCCTTGGAGAGGATGTCAGTCACATGGATCTCTTCCTTCCTGAACAACTCTTCGATTTTGGCAGCATCATGTTGCACTGTTATTCAACCGGTCGTCTTGACCAGGTCGACAACTTCGCTCCTGAACACCGGATTCAATTTGGCAATATGGAGTATGTCGCTGACACACGGGGGGATTTGGTCTTCGTTGGAATCACCACCCCCGCAGGCCCAGCTGTGCTCGCCCTGATGCACGCTCCTGATCCGATCTGTGAATCGGCCTCGGTCTACCAAACGGCTTCGACCCAGGAAAGACTCCTTGAGAGAGGAG
This sequence comes from Triticum aestivum, assembly GCF_018294505.1. Taxonomy (NCBI): domain Eukaryota; kingdom Viridiplantae; phylum Streptophyta; class Magnoliopsida; order Poales; family Poaceae; genus Triticum; species Triticum aestivum. Next base: position 377,520,481 of record NC_057803.1, on the reverse strand, counting down.
ACAATACCCCACCACCAAAACTCACATCGGCGGAAAACCCTCCTCCAGCCATCGAGGCAAACCCAGAAGTTAGAGGCCAGGATTCGATCTCGACCGGACTCTCCCCCCACGACTCCTTGCCGACCTTGAGCCCGCACCCCGAGTCGGTGTCTGGCTTAGAAGTTGACTATCCAGGAGAACTTACCCTCCCCTTTTGATCACCGACCCTTCGAGGTATCCGGCAGGGAATTTTACGTCCCACCCACCACCCAGTTGGTAGCCACTCTCAAAGATTTAACAAACATGTAGGACCACAATTTAGGAAACATCAAATACACGAACGAGGATAGTGGGGCCACGACTAATACCAATGTTGCCCCCCCATCACTGGCCGCTGGTCGGCCACATCCACATATGATATATACATGGTGGACACTCCCAATGACGGCGAAAGCACTCCCAAGCAGGACTAAGACAAGCTTGAAGATGAGCCACCCAAACGTCGAAGGTAGCACCATCCATCAAAACCTTGTCAAAACCACGCAAGCAACGTGGACTCCATGGAGAACGGCACCGCAGATAATACGAACAACCTCGCCGAAGCCGCAGCTAAAGAACACTGGCAGGGTGACCCCGCAACACATGGGGACCTATTCAATCCAGAGGACCTCGAGGACGCCGAAGACAGCAATTACCTCCCATCCTCAGAGGAAGAGGCAAGTCTCGGGGAAGAAGATTTCATCATCCCCAAAGACTCGCGCAATCAGGAACGGTTCACGCGAAGGCTCCTAGCCACAGCCCATAGCCTGAAGAAATAAAAACGCAGGATCAAGGCCGAATAGGAAACCCTCAATGATTGATGGACTAAAGTCCTAGCTACAGAAGAAGGATACGGCCATGAACGACCAGCCAAAAGTTACCCAAAGTGATGATTACTGCTGTAGTTTGATGATGAGGCCCTAGAGCCAACGCGTCCAAAGTACACCCATGCCAAACAGCCGGACAACCCCCCTCGAGGGCGGGACAGAGAAGCTGACGAAGCCGAACAACCTGCTACACCACCTCGTTGTTCCGGCAGGGATAAAACATGGCTAGCCCATGAATACGACCTCTACCGCGACCTGGACACCCGGGTAGGTCAAACCAGGTCCATCTACGGACCAAGAGAAGACCCGCCTGCTCACTGGGACGGTTATTATTACTGGCGGAACCGGAACAATAGAGTTCTTGAGTAGCAGCGAACTCGGATGGATGAAGACCTCCGACGTGACATAGCCCGAGTTCAGGGAACCGCACACCCCTGTGCTTTACTGAACAGGTGATCTAGCATGACTTTTCAAAAGGCTTCAATCCTGTAAACATCGAACCGTATGACGGAACCACAGATCCAGCCATATGGATAGAGGACTTCCTCCTCCACACCCACATGGCGCAAGGAGATGACCTCCACACCATCAAATATCTTCCACTCAAGCTCAAAGGTCCATCTAGAAACTGGTTAAACAGCCTTCCCAAGACTCTATAGGTTGCTGGGAAGAGCTTGAAGATGCTTTTCGAGCAAACTTTCAGGGCACCTATGTCCGAGCCCCAGATGTTGACGACCTAAAATCACATCACTCAACAACCCGGTGAAGTCACTCACGCAACCCACTATAGGCGAATCATGAACATATTGCAACATCCTACATCGGGGATCCCTCACACTTGCGTGACATGGAGAGCACCATAGGACATCACCAATGATAAAACATGCAACTCAAACAAATCTTGATCATCAAATGGCCCATAGGACAAAACAGATCTACTCAAACATCATAGGATAGCCATACATCATTTGGAAATAATATATAGCGTTGAGCACCATGTTTAAGTAGAGATTACATCGGGTAAGAGAGAGGTTACACCACTGCATAGAGGGGGGAAGAGTTGGTGATGATGGCAGTGAAGTTGTTGGTGAAGATTGCGGTGATGATGATGGCCCCCGATGGCACTCCGGTGCCACCGGAAGCGAGGGAGAGAGAGCCCCCCTCCTTATTCTTCTTCCTTGACCTCCTCCCTAGATGGGAGAAGGGTTTACCCTCTGGTCCTTGGTCTCCACGGCGTGCAAGGGGCGAGAGCCCCTCCGAGATTGGATCTGTCTCTCTGTCTCTCTCTGTTTCTGGGTTCTCAGATTCTACCCTTTCACCGTTTCTTATATTCCCGGAGATCCGTAACTCCGATTGGGATGAAATTTTAACACGATCTCTATCCGGAAATTAGCTTTCTTATGGGGTGGCCACGACGGTCAGGGGCGCGCCCCCTGCCTTGTGGGCCCCTTGAGCATTGTGTCGCGTTGATTTCACTTCCCAAAAATCACATATATTCCAAAAAAATCTCCGTCCGTCTTTATCCCGTTCGGACTCCGTTTGATATGGATTTTCTGCAAAACAAAAAACATGCAACAGACAGGAACTGGCATTGGGCACTGGATCAATATGTTAGTCCCAAAAATAGTATAAAAAGTTGCCAAAAGTATATGAAAGTTGTAGAATATTGGCATGGAACAATCAAAAATTATAGATACGACGGAGACGTATCACTGCCCAAACGAAGTCAGCGGCGGAGGCCTTTATTGGCGTCCTGGCCCTGTTGCTTCTTGTCCTTCTTGGCAGGTGGCTTGTACGGCACCACTACTAGCATCCTCTCCATTTGATCTGATCGAGGTGCCTCTAGCAGCGGTGCTGGACTACTCACCTTTTTGGCCTTGGCAAGCCAGCCCTGTAGGACCCATGTAATAAGATTAAATCAGATGCTACAACAAGTAGGTATCCAAACACTATTCGAAGAAACATGCCGCTTACCTCCATCGGGCGTATTCTGGGAGCATAGCCGATGTCCTCCCCCTCTGCCGGCCACCCCTCCCGGGGCTGGAATATTTGGCCCCATATCTTGTCATGAGTTGTGCCGAAGAGGTGCCACACAGTGGCCTGGTCTTTGGAATCATACTACCACATAGGCTTGGCCCTCGGCTGGCAAGGAAGGAGCCCATGGTAAAGCATGATCTGGGAAATGACGACCAGCTTTGCGCCGATCTCTATCATGCTTTCCACACGCTTTTACAGCCCTTTGGTGTCGGCAACACAACCCCAATCTGGACCCTTGTTGGTCCAAGAGGCCAATCGGGTGGGGGGTCTGAATCGAAATGTGGGGACCGCTCCCCATGCGGCCTCCGTTGGCTCATTGATGTAGAACCACTCCTTCTGCCACATCCAGACAATATCAACGAAGTGGCCCTACTGCCATTTGACCTGGGTCAATTTGCTGATCATAGCCCCTCCACAATCTGCATGCTCCTTGCTGACCACTTTGGGCTTCACATCGAACACTTTCAGCCATAGGCCGAGTGTGGCTCGACTCGAAGGAGTGCTTCACAAACGATGATGAATGTCGAAATGTGGAGGAGGGAATTGGGGGCTAGATTGTGAAAATCCAGGCAGTAGTAGAACATTAGCCCTCGCACAAAGGGTGCAAGGGGAATCCTAGTCCTTTAAGGAAGTGCGGAAGAAACACTACCCTCTCGCCTGGCGCGGGCGTCGGGATGATCTGGCCCTTTTTGGGAGCTCTGTGGGCAACATTGGCCGGCAGGTAGCCGGCCTCCTTCAACTTCAATATCTCTTTGTTGGAGATAGAGGAAGCTTCCCACTTCCATTACGCCGGATCCGACCATTGTTGAGGGAGGTGGAGTGGTATTGGCTACGAAAACAAGGAGAAAGGGGGCGCTGGAACTCTGGAGATCTGTGAATGCGGAACGAAGGAGAAGGCGTGGGGTACAAACTGTAGTGGCCACCCTTTATAGGCTACAGGTAGGGCAAAGATCCATTTTTTCACGTCTTTGGCTTCTCCACTTCCCGATATCTCTGCAACATTATTAAAGGGGGGTCGAAATCATTAACCATATCTCCCAAACAGCAGGACACGATCTGCACCTCGAAGGTACGTGTCAAGAGTGGTGTCGGCCTCGAGCCATGCTTCGAGAAACAATAACTACTCGACGTTATGGCCGGGAGCGACTCTTCATTAAAGGAGGAAAAGTTGTCAGATAAAGGAACTATTTGCGCTCGAATATATTTTCTATTACTACTTTCGGTATTGAGAAAAACAGATGTTTCGGACTCCAAACATCGCGTGGCACCGAACAAGGAAGATCTGCTAAGAGCTCACCTTGCAAGCCGAATACAGTTATTAGAGCGGATGCTGGACACAAGTTCTAGCGTTGAAGGCAAGTTCAGGGGCTACTGATGGACTCATGGACTAAGGGTTCCTCAGGGCGACTGCCCATTGTATGTGGGTCGGACTGGTGGAGCCGTACTATGGCAGGAATTCTATGAAGCCGTGGAGTATCCTCAAAGTCATGAAAGCGCAATACCTCTTTTATTCTAGATATGTAATCTATCTTTAGTAACCCTAGCCCTATCGGTTTCCATATAAACTGAAGGGTGTAGTCTTTAGGGGGAAAGAAATCTTCATCCCCTGTAGCCTAAGGTTTTGCTCATACTGATCTCGAGATAGATCAACCTTGTAACACATATATCGAATACAATCAAGAATGAGTAGGGTTTTACCTCTTAGAGAGGGCCCGAACCCGGCTAAATGCCGTCTCCCTCATCTCCTATTACCATCGATCCTAGATCCATATTCCAGGACCCCCTACCCCAAGGTCTGTGGGTTTTGATACCAACAGCTACATAGAAAGTTTATGTCCTTGATGCACCGCTAGGTGAACAACCCGCTCCCACAAATCTGAATGCTATGAATATCTGGCAGACAAGGAATGGTGACTACATGATAGTTCAATGCGCCATAATTTACATCTTAGAATTGGGGCTCCAGAGAAGTTTTGAGCACCACAGAGCATATGAGATGTTCCAGGAGATGAACTTGGTATTTCAGGCTCATGCCCGGGTTCAGAGGTATGACACCTCCAACATGTTCTTTAGCTGTAAGATGGAGGAGAACAACTCCATAAGTGAGCACATACTCAAAATGTATTGGTACTACAACTGATTGAATTAGTTGGGAGTTGATCTTCCGGATGAAGTAGCGATTGACAGAGTTATTCAGTCAATGCCACCAAGCTACAAAGGCTTCGTGATGAACTATAACATGCAAGGGATAGAGAATATGATCCCTGAGCTCTTAGCAATGCTTAAGGCCGCAGAGGTAGAAATCAAGGAAGATCATCAAGTGTTGATGGTCAACAAGACCACTAGTTTCAAGAAAGGCAAGGGAAAGAAAGGGAACTTCAAGAAGAACAGCAAGCAAGATGCCACTCCTGTGAGGAAACCCAAGGCCGGACCCAAACCTGGGACTAAGTGCTTCTATTCCAAGGGGAATGGTCACTAGAAGCAGAACTGACCCAAGTACTTGGCAGATGAGAAGGCTGGCAACATCAAGAAAGTTATATTTGATATACATGTTATTGATGTGTACCTTACTAGTGCTCATAGTAGCGCCTAGGTATTTAATACTTGTTCGGTTGCTAATATTTGTAACTCAAAACATGAGCTGTGGAATAAATTGATACGAGCTAAGGATGAGGTGACGATCCGCGTTGGAAATGGCTCCAAGGCTGATGTGATCACTGTCGGCACACTCCCTCTATGTTTACCTTCGGGATTAGTTATGAACCTAAATAATTTTTATTTGGTCCCGACGTTAAGGTTGAACATTATATCTGGATCTTTTTTATTGCCAGATGGTTATTCATTTATGTCATAGAATAATGGTTATTCTATTTATATGAATTATATCTTTTATGGTCATGCACCCCTTGTGAATGGTTTATTCTTGTTGAATCTCGATCGTGATACACAAGTTCATAACATTGAAGCCAAAAGATGAAAAGTTAATGATGATAGTACCACATACTTGTCGCACTACCGCTTAGGTCATATTGGTGTAAATCGTATGAAGAAACTCCATGCTGATGGACTATTGGAATCACTTGATTATGAATCATCTGAAACATGTGAACCATGCCTCATGGGCAAGATGACTAAAACCCCGTTTTTGGGAACAATGGATCGGCCAAGTGACTTATTGGAAATAATACATACCGATGTATGCAGTCCGATGTGTGTTGAAGAACGCGGTTGATATTGTTATTTTCTTACCTTCAAGGATTATTTGAGTAGATATGGGTATATTTTGTTAATGAAACACAAATCATAAGCATTTGTAAAGTTCAAGGAATTTTAGAATGAAGTGGAGAATCATCGTAACAAGAGGATAAAGTTTCTATGATCTGATCGTGGAGGTGAATATTTGAGATATGAGTTTGGCACGCATTTAAAACAATGTGGAATTGTTTCACGACTCATGCCACTTGGAACACCATAACGTAACGGTGTGTCAGAACATCGTAATCATACCTTATTGGATATGGTGTTTTCTATGATGTCTCTTACCGACTTGCCACTATCATTTTGGGGTTATGCATTAGAGACAGCCGCATTCACTTTAAATAGGGTCCCATCTAAATCTGTTGAGCTAACACCATATGAGTTACGGTTTGGTAAGAAACCTAAGCTATTGTTTCTTAAAGTTTGGGGATGCGATGCTTATGTCAAGAGGCTCCAGCCTGATAAGGTCGAACCCAGAGCGGAGAAGTGCATCTTCATAGGGTACCCTAAAGAGATCATTGGGTATACCTTCTATCACATATCAGAGGGCAAGATTTTGTTGCTAAAAATGGGTCCTTTCTAGAGAAGGAGTTTCTCTCGAAAGAAGTGAGTGGGCGGAAGTTGAACTTGATGAGGTAATTGCACCTTCTCTCAAATTGGAAATTAGCACATCATAGAAAGCAGTTCCCGTGATGTCTACATCATGAAACTTCAGATCAAGTTACTATTGAACTTCGTAGATCGACCAGGGTACGATCCACACCAGAGTGATACGGTAATCCTGTCCTAGAAGTCATGTTGTTAGAAAACGGCGAACCTACGAACTATGAAGAAGCAATGAGGAGCCCGGATTCCGACAAATGGCTTGAGGCCATGAAATACGAGATAGGATACATGTATGAAAACAAAGTATGGACTTTGGAAGACTTGCCCGATGACTGGCAGACCATTGAGAATAAATGGATCATTAAGTAGAAGACAAACACTTGTGGTAATGTCACCATCTATAAAGCTTGACTTGTCGCAAAGAGTTTCCAACAAGTTCAAGGGGTTGACTATGATGAGTCTTTCTCACCCATAGTGATGCTGAAGTCTATTAGAATTATGTTAGCAATTGTTGCATATTACGACTATGAAATCTGGCAGATGGATGTCAAAACAGCTTTCCTTAATGGTTTCCTTAGGGAAGAGTTGTATATGATGTAACAGAAGTTTTGTCAGTCATAAGGGTGCTCACAAGGTATGCAAGATCTAGCGATCCATCTATGGACTGGTGCAAGCATCTCGGAGTTGAAATATATGCTTTCACGACGTGATCAAAGATTTTGGTTTTATACAAACTTACGAAGAAGCATGTATTTACAAGAAAGTAACTGCGAGCTCTTTAGCATTTCTAATATTATATGTGGATGACATATTATTGATTGAAAATGATATGGAATTTCTATAAAGCATGAAGGGTTATTTGAACAAGAGTTTTTCAATGAAAGACCTAGGTGAAGTTTCTTACATATTGGGCATTAAGATATATAGAGATACATCGAGACGCTTGGTAGGACTTTCACAAAGCACATACCATGACAACATTTTGAAGAAGTTCACAATGGGCTAGTCAAAGAAAGGGTTCTTGCCTGTGTTGCAAGGTATGAAGTTGAGTCGGATTCAAATCCCGACCACGACACAAGAAAGAGAAAGGATGAAAGGCATCCCGTATGCCTCAACCATAGGATCTATTATGTATCCCATGTAGTTTACGATCCTTATGTGTGCCTTACCATAAGTCTGGCAGGGAGGTACCAAAGTAATCCAGGATTGGATCACTAGACAGTGGTCAAAAATATCCTTAAGTACCTAAAGAGGACTAAGGACATGTTTCTCATTCATAAGGTGACAAAGAGCTCATCGTAATGGGTTACATCGATGCTAGCTTTGACAGTGATCCGGATGACGCGAAGTCATAAACCAGATATGTATTTATTTTGAATGGTGGAGCAGTCAGTTGGCGCGGTTTCAATCAGAGCGTCGTAGTGGGATGTACATGTGAAGCGGAGTATATAACTTCTTCGGAAGCAGCGCAAGAAGGATACTAGATGAAGGAGTTCATATCTGACCTAGGGGTGATACCTAGTGCATTGGATCCAATGACTATGTTTTGTGACAACACATCAAATGCTGCTTCAAATCCATTCATAATTGCATTAAGGATGGAGACATAAAATTTGGAAAGTACATACAGATCTGAATGTGGCAGAACCGTTGACTAAACCTCTTCCACGATCAAAATATGATCAGCACCAAGACTCCATGGGTTTTAGATTCATTACAATGTAATCTAGATTATTGAATCTGGTGCAAGTGAAAGACTGTTGTAAATATGCCCTAGAGGCAATAATAAATTGGTTATTATCATATTTCCTCGTTCATGATAAATGTTTATTATTCATGCTAGTAGTAAGCCTCAACTAGACTAGCTCGTTTATCAAAGATGGTTAAGGTTTCCTAACCATAGACATGAGTTGTCATTTGATAACGGGATCACATCATTAGGAGAATGATGTGATGGGTAGACCCACTGTAAGCTTAGCATCAGATCATTTAGTTATTTGCTACAACTTTCTTCATGTCAAGTATCATCTCCTTAGACCATGAGATCATGCCACCCCCGGACACCAGAGGAATACTTTGTGCACTATCAAACGTCACTTCATAACTGGGTGATCATAAAGGTGCTCTACAGGTATCTCTGAAGGTGTCTGTTGGGTTGCGTTGATCGAAACTAGGATTAGTCACTCCGTGTGACAGAGAGATATCTCCGGGCCCTCTTGGTAATATAACATCATAAGACGCTTCATGTGACTAATGAGTTTATTCATGGGATCTTGTATTACAGAACGAGTAAAGGGACTTGCGGGTATCAAGATTGAACTAGGTATGAAGATACCAATGATCGAATCTCGGGCAAGTGACACATCGCCAGACAAAGGGAATTGCATATGGGATTAACTGAATCTTTGACATCGTGGTTCAACCGATAAATACCTTTGTTGAATATGTGGGAATCAATATGGGCATCCAGGTCCCCCTATGTTTTGTTGCCCGAAGAGGAGTCTCGGTCATGTTTGCATGTTCGGAACCTGTAGGGTCACACGCTTAGTGTTCGGTAGCGCTAGGGTAGTACTGAGATATTAACAGTGGAAAGTCCAAACGTTGTTCGGAGTCCCGGATGGGATTCGGGATACTACGAGGAGCTACGGAATGTTCCAGAGGTAAAGATTTATATATGGGGAGTCCTATTTTGGCCACCAGAAAAGTTCAAGGACATACTGGCAAGTGTACCGGAGGCATCAAAGGGTTCCGGTGGTCCGCCAGCCCCAACGACCCACGTGAGCTGTAAGGGGCACCCTGTCCTAGATGGTCCAGGTGCACCAGGCCCTCACTAGGACCATGCACCTAGAGAAGGCAAACCCTAGGGGTGGGAGGTGCCCCCCTTAGCTTGGGGGCCTAGCCACCCCCTAGGGCTTCCGCCCCTCCCATGGAGGAGGCGCTAGGGCTGGCGCCCCCTCCCCCTCACCCCTATATATAATGGGGAGGGGCGCAGGGGTTGCACGCCCCCACCCTTGCCCTCAGTCGCTCCCAACCCCTCCCACCTTTCCTTCGGTATGTGCATGGCTAAGCCCTGTCAGAATTTCGATGCTACCACCACCACCATACTAGCATGCTGGTTTCATTCTCATCTACCTCCTCTCCCTCACTTGCTAGATCAAGAAGGAGAGTATGCCATCGAGCTTAACGTGTGCTAATCTCGGAGGTGACGTCCATTCGGCACTAGATCAGACTCGATCGCGATGGGATCATGAAGAGTATGCCTACATCAACCGCGTTATGACGCTAATGCTTTCGGTCTACAAGGGTATGTAGACACACTACTCTTGTTGCTTTACATCTCCTAGATTAGATCTTGGGTGTTTGTAGAATACTTTTGTTTTTCATGCCTCATTCCCCACCATGATTCGTTTGCTCGATCTGACACACAGTGTATGAGGTATATATATACCGAGCGGACGATTTGTTGGACATTTGTTCAAACCTCTCATTCCTACACCCTATCGCTGTTGTTGCCCAAGATCGCAAGATCATCTTCCTTGTGTCCTCTGTGCTTGCACCACCGGATTCCATCGCCATTGATGACAATCTCCACTGTCATTGTCGCCATAGCAAATCCTCACCAAGTTAGGGTAAGATTTCACCCCTTTTTTGCTCTGAAATCTGATCCAGTGCACAAAGTTTGTGCCCATATTCTTGCCACCGTATGCACTTCCCCATCCACCAACGAACGCATCTATTTAGGATTGAGGAAAAAAATAGGTTTAGGTTTCCACCGTAATCATCTCGGATGCACCTATTGGTCTAGAACAAAGTCACTGATTTGGCTTAGGCCATAGCACAAAGTACAATTCGGTGAAACCGAGATTTCCTGATTGTGAGACCGGTGCAGTTTTTCCGTAGTACCATGAGCACTTCGGAGAGACTGAGTCACGCATCGGCGTCACCAAAAATGTGTGACCTAGTTTTTGTTGCTGCCTTAGTAGTTCCAGAAATTTCCACTCGGTAATTCCGAAATGCTTACCGTGAAAACCTAGAACCGATCTTTGAACTCAATTGTTTTCAAAAATAGCTCCATTTGTATGCTCATCTACTCTATCCTATCTACTATATTCACAAGGTATGTTGGTTAATATGTTTGATGCAGAGGACAACTAGAACAGGTCAGTGGTTACTTGGATGCGGGCACTAGTCCTGAGGGCAGTTTTGAGGACCCATGCACCCCTAGTTCTCACGGGTTGCCAAAGGCTGCAATAAGGGCCAGAAAGAAGAACTTAAATGAAGAAGATTCAGATTTTCAACCTAGGGAATTAACTTCTAAGAAGGGTGTGGTCCGGAAGGAGTATGCAAATACTCAGAAGGAGAGAACTGTTGCCAGAAAGGTATCTGAGTCCACTGCTGCCAAGAGAGGCATTCCTCTCACATCTAAGAACCCCAGGAGATTCAAACCAAGGGCAGTCAAAGTCTATCCCCAAGAAACCAGGCAATAAGAGAGAAAGCAATAAAACCATTCATGTGGTAGGTAGACCAACTTCCATGTATGAAGATCCATAGGATCAGGAAGTGAAGGTTGACGAGGAACTAGTTGCTAAATCTCCATGTTTGAAGCAGAGAAAGCTCAGGAGTGATTTTTAGTTTCTAAGAAACCCATATATGAGTTGTGAGCAACAATTCTTTGAGATTTTAGCAAGGGACTGAACACGTCTAGCAATCCTAAGTCATGATGAATGATGGTGGATGAATTATAGATGAACACAAAGACTACCCAGGTTCGAGCTTCCTTCTTAATGTAATACCCTACTCCTACCTTGTTTTGTATTGCAATGGTAAAGAGCTACAATGTATGTCTGTTACAAGATGAAAAGTTCGACCACCAGTGAGGCTTCCGTCTCCCCTATTTATAGTGGCGAGGGAGCACCTGCTAGAGGCTCTCATTGCTTGAATATACATTGGAATAGGCTAGCCTAGGTTGTACCATGGAAGCATGGTTGCCTACGGCACGCGTGTACGTGTGATGATGATGTCTTCCCAGGGAAGTGTGTTACCCCCTGGGTACTCTCCTTCCTCCTCATTTGGTATACGTCGGGTACCAGTGAGGTACAACCACTATTGCAGTGTAGGCACCAGGAAAATCTTATTGTAGTTTTTGTGGGTGACTTCTTCCACACGGATCCTACCATAGCCTGCGCATGAGGACCGATCGTACACCCTTGTTCTGCCACCTAGCGACGGTAGCCAACCTTTTGGGCATGGATTGATGTTCATCTTCCCCGAGGTTGAGGTGTTCTCTTCTTAGACGCGTTGGCACATCCTTCCGGGAGGATCCGGGAAGTGAGCTCGGGAGTCCATTTGGTACCATGTCTCGAGCTACTCTTCATAGAAGCAAGTCAAAGTCCACCATATATTGTTGAGCCTTCAAAAGCCTTCCATCCTGACCAAGAAATGCATACGGCCCAATTTGTTTAGGCCTGCTGTACCAGGCTGTCACCACCCAAGTTTTACTTAGGTCGACAGTAGCCCCCAGGCCCATATTCCTCTCGCTCGATAGTGGCGGCGAAGAGTGGGATGGGGCCAAGTAACCCCAAGGATATGATATGTGGCAGCCTAGGCCGTCTCATGGGGACTACCAAAACTAGCCCTTGTTTTGTCATAAGGGCATAGGCCTAATTGATTACCACACGTGAAAACAGGCCACCTTCTCGGCTTCCGCGCCGCTCTCATAATTCTATGGAGGTCGTGGGTAGCCACGCCCCGGGGTGAGCGGATGCCTTCCTGCCTGATTATAAAGGAGAGAAACAGAATGGTGTCATGATGACTGTCTTCCTCCATTCTTGTTCTTTCGCCTCAGCCCGAAACCTCCCTAGCTAATTCTCCCGACTAGCTAGGGCATCCCGTGATCATACCTCAGAGATAGAATGGGGGAGAGAGATAAGGAGATAGTTTGAGGGGACCTTCCGCCGACTCTCCTTGAGTCCCCAATCCCCGACGCTCGGAGCCTGAGGAAGTTTGGGTTCTTGGTTTGAGCCATGAACCCCTCGCGGGGGTGATGAAACTCATTCCGACGAGCAGTGTAGCGGAGAGCCGCACTGTGATCCCCATTTTTGCCAACTTCTTTGCCGTTAGTTTAGTTCCGCCATTTTTGAACTTCCTCATGGCGGTCCTGGATATTTTGAAGTCCACGTGCTCCATCTTCATCCTTTTTACCATAAAAAGTAAGGCAAAAGCCCTACTATGTGTCAATTTTTTATTTATAATAAAAAGGAACAAAATAGTGTCACAATGGTTGATGGGGAAACAACTAGAGAAATCTGGGAGTACATCATACAAAAATAAAATAAATAAAATATTATCAATCCAGGATGACATGCCATCCTTAAGACTAGGTTTAGATCTAAGCATGGTCAATTTTAAAGTTTCGATGAAGTCATATATGCATTCTGTGATGAGCAAGGTATTTGTTCAAAGATCTGTCCATTCCTTTGATTCTACATACTCCAACAGCCAACAGTCATAATTTCCATTAAAAACCCAAGTTGGTATCTCTGTTTTGCTTCAATTATCATATCATAGATGCTTATATACGTATTCCATTCAATACCAATGTTCCACCAAAATCCATGACTAAATGGGTAAGAGAAAAGAAGATGAGTTATGTCCTCCATGCCTTCATCGTTACATAATACACAGTTGGTGGAATCAAGATGGTAACATTTCCTGGTCAAAAGATCACAAGTATTTATCGTGTCATTGAGCATTAACCAGCAGAAAAAATTATGCTTTGGTAGACAACATGATTTCCATATCCATTTAATGAGCAGCAACTTCATCATTATCGATAAGGTACTTATAGATCCTCTTAGTCATGTTGATAGTGCTACCCATTTGAAATACCAACTGTCATGATCGTTTTTATGTATGATGGCATTTAACTGATCAAATAGTAGGTGAAACTGCTGATGACCAATAATAGATGATGGCAATTGGAAGAGATTATATTTATTGGCAATGTTCGTGGCTACCAAAATAGAGATGTTTTCCTCTTGAGTGAAGGGTTGTAATTCAGGAATCTTCAGTTTCATAATGGATCCATTCTAATTGTCCTCCCATATTAAAGTAGAATTCCCTGAGTTGACTTGGAAGGTAGTCATATTTTCAAACAACCCAAACAGTTTCATGTAGTCTTTCCACCAAAAAGAACCTTTGTTGCTACCAGAGTGTGGGACCTCATTGTTCTGATAGTAAGCATTCCAAAGTAATCTAACCCAGGGTACATCGGCCTGATTGTACAATTTGTATATATGTTTGATAAGGAGGGCTTTGTTTTGTGTTCTTAGATTTAAAACACCAAGACCTCCTTGATTTTTAGGCTTGCATATCATATCCCAACTTGCAAGACATTTTCCTTTTTTATTGATCTCATTTCCATACCATAGGAAGTTTCTACTTGATTTATCAACATGATCCAATATGCCGAAGTGTACTTTAAGTGAACACACATCAAATATGGGCATGGGGGCAACCACAGAGTTTATGTATGTGAGCCTGCCAGAATGGTTCATAAATCTAGCCACTCCAGATAGTCTCTTGTCAATCTTAGAAATTATAGGAATAAGATCTTGAACTTTGGGTTTAGTAGTGCCCATAGGGAGACCTAGATTAGTAAATGGCAGGCTCTCAAGCTTGCATCCAAAAGAATTTGCTAGCATAGTGATTGATAGTTGATCAATATTAATAGGGATCATGGAGGACTTTCTGAAGTTAACAAAGAGTCCAATATAAACTAAATAGATGGAGTAAATATTTCAGATGCATAAGATGATCTTCATTAGCTGGCATTATCATTAAAGTGTCATCAACTTATTTGATGATTGGATAGTCTTGACCATAAGCATGATCAATAGGTAGAGAAATTTCACCATTTCCCAAGCAGCATTAATAATAGATTGTAGTAGGTCAATAGCAATAACATATAGGACTGGTGAATGAGGATCACCTTGTCTAACTTGTCTTCTACATATATTTTTTTACCTGTAACTCCTTTGGCCTTGGGCATAGCAATAATATCCTTATATTCAATCTTATCAAATGCCTTTTCAAAATCTAGTTTCAGAATGATGATTGGTTTTTTTGATTGATAGGTTTTTACTCCATTTTTTAGACCTAGCCCGAGGCATTTAAATATAGCAGAAACATCTTTAGCAGAATTACTGAGTTGCTAATTTCTGTTCCAATATTGTATCACAGTCTCATAAAATCCATCAAATTCAAACCCGTAGTTTTCAAATCTGAAAATGGACGCCCTTGGTATGTCACTCCCAATTTGAATGTGAATAGGGATATGGTCAGATGATACTCTAGCAAGAGGATGTGCCATTGTATTTGGGAATGATAATGTCCAATTTTTAGAAGTAAAAATCCAGTCTAACTTTTTCCAAAAGTGGAAGATCTTGCATATTGCTCCAAGTGAAATTTCTTCCTTTTAGTGGGATTTCCACTAGATCCAATTGTTGAATAAGCCTATTGAACATTAGCATGTTATTTGTGTCCCCACCTGGTCTGTTTCTATCATGAGGACTTCTGATCAGATTAAAATCCCCAACTAACATCCAGTTATCCATTTGTGAGGCATCCACACTGTCCAACTAATTTAAAAAATCAGCTATGTCTTCATTTTGACAAGGACCATAAACATTGGTGATACAAAAAATGTGCCCAGATAAGTTGCAAACCAATTTAACAGTAATTTGAAAGTTGGACTGACTGATGATAGATCTGGTGAAAAGGTTACCATTCTAGATAGTAAATAGACCACTAAAGAGTCCCATAGATGGGGTGTATGCATATTGGTTATATCTTCTGGGTGAGATGTTTCTAAGATAAGCTAGATCAAAAGTGTCTCTTTCTGTTTCTTGAATATATATATATAATGCCACAGTTACTCTCATCAATTCTAGCCCTCAATAACCCATCTAGTTTGAGAATTAATACCTCTAACATTCTAGTTGAGAATATTCCATGGTCTATTCATTGATAAAAGGACTGTGGGGGGTTCATTTTTAGGAGATGAATTAACCATTCCTGTCACAACTGGGAGCTGCTGCATGTATTGGAAGGCAGTAATAAACCAATAGTTTAAACTTGACCTCATAGAACAGTATAACAGACCATTATCAACCTGACCATTTAGACCTCTCATAATGTGAAAAAATATGCATAGCATAAGATCCCAACAAAATAAACTTATTATGGAGCCTAACTCCTTACAAACCGAGTTCGTGATAGTATCAAAGAACGACAACCAGCAACAACTGACATAATTAAAAGGCATAAGGCCAAAAGGGGTCTTGACACAACAAGACCAGCTAATATGAGGGCTAAATTTAATCATGGTCACCAGTAGACTTCAGCTTCTCCGAGGTCTCTGGCACTACTTGGTTGCTATGGCTTGGATGGTGGTGAGTGGCAGCTCCGGAGGGGGGTTCGGCCATAGGATCACGAATCTCATATTCAAATTCAGCAGTGAGGTTCTTCTTGCACTTTGCCAGGTCTTTTGCTTTGATTGAAGCATCTTCATCTTTGAATCCAACGCTCAGTCTAGCTAGGCGATGGCTACGACGTGGATCATTTAGATCCAATGGAGCATTGATCTTCTTGTGCTTATTGACAGTAGGTGAGGCTTGAATAGTAGTAGTGTCATTTGCAGCAGTGTGTGGGTTCTCAAAGGGCTTGGTACACTCAATGCACTCCAACTGTGCAGGAGCTTCATCTTACTCTGAACTTCATATAGTGATGAGCTCTGTAACTTCAGGTAACTTAGTGATTGACACAGAAGGAGCAGGTGGTGTAGCAGGGTAATCTGTAGTTATGGTAAGTAAACATTTCTTGATAGTCCCATGCTCCTCCTCAACATTAATCAACTAGCATCTGGTGCTGATGATAGTGGTGCCGGCTAGTTGTTCTAATATGGCTAGTGTAGAGGCCATAATTTTTGACATCATGTCTCAAAGAGCAATGAAGGAATCAACGGCCTCAACAGTAGTTTGGACAGGTTGGTCATGCTGCTCTTGTTCAGGGTTGAGGGGGGAGTATGGACCATAGGAACATCCTCATTCCTAGCTTCAGGAGCATGATGGGAAGCAGGAGCAGCATGGTGGTTCTCATTATCCACAAACTCAGCATCATTCCAAATACCACCAAATGGAGCAAAAGGCATGGGATGCATAACACCATCCGGAGGGATGGGATCTTCATCACCACCGTGGGCCAAGTAGGTTTGCCTGAAGAATATACACTGCACAAGTCCAAGAATGTCCATGACCAAAATCATCTAGGCTCGCGCATATAACAAGGCTCACAGGGATTTCAAGCAGACCAGGCACACGGACTTTGATGAGGATGCGAGCTCAATTAGACATATCACAGTTCTAGACTAAAAATTTACCAAATCCACTGATAGACTCTCTAACTTTGTCCGGCCTACAAGCCTCAAGAGGAAAGTTTACCATCATAATACAAGCATCATGTGTAAAGGTGCAATCCCTATGGTTTATATCTCCATTGTGGAAGATGACGCGGAGGACAGAGTCTCCAACAAAGTAGGGGTTATTGGCAATAGCAGTGTCGATGTCACAGGCGTGCATTAACCGGACGAACGCAGCGCCCATGCTGAAGCGAGATATCTCTGTGATGTGAAAGCCACACTCATGGTCAAGGAAATGACGATTTTAGCATGGTGTCCCTCTCAAACTGATTAGGGTCTGGTGGCGGGGCGAGGGAGATGATGGCCCAGTTCCCGGATTGGACCAGAGGTTCGCCACCAATGTAATGGTAGGTGCGTCGACACCAATTTCTGTCTGCCTCCATGACAATAGTGCCAGGTGGGAGGAGGGGTAGTGGGTTGCAGGGATATGTGGCCTTGGCATCGGTGGAGTTGGGAGGAGCGAGCGAGAAGGATGCTGGAGCAGAGCAGGGCTTTGATGGTGAACAGAGGGTTTGGCAGGGGGAGCGGAGAAGCGGAGGGGTGGAAGTGGGGTTTTGGGGAGACGAGTCGACTTCCGGGCTATTGGATATGGGTGGCGGTTTGGTAGGTGGGTGGGATTTGACCTGATAGACGAGGAGTTTGTTTCTGATATTGTAACAAAAGCGAGATATGTGGCCATAGCGAAAACATTTGCGGCAGCTAAACTGATTTTTGCAATCTACTTGGATATGCCCATCAGATAAACATTTGCCATAGAATAAAAGTGTGGAGGAAATAGAATTTGAGACGTGGTTGGTGGTGTTAAGTGTGGTTTGGGTAGTGGACCAGTCATGATTGGGTGAGGTAGGAGGGGAATGGGTCATGGGCTACTGTTGGTTATCCTGAGGAATCTCACTATGAGTGGGGGAGAAAGTGGGCCTTGATTGAGAGGGCTGGGCCGAGGTGCAAGGGTTGGGATTTGAAATTTGAAACGTAATAGCAGCGCCCAAAGCTGGCTCGTGATCCGAGATAGGTGTCGGTTGGTTGTTTGTGATAGTAGAAGTCGCAGGCGGCAACCGCCGGAGATGGAGTTAGCACCAGTGAGAGTGCGACGGGGTGATCTAGACACCCTGGTCCATTCATGATCAACATCATATAACCAAGATTGATATTCTCTAACCCAGGTGGACCACCAAAACCCCATAGATGAAAAAAGCTTCGGAATAATGGGCATGAAAAGGATCTAAGTTTATAGATCATAAATCCAGCCGCCTTAGAAATGATAGAAAATTTAATAACATGGCCATGAAGATGAGTAACATGAAGATCTGATGGGGATCCACCAATGCAAGCATGAAGTGCTAGAACAACATGCTCAATCGTAAGAGGAAACGAAGAACGGCTAAAAGAGACCACCAAGTGGAAGGCATGGTTTGGGTAAGGGCAATGGACCAGGGTGGAGAATCTGGCTCTGACCTAATTAGCAAATCCAGCTCCCGAAGTGGGATCCTCAAGGGGTGGCGCCATGGTCGTCGGAGAGGATCACAAGGAGGAAGCACCATGGGTCACCGGCCAAGTCGCCACGGGAGTCGCCAGGAGGGGGTGGGAGGGAAGCGCCATTGATATGCTCCATCTTCATACTGACGTCGTGATGGTTCTGGCAATTTTTCCCACTCATGTGAGGGGTTTGTGGGGGTGAGGCTGTCCCTGCAGCTCTTCCGCCATTTCTTCTCAGCATGCCAAAATCCAGGGAATTAGACCTCAGGCTGCGTGACCTTCCGCCTTGCTGCGAAGGAGGTTGATGCCGATTTTATTTCTCTGAATCTTCATGAACCTTTCAAAAGGTGGCGCCAGAACTGGTTTTCATTGATGACCTGCGGGAGTCCGTCTGGCTGCACATGCCTACCGCTCCAGCATGGGAGCACAACAGATGGGCGAGGTACCAGGCCAGAGACGCATTCAATCTCGTGCTTAGGCGTATCAAACACCTCACTGAAGAACACCTTGATGGGCATATGGTAGTCCTTAGCTTTTCTCGGATGCGGATTGCCCCTGCAGGACAAACAACTTCCACTATGGACAAATCAAGGACCTCAAGATCTGAGGCGTTTTCACATGTTCCGTTATCGAGGATAAGAAACTTAAGTGGATCATGAAGACCCTGTTCCACACCGAGGGTGGTCTAGGCCTCCCCTTCTCTGTTCGAATGCTGCATACTGAGGATGCATGGAGAGCCTTCCTGGAAGGCCAGCCAGAGTGCAATACATGGGTCATTATCCCACAGGGTGAAGGAGATGTTGATCGTCCCAATCTATTCCTGGGGCAACCGAGGTCGTCCCAACTTGGCCATGATGGGGCCATAGAAGAAGGAGGTGATGATAGGGTTGACAACAACGGCGAAGGCTCCTTGTCCGGCAGCCCATATGGACTGTATTGCTGTTAGTACGTACAAATAGAGGGTCGCCTCCCTCGAGGAATACGGAGTCGTGCAGCCGACCCTAGTGAAGGCATCATCCGCTAATCATCTTAGTGGGCGGCTAACAGTTTCTTTTATTCCCTTTAACTCTTACTTTCATGAACGGGCATGGTTTAATTGTGGCCACCCTTCTTTTGGTAGCCCGGAAGGCTCAGGTGACGAAACTATGGAGGTGGATCCTTCTTCCCTTGTGGGTGAGGCTATCAGTGGGTGTGTGCAGGGACTCGGAGATTTGGCGTCATTCAGTGCACTCCTTGATAAGGTAACTGCAAATTCCTCCTTTACCAAATGCCTGTTGAAGAGGCAATAGTATGCCACGGACATGTAAGTTCTTCTGTTTTCTCTACCATCGCACTTCCCTTCGAGTGGTCTTCTTATTCCTCTGGGATGTGCAGCCCCCAGTCCAAGGCCCCGTATTTGGAGGCAAAGGCCAGAATGTCGGAGGCCCGAGGCTGCCGGGAGGAACGAAATACCAGCTCTGCTAGGGGAGGTGCTTCTGGAAGACCCTGGCCATGGCAGGGAGTTACAAGACCTTAGATCACATATGGGCCCTGAGGGGACAGGTTGGCCCACTTGCTCTAACTTGGCCTTCATCCATTTTGCTAGTCGAACCTTTCTAATAAAGTTGTTTTTAGCTTTTTAGGCGATCCTACTCGCATCATAAGAGAGGAGCCTGTGATGCTTCGGAGTCCTATCAATCTTGTCACTAGTCCTCCCTCACACCCGTCATCCGCGATGGTCTTGATGCTGGTTCTAGAGGGAGAACCGTTAGGTGAAGACACCCTGCGGCCTACGGCCGACCAACGAGTGGTCGACGAAGCTCCTCTGAGGGGCATTCCTGGAGATGCTGACAGGGGGAGCATCCGTACTTCAAGGGTTTCGGAAGCCACGGGAGTCAGCATGGCCCTTCTGCTAGAGGGTTTGATGGGGCTCATCCACTACGAAAGTGTGTCGGAGACGTCCCTAGATGCCCTGGTTCCTCCAAGCCTGTCCAGTGAGTTCGGGAAGTTTCTTTGGTAACTGCTCCCATAGCCTTTGGTCTCCAGGATAGGCCAGGTTCAAGGCCCAGCATTGACCTTGAGCAGATGCAGTGGTGGAGATACGGGCACATCACCCAATGACCCCTTCAAGATGGCGCTCCTATCAATCGATCGTCTTGACACTGGTCTGGCGGCCGAGAAATCCATCTTAACCCGGGGCCAACACCTCCTGCGCAAAGCCTGGAAGACTTTTTTTCTTTGTTCTGAGTGTGCCTGCAAAGAGCATGAGGCCATCCGCCTGCATGTGGCTCATGCATTGGCGGACGCTAGGGGCTTCTTGGGACAGGTCACCAGAGGGGACCATCCAACTTCAAACCTTGCTCGTCCCTCTATGGAGGGCGTGGTTGTCCATGCTACCGATGCTTCCCGGGAGACAATGGAGCCATTGCTTGAGGAAGACTTGTCTTGTCGGAAGTAGGATATTCTAGATGCTCGTGAGGCGGTCGTGACTAAACAAGAGGTTGATGTCATAGTGCGCGAGGTGGAGGTTCAAAAGGCTATTAAGGACCTTCATGCTGAGAGGGAGTGCTTGGAGCTTCTTCGGGAGATGTTGCATG
Organism: Triticum aestivum; assembly: GCF_018294505.1. Lineage (NCBI taxonomy): Eukaryota > Viridiplantae > Streptophyta > Magnoliopsida > Poales > Poaceae > Triticum > Triticum aestivum. The sequence continues at coordinate 377,499,206 of NC_057803.1, read as the reverse complement.
CCCAAAAGGTTGATCTTGAAAGCCGCGAATTTGTCATCTCGCGCCGGGAGGCCACCCATCAAGCCAACGCTGATGCCGCCAATGCTCGACTGAGGGATCGCCGCGACAAGTAGGAGGCCCAGAACAAGAAGATCCTTGCGGATGCCCTTCTTAAGCATAAGGAAGATGCCTGCTCCATCCGTGGAAGCTGACCCTCCAGGAGCATTGCTTCACGGAGAAAAGTACAACATTAGAGGCCAAATTTAAGGTCCTGGATATATAGTTGGGTTGCTTGAAGGGCTCCGTTAGTGAAGTGAGATCTTCGGCGGGTGTCGACGACAAGACCCTAGATGAGGCATTGCAAAAACTCTCGAATTTCCGGGCAGAGTTGTGACACATCGAGGGGCAAAACGCTCAATTGGTGAGCGACTTCGGAAATGAGGTGAAGAAATGGAACAGCTACGGCGGCAACACATGCTGCAGTGTGATGTCTTCAAGGATGTCTGTGACCGTATCTTCACGATCACTGGGAAGCTAAGAATGTCCATCTCGGTGTCTCTTAACTTTCAAGTCGGTGACGTAGGGAGCTACACCTTGTTATTCAAAGATTTCATTGACAAGCTGGAGACGTTTGTGGGAGAGATTCTAGGGGCCATTGAGGCCGATGCTCGGGAGGTGGCGACACTAGCCGCGGAGTGTGTCCTCATTAATGTTCATCTTATCGTCCCTACCACCCCATTTGCGAAGATGGTGAAGCCTCTTGAGAAGGGAGCATAGGCCAAAGCTTCGAGAGCTGCGACCGCTCGCTTTGTTGAGGCGCTTGTCAATATATTTGTGCCTAGCGATGATGGTGGTGCCCTGAAGGATTCTACACACTTTGAGGGCTCGCTGGACTAGGACGCCGACTCTGAAGCCTAGAACCTCCAGATACTTGCTTGCAACTACTTTTTGGTGTCTGTCACCGCTTGTTGGGTCATCCCAGTTTCTTGTAGGGTCACTATTTTTATGTTGGGTCATCCCAGTTTCTTCTTTCTATAAGCCCCTGATTCATTGTCATGAATGGGTTCGTCTTCGGGCTCCAAGCCACGCCGGGCCTGCTGCATGTGGAGTAGCCCCTGGGACCATTCGGCCTGCGCGACTTTGACATGAACACAAGGGGAGGATGGGGCCGAGATATTGCGAAGGCCAGATGCATGGGTTGGGTTACCCCGATGTTGTAGAATCACTCCCCTGTCATCATGTCGCTTCGCCTCCCGGTCATTTTGGGCTATCAATCATCAAGGTGCCTCTGAGGCGGGCAGCACCTTAACTCCCGCACCATGACACTTGGGAAAGAGAGCGATAAGAGGGGGATATGGTGCGACTTGCATGTCATGGTAGTGGGTGAAGGAAATATGCCCTAGAGGTAATAATAAAGTTGTTATTTTACATTTCCTTATATCATGGTTGTCGGCGTCCTCGGAACGGGGGTCCCCAAACCTGCCTGCCTGCGGCCCACGACGTGGCTGGGCTGGCAGGTCTGTGCGGCCCATCTTCATCGACAAGGCATTCAAGACCCTCGCGAGGGGCCAAGCCTCATGACGCGGACGACACAAGACCTCCTCTGGAGCGGCCTCGCCAAGAAGGCTCGCGAGGGGCGGAGAGATCAAGGCAGGGCAAACCTCACGAGGTGCTCATGACATGAGCCATGACGATCGAGACCAGGCAGGCAAGCGCAGGCACAGGGGCGCGTGCAGTGTCCTTGTTTCCTCTTTGGTGCCAAGGGGGCAAGCACAGGCACGGAGTATCGAGCCATCATGCAAAGGTTTCCATATTGGTGCAACAAGACCAAGACCAGAAGGACGGCAGGACGGAGGTCACCATGGAGCCCAACGCGGCGTCACCACTAGAGCGTTTGGCAGGCGAAGACCACCTTTTATCATGATAACTTGTACTAGTTGTCCCCTTTTGAATTGTCCGTTGTTGGCTCCCTTCCCGCTCAATATTTGGGGAGAGGACCAGGGCCTATATAAGTAGACCTAGCCACTACAGTGAGGGGGGCCGGATCAAAAAAGGGGACGAGAGACAAGTGAGGATCGGCCTCACCACAAGTCCTCAAAACACAAGAACTCCTCAACCTCAGGAGGCAGTTCTTCCCCTTGTAACTGTTCTTCATCAACCCAAGAGGCGATCCACCACCACCGCACTGGAGTAGGGTATTACACCATAATGTTGGCCCGAACCAGTATAAATCTTGTGTCTTTCTGTGTTGTGAGTTCGTTGAGTTTGTCTGCGAGATCTTAGAGAGCTAGGGCGTGGATCGATAGGGAGAAAACCTTTGCGCGCACCCTAGTGTTCGAACCTCAAGGGTTTGCCGGAACCTGAGATCCGACATTTGGCACGCCAGGTAGGGGTGCACCGGAGTCTCTTCCCCACCAATCGACCGGTCGACGCTCTATGGTCCCGCTGTCTGGCAACCCAAGGCCCGACTCCGACCGATGGGCAGCCTGGCCAGCCCGGGCGGTGCCACCTGCCCATGAAGACCTCGACCCCGGGCCTAACGCTGTGGGGCATGGGCGGCGCGGCCAGGCGTCATCCACCCCCAATCCACGACAAGCGCGAGCCGCTGCAAGGGCCGCAAGCCACGCCACGGCACCAACGCCACACACCCGGTGGGAGCAGGCGAATATGCGGGCCACGCTCATGGTGGCACGGCAGTTGGTGCGGTGCCGGCTGATGGAGAGCAAACAGGACGCACTGCTGGACCATGTTGCTGAGCTGCTGGACGCGGCAACGTCAGGAGCACCACCTTTCTGCTATCTGGTTCCTTCCCGAGCCGCTACTGGACCTCACGACGGGCCGCGCCGCAACCGCGTGCCCTCGGGTGCGCCCGGGGGCTTCACCAACACCAGGATGGCCGGCAGCGCCGGGGGCCTCGTTTCCCCCGCGCCGTCTCTGATGAGAATGGGCACGAGCGTTGCTCCCCGTGGCCCCAACGAGGCATTGTGCTACCACCCTCAGGACGCCGCGCTGGGTCGGGCGACATGGAGCGTGGGGCACTACGGCGAGCTATTTGGGGTGGCAGCCCCAGAAGCCTATGTGCCCCGCATGATGGACCAGGAGTACACGCCGGAGGACGACCCTGGCTCGTTTCCCAAGCCAGGTTGGGAGGAGGAGGCATTGGGAGCTAAAGCCTCCCAAGAGCCGCCGGAGAGCCCCGCCAACTGCGCCATCGACAACAGATGCATGGTACCACTGATCGCTCGGGAGCAAGCTTACGCTAACCATGAGTCACAGATGAACCAGGCCACGGTGCCGAGCGGTGGCTCCGGCACGGCGATGCCCGCCCCTACATGAGAGACCCGCTGGGTGCTGCGCGGAAGGGGCCAGGAGCAGGGCCCCTCCCCGTGTCGCGAGGAGCAAGGCAACACCCAGAGGTAGGCCCTTTGCTGGGGTGGCGACCGCGACCCTTCCCCCGATAGAGGACCCGTGGTCGCTAAGGGCGCCGCTGGCGTCCCCTCTGCCCTCGTTGGGCCGTCCCGGTTTCCGGTCATCCCAGCGGTGGTAGGGGGTGACACAAGGCGGGCCCCTCGCCTGGCGATATGAAGCAAGGCCGATACCTATGAAGCAAGGCCCAGTGCCTGTGAAGATCGCCGCCCGTGACACTCTCACGTAATAATGAGTGGGGCTGTACACGCCCCGGAGTCTCCGGAGAGCCGCCCTCAGGCCTCGGGGGCTCCCTCCCACGCCTAGTGGCAGCACTTAGCTCCGCGCTGGTGAGAAGACGTCGAAGACTAGACTAGGCGCCGGACGCGGCCGTTTGCTTTGGATTTCTTTTCTGTAACTCTGCTTTCTGGGTTTGGTTTTAAGTTGAAGTTGAATTTTCATTTGATGCATGCAGGGGGATACCTTTTCTCGTTCAGGTTATTTCTCTTGGTCTCGTTCTTGACTTATTTCGGAGTTCGTGCTAGTCAATCCCCCCTCGCGAGCCAAGCTGGGCATGAAGCACACGAGCCACATGCGTGGCGGGGCGTGGTGACCGCACGATTATCATACGGCCCTCTCGGGCGTGGCAACGAATTCGTCAGGGGCTCCTCGGAAGTCGGCAGTCTCTTGGGCCGGTTTTGGGCTCGTCCAAGCTAAGGTAAACCGCAACAACAACATTGCCCTGACATGCATAAGCTCATGAAGACGCATACTCAATTTAGCTTGAAAGGATAAAAGCTGCGATTATTTACATGAGGGGCTCCCCCTCTCAAAATGCTCTTACAGTCTTCCAGGGCCATGCCCAAGTTTTTAGAGGGAAACAAGGAATCAACCGGATACGTCACTTGCCGCGTCCCCCATGTCATCATCAGACGCACCGCTCGCGTCCCTATCGCCATCATTGGCGTTGCCTCCACCTTCGCCGGCGTCGACGCCGCTGTCATCAACCACGCCGCCTCCGTCCGCCACAAGCACAACCCCGTCATCATCAGAAGCGAAGGCCCTGACCAGCGCATCCATGTGGTCTTCAACCCACCGCACCAAGTCGCCCCGGATGGCTTCCGGCACGGGAGAGATAGTGGCGTCAAAATCAAAGTCGAGATCAATGTTCCGGAGGTGGTTGACGACGCGAGAGAGCGCGCGCCCAAGAAGACTGCGGCTTCACTCTTCCACAAGCTGGCGAGCCCTATTAGACCGGGCTTCCAGGCGCGTCACCATGTTGGTGAAGAAGGTCAAGTGACGGGCGTAGTCATACGAGTGGGGGGAGGTGCGTTCTCATCGCAGATGAAGCCCACGGCGGCATTAGCCCGGCTCCGGAGACCCTGGAGCATGGGGGCATGCTCGCGCTCCTGCGTCCGCCGTTGAAGCACCTCCTCCCTGGTTTGTTGCGCGATGGCCTCGGTGTCATCAACCCGCCTTTGAAGAGAGAGCAGCTCGGCGCGGGCGGAGGCCAGGTCCGTCTGCGCCATGACCAGGGCAGCAGCCGTGGCCTCCTCACGCCTCTCCGCCTCATCCGACCTGGGCCGGGGAGCGGCGGTTCTGCCCGCTGCCTTAGTTCCCGCAAGCTTCAGCTCCAAGACACGCTGACCTTCAAGATCCGCGCGAACCTCGGCTACCCGGCGGTCAACTTCCTCCTGGACTCGGGCCTCGCAAACCCCAACGGCATCCTCCGCTTGGGCAACCTGACACTCCCTCATCTCCAGTTGCTTGAGCTCGAGGCTGCGCTCCACGACTTCCAGAGCCAACGCCTCCTCGCGCTTCCGGACCTCATATTCCTCGGCAGGCGTCCCCCTTAGTTACGCGAGGGCGGCCTGGCACGCCTCCACTTGTTCCTCGAGGGACGCACTCCAGGCGTGGAGCTCCCACGTGTGCTTCTCCGCAGCCTCGCGACGACGGTTAGCTTCACGAGCCTCCTCTAGAGCCCGGGAGCAGGCCTCACGGGAGGCCGCGAGGGAGGCCTCGGCCTTCATGCTCTCTAGCTCGTGCTGGTGACGCCCGAGGTTGATGGCCACTTTCAGCTTGTGCCACTCCTCCGCCAACCGAAGACCCTCAGCCTCAAGGCGCGCGTCAACACCATCAAGTTCTTTGCCGAGTCGGTTCATTGCGTCCATCGCCTCCTGATAGAGCGCATGGTGAACGACGCTCCGCCCGCGCTCGAACTCGAGAGCACGTCCCATTTCACCCACCGCCATGGGGGATGTGGGTGGCGCCCAGCGCCCAGCGCCCCCTCTCAGCAGGGGGTTGGGGGCTGGCGCAGCCTCGGGTGCCAGCCGGCCGTCACGAGGGGCCCGACCCGAGCAAGGCCCACTGCTTGAAGAAGACCCCAAGGTCAAGGTCAGCCAGCTGCCAACCGAGACCAGGGGGAGCCCTTGGCATGCCTATTGTGCTCCGAGCAAGGCCGTGGAGGAGGGACGGTGAAGGCGCGAGCTCGGGGCACCTTGACGACGGACCAACTCCCACGGCTGACCCCACGTCGCAGGCGGCACCCGAATCCGTGGCACTGGAGCTTGGCGGGTGCGGCAGGATGAGAGGGAGCTGCTTCTTAGGAGATTTCACAGCCCCCGCAGAAGGAGTCCTGAGGGAATAATCGTCAGGAAGGGAAGACGACTCACAGAAGATAACCGAAATAAGGTACTTACTCGTCGACGGTGATGTACTTTCGTCGCTTCAACGTCCCGAAGATACCACTGCCTCTCGGAGATCCTTTCCTTTTGCGGAGCTCCTGGAAGTCCATGCAAAGCCGACCGAAGCGCTGAACGTGGCGGCCAGTGCGGGGTGAAGCCGGAGAAGTGCTTGGGAGAACGACTTCAGTGGTGCCCGACTGTGGAGAACAGTCGGTCGCTGTTTCACCGCAACATCCCGAGGTCGCCGGAGTTTCGGCCTCGGGAGCCGCGTGCTACATCGCCTCAGCAACTGGCATTTCGGAACCATGGGATCCTAAGAACGATGCCTCGGGAGCCCCGGGCGGCGTCCGTACCTCAGCACTTGTTCCGCCAGCCTCCGACGGCGCTCACCCCCCTGCACCCACATTCGGGGCGAGCCCAGCGTCAGCAACGGAGAGGGGAACCACGCTGGTAGGGTTCTCGCGGGATCCCACCAGGCCATCCGGACGCAGCCCCCACTCGTCAAAGGGAGGCATGGTTTTCGCGAATTCAGCCTTGTTCCCGCAACGGTACAGAAAACAGTTCTTCCCAGGAAAATCGACCGGTGAAGGGACACCTGTCAAGATCTTGAGCACCGTTTGCCGCGCCACAAGGGGGAGCCCGGACTCATGAAACCTCATGTGGTCCTGACTACTATGCAAGGTCCACATCGGGCGAGAATGGCGTTGAAGCGAAGCAACCCAGCGCCTGATAAGCTCCCTCACCACCATCAGTCGGTCACGCCACGGTCCTTCAACATCCTTAGCCGGAACTAGGCAGGAGCAAGACGGGGGCTCGTGAGCCTCTCACGGCCCCAGCCAGAGTGGGGAACGGCAGGCGCTCACGGCGCGTGGAGCAGGGGGCTGAGCATACCAATGTCGACAAATACCCACCGTGTCCGAAACTCGCTCGTAGAGGAAGGAAGCTCCAAGTCGATCCCTGTGCCCACCGTCACGGCCACGACCTGGAAGCTCATGCACCCCGAGGTTTGACGAGGATCGGTCAGATGCAATGAGAAGAAATGGCGAAAAAGGGGCACAGAGGGAGCGATGCCGACCATGGCCTCGCACACAAAGGCGAAGATGGCAAGGAGAGTCACGGATTGGGGGTCGAGATGCAACATATGGATCTGGTAGTGTTCAAGCACTGCGTTGAAGAAGGCGGAGAAAGGGGGAATCAGGCCCGCCCAAAGGGCGTCGGTGAAGATTGGGACCTCGGGGACCGTTCGAGCGATGCAAGCGCGAGACATGGGCCAAGCCACCGTCTCCCCCCACTCGTTGAAGCTCGTGGCGAGCATTGGGCGCACCTTGTACATGGCCTCGTCGTTGAGCACCAAGGATCGGCCGACTGCAGGCTCGACAGCTGGGGGCGCACTTGCCGGAGACAGTGGCTTCTTCCCCTTGTCATCTTGTTTCGGCGCCATGGCGATGAAGCTGGCGGAGTGCAGGTCAGATTGGAGAGGAGGGGCAGAGTCTCAAGGAAGCAGAAGGACTGTGGAAGCAAGGCGTGGGCAATGGGAGAATAACTGTATAGGTTGCAAGGGCCGCATAGCCAGGCTGGTACAAAGGCAGCGTGGGGAAGCGGAGACACCCACGTCCAATCAACTGCCACGCGTCAACCGAGGCCGCGGGCTTTGGGGGCCCGCGGTGCTTCGTGATTGACCCTTTGGCTTCACCTCGAAGCCAAGCCCGAGCGCGCCTTGGGCCTGGGGGCTATTGTCGGCGTCCTGGGAACGGGGGTCCCCAGACTTGCCTGCCTGCGGCCCACGGCGTGGCTGGGCTGGCAGGTCTGTGCGGCCCATCTTCATCGATAAGGCATTCAAGACCCTCGCGAGGGGCCAAGCCTCGTGAGGTGGACGACAGAAGACCTCCTCTGGAGCGGCCTCGCCGGGTAGGCTCGCGAGGGGCAGAGAGATCAAGGCAGGGCAAACCTCGCGAGGTCCTCGTGTCGTGAGCTATGACGATCAAGACCAGGCGGGTGCCAGGCGGGCGCCAGTGCGCAGTGTCCTTGTTTCCTCTTTGGTGCCAAGGGGGCAAGCGCTGGCGCGGAGTACCGAGCCATCATGCAAAGGTTTCCATATTGGTGCAAAAAGACCAAGACCAGAAGGACGACAGGACAGAGGTCATCATGGAGCCCAAGATAGCGTCACCACCAGAGCCTTTGGCAGGCGAAGACCACCTTTTGTCAGGATAACTTGTACTAGTTGTCCCCTTTCGAATTGGCCGTTGTTGGCTCCCTTCCCACTCAATATTTGGGGAGCGGACTAGGGCCTATATAAGTAGAACTAGCCATTACAGTGAGGGGGACTGTATAAAAAACAAGGGGACGAGAGACAAGTGAGGATCGGCCTCATCACAAGTCCGCAAAACACAAGAACTCCTCAACCTCAAGAGGCTGTTCTTCCCCTTGTAACTGTTCTTCATCATCCCAAGAGGCAATCCACCACCACCACACTGGAGTAGGGTATTACACCACAACGGTGGCCCGAAATAGTATAAATCTTGTGTCTTTCTGTGTTATGAGTTTGTTGAGTTCGTCTGCGAGATCTTAGAGAGCTAGGGCGTGGATCGATAGGGAGAAAACCTTCACACGCACCCCAGTGTTCGAACCTCAAGGGTTTGCCGGAACCCGAGATCCGACAATGATAAATGTTTATTATCCATTGTAGAATTGTATTAAGCAGAAACTTGATACATGTGTGGATACGTAGACAAAACACAGTGTCCCTAGTAAGCCTCTACTAGACTAGCTCGTTAATCAAAGATGGTTAAGTTTCCTAACCAAAGACATGTGTTGTCATTTGATGAACGGGATCACATCATTAGGAGAACGATGTGATGGACAAGACCCATCCATTAGCTTAGAATGTTGATCGTTCAGTTTTATTGTTATTGCTTTCTTCATGTCAAATGCATATTCCTTCGACTATGAGATTATGCAACTCCCGGGTATCGGAGGAATACCTTGTGTGCTATCAAACGTCACAACATAATTGGGTGATTATAAAGATGCTCTACAGGTATATCGGAAGGTGTTTGTTGGGTCGGCTTAGATTAGGATTTGTCACTCTGAGTATCGGAGAGGTATCTCCGGGCCATCTCGGTAATGCACATCATAATAAGCCTTGCAAGCAATGTTACTAATGAGTTAGTTGCGGGATGATGCATTACAGAACGAGCAAAGAGACTTGTCGGTAATGAGATTGAACTAGGTATGATGATACCTACGATGGAATCTCAGGCAAGTAACATACCAATGACAAAGGGAATAACGTATGTTGTTATTGCGGTTTGACCAACAAAGATCTTCGTAGAATATGTAGGAACCAATATGAGCATCCAGGTTCCAGTGTTGGTTATTGACCGGAGATGTGTCTCAATCATGTCTACATAGTTCTCGAACATATAGGGTCCGCACGCTCAATGTTCGATGATGATTTGTATTATGAGTTATGTGTTTTGGTGACTGAAGTTTGTTCGGAGTCCCAGATGAGATCACGAACATGAAGAGGAGTCTTGATATGGTCGAGAGGTAAATATTGATATATTGGACGATAGTATTTGGACACCGGAATGGTTTTGAGACATTTCAGATATTTATCGGAGTACTGAGGGCTTACCAAAACCCCCTCGGGACATAATGGGCCAACATGGGCCATAGGGGAGAGAGAAGGGAGCCCACAAGGGGTGGTGCCCCCAATGTATTGTCTGAATTGGACAAGGGGAAGGGGGCACGGCCCCCCTTTCCTTCCCCCTCTCTCTCTCCTTCCCTCCTTCCCCCTCCATTAGAAGGAAAAAAAAGGGGGGCCGAATCCAACTAGGACTAGAGTCCTAGTAGGACTCCCCTCTCCTTGGTGCTTGCCTAGTGGCTGGCCTCCTCCTCTCCCTCCTTTATATATGTGGGCAGGGCACTCCTTGGAGAGACACCAATTGTTCCAAGCCATGTGCGACGTCTCTCTCCATGGTTTACTCCTTCGGTGATATTCATGTAGTGCTTAGGCGAAGCCCTACACGGATCACATCAGCATCACCGTCACCACGCCGTCGTGCTGACGAAACCCTCCCTCGACCCTTTGCTGGATAAAGAGTTCAAGGGACATCATCGAGCTGAACGTGTGCTAAACTTGGAGGTGTCGTACGTTCGGTACTTGATCGGTTGGATCACGAAGACGTTCGACTACATCAACTGTGTTAACCTAATGCTTCTACTTTCGGTCTACGAGGGTACGTAGACACACTCCCCTCCTCTTGTTGCTATACATATCCTAGAGAGATCTTGCGTGATCATAGGAAATTCTTTGAAATTGCATGCTACGTTCCCCAACAGTGGCATCCAAGCCAGGTCTATGCGTAGATGATATACACGAGTAGAACACAAAGAATTGTGGGCGATAAGAGTCATACTTCTTACCACCAACATCTTATTTTGATTTGGCACTATTGTTGGATGAAGCGACCCGGACCAACCTTACATGATCATGTTCATGAGACCGGTTCCACCGACAGACATGGAACTTGTTTTGCATAAAGGTGGCTGACGGATGGTTTTTTCTCCAACTTTAGTTGAATCGAATTTGAATACGGCCGGTCCTTGTTGAAGGTTAAAACAACAAACTTGATGAAAAATCATTGTGGTTTTGATGCAGAGGTAAGCACGGTTCTTGCTAGAAGCCCATAGAAGCCACATAAAACTTGCAACAACAAAGTAGAGGACATCTAACTTGTTTTTGCAGGGCATGTTGTGATGTGATATGGTCAAGACCTGATGTGATATAAGTTATTGTATGAGATGATCATGTTTTGTAAAAGTTATCGCCAACTGGCAGGAGCCTTATGGTTGTCGCTTTATTGTATAAAATGCAATCGCCATGTAATTGCTTTACTTTATCACTATGCGGTAGCGATAGTCGTAGAAGCAATAGTTGGCGAGACGACTACGACGCTACGATGGAGATCAAGGTGACAAGCCGGTGATGATGGAGATCATGACAGTGCTTTGGAGATGGAGATCAAAGGCACAAGATGATGATGGCCATACCATGTCACATATTTTGATTGCATGTGGTGTTTATCTTTTATGCATCTTATTTTTCTTAGTACGGCAGTTGCATTATAAGATGATCCGTCACTAAATTTCAAGGTATAAGTGTTCTCCCTGAGTATGCACCGTTGCTAGTTCGTTGTGCCGAGACACCGCATGATGATCGGGTGTGATAAGCTCGACGTTCACATACAATAGGTGTAAGACAGTTTTGCACGTGCAGAATACTCAGGTTAAACTTGACGAGCCTAGCATATACAGATATGGCCTCGGAACACTGAGACAGAAAGGTCAAACGTGAATCATATAGTAGATATGATCAACATAGAGATGTTCACCATTGAATACTACTCCATCTCACGTGATGCTCGGACATGATTTAGTTGCTATGGATCATGTGATCATTTAGATGACTCGAGGGATGTCTATCTAGGTGGGAGTTCTTAAGTAATATGATTAATTGAACTTAATTTATCATGAACTTAGTCCTGATAGTATTTGCATATCTATGTTGTAGATCAACAACTCGCGTATAGCTCCCCTGTTTTATTTCTATTATGTTCCTAGAGAAAACTAAGTTGAAAGTTGATAGTAGCAATGATGTGAACTGGATCTGTGATCTGAGCATTATCCTCGTTGTTGCATATAAGAATTATGTCCTTGATGCACCACTAGGTGACCGACCTATTGCAGGAGCAGATGCAGACGTTATGAACGTTTGACAAGCTCGGTATGATGACTACTTGATAGTTTAGTGAACCATACTTTACGGCTTAGAACCAGGACTTCAAAAATGTTTTGAACGCCACGGAGCGTATGACATGTTCTAAGAGTTGAAATTGGTATTTCAGACTCATGCCCATGTCGAGAGGTATGAGACCTCTGACAAGTACTTTTCCTACAAAATGTAGGAGAATAGCTCAACTAGTGAGCATGTGCTCAGAATGTCTGGGTACTACAATTGCTTGAATCAAGTGGGAGTTAATCTTCCAGATAAGATAATGATTGACAGAATTCTCTAGTAACTATCACCAAGTTACTAGAACTTCATGATGAACTATAATATGCAGGGGATAACGAAAACGATTCCCGAGCTCTTCGCGATGCTGAAATCGGTGAAGGTAGAAATAAGACCAAGTGTTGATGGTTAATAAGACCACTAGTTTCAAGAGAAAGGGAAAATGGAAAGAAAGGGAACTTCAAGAAGAATGGCAAGCAAGTTATCACTTCTGGGAAGAAGCCCAAAGCTAGACTAAAGCCTGAAACTGAGTACTTCTACTTCAAAGGAACTGGTCACTGGAAACGGAACTACCCCAAGTATTTGGCGGATAAGAAGGATGGCAAAGTAAACAAATGTATATTTGATATACATATTATTAATCTATACTTTACTAGTGTTCATAGTAACCCCTGGGTATTTGATACCGGTTTAGTTGCTAAGATTAGTAACTCGAAATGGGAGTTATGAAATGAACAGAGACTAGTTGAGGGCGAGGTAACGATGTGTGTTGGAAGTGATTCCAAGGTTGATAAGATCTACCTTCGAGATTAGTATTGAGCCTAAATAAATGTAATTTTGTGTTTTCGTTGAGCATGAATATGATTAGATCATGTTTATTGCAATAGGGTTACTCATTTAAGTCAAAGAATAATTGTTGTTTTGTTTACATGAATAAAACCTTCAATGGTCATACACCCAATGTGAATGGTTTGTTGAATCTCGATCGTGGTTATACACATATTCATAATATTGATGCAAAAAGATGCAAAGTTGATAATGATAGTGCAACATATTTGTGGCACTGTCATTTAGGTCATATTAGTGTAAAGCGCATGAAGAAACTCCATGCGGATGGACTTTTGGAGTCAATTGATTATGAATCATTTGATGCTTGCGAACCATGCCTCATGGGAAAGATGACTAAGACTCCATTCTTCGGAAAAATGGAGCGAGCCACTGACTTATTGGAAATAATACATGCCGATGTATGCGGTCCGATGAGTGTTGAGGCTCGCGGCGGGTATCGTTATTTTCTGACCTTCACAGATGATTTGAGCAGACATGGGTATATCTACTTAATGAAACACAAGCCTGAAACATTTGAAAAGTTGAAAGAATTTCAGAGTGAAGTGGAGAATCATCATAACAAGAAAATAAAGTTTCTACGATCTAATCACAGAGGCGAATATTTGATTTATGAGTTTGGCCTTAATTTAAAACTATGTGGAATAGTTTCACAACTCACGCTAGCTGGAACACCATAGCGTAATGGTGTGTCTGGACGTCGTAATAGTACTTTATTAGATATGGTGCGATCAAAGACATCTCTTACTGATTTACCACTATCATTTTGGGGTTATGCATTAGAGACAACTGCATTCACGTTAAAAAGGGCACCATCTAAATCCGTTGAGACGACACCAATTGTGGTTTCGCAAGAAACCTAAGCCATCATTTCTTAAAGTTTGGGGTTGTGCTACTTATGTGAAAAATCTTTATCCTGATAAGCTCGAACCCAAATCGGAAAAATGTGTCTTCATAGGATACCCAAAAGTAACTGTTGGCTACACCTTCTATCACAGAACCGAAGGCAAGATCTTTGTTGCTAAGAATGGATCCTTTCTAGAGAAGGAGTTTCTCTCGAAATAAGTGAGTGGGAGGAAAGTAGAACTTGATGAGGTAATTGTACCTCCTCTCGAATTGGAAAGTAGCTCAACACAGAAAACTGTTCCCGTGATGCCTACACTAACTAGAGAGGAAAATAATGATGATGATCATGAAACTTCCGATCAAGTTACTACTGAACCTCGTAGGACAACCAGAGTACGTTCCACACCAGAGTGGTATGGTAATCTTGTTCTGGAAGTCATGTTACTAGACCATGATGAACCTACGAACTATGAGGAAGCGATGATGAGCCTAGATTTACTAGGATCCATGTACGAGAACAAAGTGTGGACTTTGGTGGACTTGCCCAATGATCGGCAAGCCATTGAGAATAAATGGATGTTCAAGAGGAAGACGGATGCTGATGGTAGTGTTACTATCTACAAAGCTCGACTTGTTGCAAAAGGTTTTCGACAAGTTCAAGGTGTTGACTATGATGAGATTTTCTCACTCGTAGCGATGCTTAACTCTGTCTGAATCATGTTAGCAATTGCCACATTTTATGAAATCAGGCAAATGGATGTCAAAACTACATTACTTAATGGATTTCTTAAAGAAGAGTTGTATATGATGCAACCAGAAGGTTTTGGTCGATCCTAAAGGTGCTAACAAAGTATGCAAACTCCAATGATCCATCTATGGACTGGTGCAAGCATCTCGAAGTTGGAATATACGGTTTGATAAGGTGATCAAAGCATATGGTTTTATACAAACTTATGGTGAAGCATGTATTTACAAGAAAGTGAGTGGGAGCTCTGTAGCATTTCTGATACTATAGGAGGATGACATATTATTGATTGGAATGATATAGAATTTCTGGATACCATAAAAGGATACATGAATAAGAATTATTCAATGAAAGACCTCGGTGAAGCTAATTATATATTGCGCATCGAGATCTATAGGGATAGATCGAGACGCTGAATAAGACTTTCACAAAGCACATACCTTGACAAGATTTTGAAGAAGTTCAAAATGGATCAGTCAAAGAAAGGGTTTTTGCCTGTGTTGCAAGGTGTGAAGTTGAGTAAGACTCAAAGCCCGACCACGGCAGAAGATCGAGAGAGAATGAAATTTATTCCCTATGCCTCAGCCATAGGTTCTATAAAGTATGCCATGCTGTGTACCAGACCTATTGTATACCTTGCCATGAGTTTGGCAAGGGATTAAAATAGTGATATAGGAGTATATCACTGGATAGCGATCAAAATTATCCTTAGAGTACTAAGGAAATATTGCTCGGTTATGGAGGTGATAAAGAGTTCGTCGTAAAGAGTTACATTGATGCAAGATTTGACACAAATCTGGATGAATTTGAGTCTCGATCTGGATACATATTGAAAGTGGGAGCATATCCTAATAGACAACAAAACACCCAGTGGGTGTACAGATTCGACGCAAACAATAAGAGATTGTATGAAAGAAAATATTGCAGGTAGCATATCGTAATAGAACAAGGTCAGTCGAAAGCCTACTTACCTGGACATTGGCCCGGAGAGCCGCGCTGGCATCGTAAGCAGCCTGGCTGTTCTCGTGCACCATCTTCATCCGCTCCATCATCACGTTAGCCAGACGGATGGCCTCCGCAGCCGCATCCAACTGACTTTCTGGAACATGGTAGTTGGTGAAGAAGGGGGCAGACGATCCAGGTGCGGCAGCTTGGATCTCTGAAGCGTGAGGTTGGACGACTGAAGAAAACACCAGTACAATCGATGGTGCAAGGCGCACACTCGACAATGGGGCAGTGAAAGTTACAGAGGCCCCACCTGCGTCTTCAGATTGCCGGACGGTTGGTGTTGTCATCGGTCCCTGCTAAGACGTCTTGCCAGCTACTACCTTTTTTGTTCTTTCTGGGCCTAGGGGCCACATCTTCATCATCATCCGGAAGATCAATGACGTTTGGTGGGGTGCAGATAAATCAGTCGACCCCAAGTGAATCGCCAGAATTTAATCGACCCAATAATCAAGAACAAGATCATGGGAGTTTTACCTGGGTTGGAAGTAACCGCGTCTTCCATGTCCTTGTCTCAGTATTGGTAGGAAGAAGTTCCAGATGTAGCAGCACTGCAAATGTCAACATTCAGTCGGTTATGTTCTGTTGCTCGAGTTGACCAAATGATCGGGTCAGATGATTACCCGGAGATGGTGGGGATGGTCACTTTGATTCTGGGCAAAGCCTTCGGTGGTTTGGAGGAGATAGCCTTCAATGCTTTCGGCACAGCAGGCTGCGCAATCTTGAGTTGTTTCGATACCTTCTCAGTCGGCACCGGGGAAGACGTCCGAGGGTGCTTCGAAGATGGCCCAGCCAGTGCAGCCGCTAGGTCAGGTGTGCTCGCCGGGTCGTGAGCATTCTTGGACGTCCTCTCCCTACGAGGGGGCGAGTCGACATCTTCTTCATCACTCGAGTCATTCCTCTCCTCGTCCTCCTCTGCATCCGAGTGCCACTCACCACTTTCGCCCCCGCTCGCCCCTTCCTCGACATTTTGCTCCTGCACTCCATTGGGCATCGAGTACATATCAATAATAGCCTGAAAAGACAATGAACAAAAGAAATATGGTCGACCGTCAACAAGATGTTACATAGTGAATTAAGAAGACGCTCGACAATGCAGAGTCATACCTGTTCCGGCTAGCGCGAATGGTCGAATGGAATCACCCTCCTAGACCCCCCCGGGGATTATGTTTGTTGCCGGTGATTCCTCTCAGCCAATTCTCCACCGTGTCCTCACTAACGTCCTCCGGGTGGATCCGAGTGGAATCCTCGAGTCCCGAGTACATCCACATCGGATGGTCATGGGCTTGGAGTGGTTGGATGCGTCGACTGAGAAAGACCTCCAGCAGGTCCATACCAGTCACTCCGTCGCGGACAAGTTGGACGACCCGCTCAACCAACACCTTCACCTGCGCCTTCTCTTCCGGGATCACCCTCAAGGAGGAGGGATTCTCCACTCGAGCCAAGGAAAAGGGGCGAAGTCCAGTTGACTGACCCGGGGTCGGCTGGTCCTTGCAGTAAAACCATGTCGACTGCCAGCCTCGGACCGAGTCGGGAAGGATCATAGCTGGGAAGGTGCTCTTGTTCCTCATTTGGATTCCAAGTCCCCTGCACATCTGTATCACGTGCGTCCTCTCATCACTCGGGTTGGCCTTCTTGACCGACTGGGAGCGACATGTGAATATGTGCTTGAAGAGACCCCAGTGAAATCGGCAGCCCAAGAAATTTTCGCACATTGACACAAAGGCACCAAGGTACACGATGGTGTTTGGAGTAAAGTGGTGGAGCTGAGCCTCGAAGAAGTTCAAAAAACCACGAAAGAAAGGGTGGGGAGGCAAAGAAAACCCGCGGTCGACATGAGTGGCGAGGAGAACGCACTCACCCTCCTGCGGCCGTGGCTCGGTCTCGTTCCCCGGGAACACGCCGATTCGTGAGCGATCAGTCCCCCCTCAACCAGATCGTCGAGGTCGTCTTGGCTGATCGTTGAGCAGCTCCAGTCACCCTGGATACAGCCCGGCGGCAGGCCGGACCTTGACGAGGATCCACCTCGGCTGGTCCTCTTTCCTTTCGCCTTCGACGTCGCCTTCCTTGGGCGCTCGAACGCCACCGTCTTCTCCTTGGCAGCGAATCGAGTCCGAGCGGGGCTACGACGCCGAGAGCAAAAGGAGGCACAACGGAGAAATTTAAGGAAGAAGAAGGAGAATGAGGGCGCACTATTCAAAAGCCCGGTCCGGTGCCTTTTATAAGGACACTTCCGAGTGACTGACTTGTAGGCCTGGACGATCTTATCAAATCCCGCAACAGTGGCGCGCGCGATACGTGGCAAAAAAGGTGGTGCGGGAATCGAGGCGACCTAACTAATCCGTCCCGATTACCACGGCCTCACCCGTCTGGCGCGCTTCCCAAAATTCGAATCTTGCAAAATCCGCAGACAGCAGAACAACTTATCAGATGGAAGACATCCTCCACATCATCACTCGAAACTCTTCAGTAAAAGTTCACTCGACAAAAGCTAAGAATGGATCAAGGCGACTGAAAAAGAAGTTGGTATCGTCCCCTCAGTTCATCGATCCAGAACAAGATATACTCATAGCACGAAAAATTAGTCGGAAGTGTTCTCAACTCCTTCCTCACTCAAACCCTGATCCATTCGGGGGGTAATGATGAAGCTATGTACCTATGGTAGGGTCATGGATCTGTCCAAGATACCCTCCCCAAGGACATCTCTAAAGGAACCAGGAGCATTCGAAGAAAAATCATCATCCACTCGACCATGAAGTTATGTTCCACTCGACAATCTTGAAGACACTCGACCGTATAGATGATTGCTCGACTACCAGAAGATCTAGAGCCACTCCACTCTGCAACGGTTGGGAATTAAGTCACAGATTTAATGGTCATTGTGTATCTTTATTGCAGGCGTTACCAGTAATGTCTCCATCTTTATGTACCTTAGACCTTTTGTAACTAAGGGCGGGAGGGGTCTGGCAAACTTTATATAAGCCACCCCCCTCCTCAGGGACAAGGGTTCCTACCCTCTGTAACACACACGCATATAACTCAGTCGACCGCCTTCGGGCTCTGAGACGTAGGGCTGTTACTTCCTCCAAGAAGGGCTTGAATTCGTAAAACTCGCATGTACAACTCCTCCATAGTCAGGATCCTGCCTCTACATTCCTACCCCCCATTCTACTGTCATACTTAGAACCACGACAGTCAAATGGCAATGTGAACTATGGGTGTTAATCACATGGTCATGTGAACTATTGGTGATAAATCACATGGCGATGTGAACTAGATTATTGACTCTAGTGCAAGTGGGAGACTGAAGGAAATATGCCCTAGAGGTAATAATAAAGTTGTTATTTATATTTTCCTTATATCATGATAAATGTTTATTATCCATGCTAGAACTGTATTAACCAGAAACTTGATACATGTGTGGATACATAGACAAAACACCATGTCCCTAGTAGGCCTCTACTAGACTAGCCCGTTAATCAAAGATGGTTAGGTTTCCTAACCATAGACATGTGTTGTCATTTGATGAACGGGATCACATCATTAGGAAAACGATGTGATGGACACGACCCATCCGTTAGCTTAGCATGTTGATCGTTTAGTTTTATTGCTATTGCTTTCTTCATGTCAAATACATATTCCTTCGACTATGAGATTATGCAACTCACAGATACTAGAGGAATACCTTGTGTGCTATCAAACGTCACAACATAACTGGGTGATTATAAGGAAGCTCTACAGGTATATACGAAGGTGTTGGTTGGGTTGGCATAGATCGAGATTAGGATTTGTCACTCTAGTATCAGAGAGGTATCTCTGGGCCCTCTTGGTAATGCACATCATAATAAGACTCGAAAGCAATGTGACTAATGAGTTAGTTGCAGGATGATGCATTACGGAATGAGTAAAGAGACTTGCCGGTAACGAGATTGAACTAGGTATGGTGATACCGATGATCGAATCTCAGGCAAGTAACATACCGATGACAAAGGGAATAACATATGTTGTTATTGTGGTTTGACCGACAAAGATCTTCGTAGAATATGTATGAACCAATATGAGAATCCAGGTTCCGCTGTTGGTTATTGATTGGAGATGTGTCTCGGTCATGTCTACATAGTTCTCAAACCCGTAGGGTCCGCACGCTTAACGTTCAATGATGATTTGTATTATGAGTTATATGTTTTGGTGACCGAAGGTTGTTTGGAGTCCCGGATGAGATCACGGACATGATGAGGAGTCTCGAAATGGTCGAGAGGGAAAGATTGATATATTGGACGATAGTATTTGGACACCTCAATGGTTTTGGGACGTTTAGGATATTTATCAGAGTACCGAGGGGTTACCGGAACCCCCCGAAAAGTAATGGGCCAACATGGGCCATAGGGGAGAGAGAGGGGAGCCCACAAGGGGTGCCGCGCACCCTCCCCATGGGCTGTCTGAATTGGACAATGCGAAGGGATGGGCCCCCTTTCCTTTCCCCCTCTCCCTCTCCTTCCCTCTTTCCACCTCCATGAGAAGGAAAAAAGGGGGGCCGAATCCTACTAGGACTGGAGTCCTAGTAGGACTCCCCTCTCCTTGGCATGCCCCTGGTGCCGGCCTCTACCTCTCCCTCCTTTATATACGTGGGCAGTGCACCCCTTGGAGACACACCAATTGTTCCAAGCCCTGTGCGGCGTCTCTCTCCACGGTTTACACCTCCGGTCATATTCACATAGTGCTTTGGTGAAGCCCTGCGCAGATCACATCACCATCACCGTCACCACGCCGTCGTGCTGAAGAAACTCTCCCTCGACCCTTTGCTGGATCAAGAGTTCGAGGGACGTCATTGAGATGAACGTGTGCTGCACTCGGAGGTGTCGTACATTCGGTACTTGAGCGGTTGGATCGCGAAGACATTTTACTACATCAACCGCGTTAACCTGATGCTTCCGCTTTTGGTCTATGAGGGTACGTAGACACACTCTCCCTGTCTTGTTGTTATGCTTCTCCTAGATATGCGTGATTGTAGGAATTTTTTTGAAATTGCATGCTACGTTCACAAGAGTGGGAGCGTCCGTCGCCCACCCCGTTTGTCTATAAAGCATAGGGGGTCGGCTGCCTCTTTGGCACTCGTCTTCCACAGCCCTCGGGCCTCTCTCATCGCCTTCACCTCCCTCTTCCTCCTTCCTTGCCCTTCTTCTCTCATGATGGCACATGGGGACAACCACTATGAGACAGAGCAGATGCAACCAAGGCTTTTTGTGAAGTATATTGAGCTTCGTGAGCTTCGCGTAGCCCTTGGCGAACTACTCTCCGTCTGGAGAGTGAGACCGCCGAGTTGCTCAGAGAGTTGGATATGGAGAAGATCGACCACCACAAGGTGGAGCAGCACTTCGGTCACCTCAACGCCGACCACTATGGGAGCGTGGGAGTGCATCGCGACGTGTACTAGTGGTCGAATGAGGACATGCATGTCCTTGAGATTCATACGTTCATCTCGTATGACGCCTTTGACGAGGGGAAGCTGAACCATCTGGCATTCTTCTTATAGCACCTCGCCACCAGGTTCGGGAAGCTCCGACAACTAAGGAAGGCGGCATAGGAGGCGGCGGTGGAGTTGGTGAGGCGGGTGATGGCCACCTGTGTCCTTGCTGGAGTCCACCTTGCCTCCCCTCACTTCCCACTTAGGATTGTGCTAGGGGAGCAGACAGTTGAGTACTTGTGGATGGCCCATGGTGTGGTGGATGGTGTTGTCGCGGCAGCAGTGCAGTAGGATAAGGACGCCAACTCCGGCGGGGCCTTAAGTTCCTTCATCCTCGGGGCCTCTGGCACCCATTTTGTTTTCCTTCTTGTTGTTTTTTCTTTTTCTATTGTAAGTGAACCAGGTCACCATGCCATAGGGTACGCGGTGTGGTGTAGACTGACGTACTTGCCGGCCTATTATTCCTCCAAATTAAGTTTGATGTTCGAGAGGTATCTATTCTTTTCTTAATCGTTCTCATCATACCATGTGGATGGAGTAGGCAAGGGTTTGCGTACTGGCTAAACTGGTTAGGGAAAAAACAACAAAACCCAACAACTCGAGAAAGCGGTCCGCACGGGAGAGATCTCGAGAACTTTTCCTTAGTGGTAAGCGCAGCACACTAAAGCAACTTCACCTTGTGGGGGAAGGAGCACATGCTTTGGTGGCCTAGGGAAAAATTTCTCAACTGGGATAGGACCCGAGAGCATTCCCCTTGTAGTAGGTGGGGAACACATCTTTGACTCCGCAATAGGAGGTTGACACCAGGGCCGTAGCATCTGGAAAGTGACTCGCACGAGACGGATTCCGGGAGTGTTTCTGTCACTGGGGACGTGACGCTCAATTGTGGCTCGACCATATGGGTGAGCAGCAGTGGGCTGGTAGTCAGAGGGAAGAGGTTCATTAGGAAAAAACCCGAAAATGTTCCCACGTGCAGGTAGGGTGCATAATTGTGATTCTTCCACAAGGGGAGAGAAGCAGGGGCCCAACAGCCTAAGGAAAGCGGCCCGCGCGGGAGAGGTCCCGGGAACGTTTCTCATCGCGACTGGCGCGACACACCCCGGTCAGCAAATTTTGACCATGGTCATCCAGTAGGTAGAGAATAGATATATCATCGAGGCTTCTTCTCAACGCTGGGTAACCTGCCCATGTCCATTTACAGATTTGTCGCATGCATCTTCGGCTAGCAAGAGAGCGTCCAGATGGGTGTTGGTTGTGAGGCGGCTCTTGCGTCAAGTTGGTCTTCATGACTCCGAGAGGGGTGTCTGAGAGGTTTAACGCCCTTAGCGTAGCTGGAGCATTTTTCGCCCCGGGGTGGCCTACCGGGCCCCGGAGGGTTGGCTTGATGGGGGGATCTCATGCCAGCGTCTAGGGAGAGTAATGCCAACCTTTGGTAGGCATTTCCTGCGTTGCTCAACCCGAAAGGCCAGCACTGGGAAGGACGTCTCCCAGCCGCTACAACAAGAATAGTCCTTCCCTCCTTGTTCGTATCACCTTCGGGGAGACGAATACATAGGAGCCTTCTTCCACCAGAGTTCGTCACAATCATGGGACCAACGGGCCTACCGCTCCATGTTGGCATCCTTGGCCTGCGGTATTCTAGCCGCCATGGGGTTTGCAATTTGGAAATGAGTGCTCGCCTCCCTGCGACACAGGCCGGACCATGGACTCTGTAATTTCTTGGTTGCCCAATGGGGACCAGCGCATCCTACCGAGGACGAGTTCGTGTTCCACACCACCGACATCACCGCCACATGTGAGGTGGGTGCACCCCCGGCATGGAACCTTATCTTCCTTGGCAGAGGGCGGCATCGACGACCTTTTTTCCCGCTCACTAGAGTAGCTAGGAGTTGGTGATGTGCTTCACAGACCGCGCATTGATCGTCCATCAAGCCACAAGGTGCCCCACATGTCTGTGAGGCTGCTTTCATGGTGATTGTTTGGGGCGAACGGTGCCGACCAGCGGTGCTTTTTGTTGGGGGTAAGAAAGCAGGGAGATCCATCACTTCACACCTTCTTAGGATGCCGGCCGAAGGGAGCGCTTGGAGAGGCGAGGGACGTCAATTAGGATTGGCAAGAACACCTCGATCCCCTACATGGTGTGCCAAATATCAGTTTCTAGGAACCCACAAATGATTTGTGAGAAATAGCTCTTTGAGAGTTCGGCTAGGGACTGAACACGTCTAGCAATCCTAAGTCATGATGAACGATGGTCGATGAACTACAGATGAACACAAAGAACTACCCAGGTTCAGGCCACCTTCTTGGTGTAATACCCTACTCCTGCCTTGTTTTGTATTGCTATGGTAGAGAGCTACAACGTGTGTCTGTTACAAGATGAAAAGATCGACTACCAATGAGACTTCGGTCTACCCTATTTATAGTGTCAAGGGAGCACCTGTCAGAGGCTATCATTGGTTGAATATACATTGGAATAGACTAGACTAGTTGGTACCATGGAGGCATCATTGCCCATGGCACGCATATATGTCTGATGATGACGTCTTCCCAAGGCAGTGTGTTACCCCCTAGGTACTCTCCTTCCTCCTACTTTGGTATAAATAGGGAACCAGCAAGGTAAAACCATTGTTGCAGCATAGACAGCAGGCGAATCTTAATATGGCTGTTGTGGTTGACTTTGTCCACACAGTTCCTACTAGAGCCTGCACATGAGGACCGGTCATACACCCTCGATCTACCACCTAGCGTCGGTAGCCGTCCTTTGGGGCATGGGTTGCTGCTCATCATCCCGGGGGGTCAAGGTCTTCTTTTATAGGACGCGTTGGTGCATCTTCCCGGGACGATCCCGTGAAGTGATCCTGAGAGTCCATTTTGTACCATGTCTCGAGCCGCTCTTCATAGACGCGGGTCAAAGTCCACGGGATATTGCGGAGACTTCATTATCCTTCCTTCCTGAGCAGGAAACACGTACGGCCAAATTTGTTTAGGCCCGGTGTACCAGGCTGTCAGCACAATAGTTTTACTTATGCCGATAGTGCTGTTATGCCTAAGAAAGCTACCACAACATTGAAGGCCAAGCCTACTGCTGCTGCCACCAAACCCAAGGGCATGTCCTCTAGGAACATTTCACCTGCAGAGAAGAACAAGGCCCCCATACTTGAGGGAACAGATGATGATGATGATGAAGCCATAGTGCTCAAGAAACTGAGACCCAGATTGCGAGAACATGATGACACACATCCAGTAGTTGAGAACATGAAGGAGATAAATGACAAAGGACTAAGGAAATGGAGAGAGTCGGACCCCTATGTTGTCAGGAGGAGGATTGTTGTGGATTATAGATTCCACACCAAGGACGAACAAGATTTGTATGAGACTGTGCTTCTTGACAAGAGCCCAAGAGTTGGCGATATGTTATGGGTTGACTGGAAGTTTATTGATGCAAATGTTGACAAGTTTCCCGATGTGCATGCAAACTTCAGAGCAATTGGTGTTGATGAGTTCATTGGAACCAAGATCACTACATGGACTGATGAGTTGATCATGCAATTTTACTCCACCGCACACTTCTATCATGATGGAAAGGTTGTGTGGATGTCTGAAGTAGTTAGATACCAGTCTCGTATTGTTGAATGGGCTGAGTTGATTGGTGCTCCAGAAGCTGAAGAAAAATATGTTAATGTGTATGCCAATGCAAAGATGGATCATAATTGCATGAATAACATGAATGGACTGATCTCTAAGGACTGTCTTGCTACTCATAAGTTGGGATCCGTCTACCATCTCTTGCCAGGGTTGGCCACTATTAACACTATATTGAGACACACTCTTATGCCTAAGTATGGAGATGACAA
Source organism: Triticum aestivum (assembly GCF_018294505.1). Classification (NCBI taxonomy): domain Eukaryota; kingdom Viridiplantae; phylum Streptophyta; class Magnoliopsida; order Poales; family Poaceae; genus Triticum; species Triticum aestivum. Next base: position 377,474,581 of record NC_057803.1, on the reverse strand, counting down.
GATGATTGGAGGCCATTCTATCAACATGTTGCATCTTGTGGATGGCTTCACCAGGTTTAGAGTGATGGGTCTCATTGTGGAGACCGTGAAAAGGACTGATGCAGATCAGAAACAATCTTGTGGATTTGCACCACATATCCAGATGCTCATCAACTCCAAATTTGGTAGCTAAGTCTATCTACTTGATCATCCACACCTGCCACTTCAGCTAGAGCTAGAGGATTGTACCATGACGATGAGTCCTTCTCATCCCACTTCAGCTACAGCTCAGGCAGAGGCAGAGGCTGCTATAGAACCTAGCTCTTCCACAACCCCCATGTTGAAGATAAAGGCTGATCAGATGATATATCTTCTCCATGCAATTTAGTGGATCGAGCAGAGTTTGGCCAACCTCATGAAGAACCAAGAGAGCCTCGAGAGGATAGTGGAAACCAAGTTCCATGATTTGGATGCAAAGTCACCGAGCTAGCCAGCACAATTGACAGTTTGCAGAAGGAGGTAGATGAAGCTAAGATGGGCTCCAGCAGTGATGATGACATTGGTACTGGTCTTCCAATGACCACTCAGTTCCAGACGATACCCAGATCAGTAGTAGTGCCAATTAGAGAGACTAGAGCCATAGTGTCTACTCCAGCAGCCGCCCTGATAGTTGCCCTTCAGTTGCACCAGCAGTTTCTACCCCTTTAGTCCAGCGGACATGGTCAGACGCATTCACCAACGTGCTTCTCTCCAGTCCATCGATGCACACCAGAGCTACAAGTCGGAGGACTTCTTTGCTAGGAGCTGCAGGAGATCAAACCCACAGCGCCACTTTGCTCTGTACTTATTCAAGCTTTTTGATAACTTGTTGCCAAAGGGGAAAATATGTATAGATTATAGGGCTTCGAGAGAGAGAGTCTCTTGCTTTTGCTACCTTTGATTTCTTATGATTTCATATTTGAAGTACTTTGGTTTGGTACTTTTTTGAGACTACATTACTTGTGTGATTGATGATACTGTACTTTAATGTTATCCTCGCTTATCCTTCCATCTCGATGATTCTTGCTATGATCACTCACTTTTATGATTGGTGATGAGTGCTTATTACATCTCATTCATATCATTTTGTGCGCTCCACCAAGATATATGTGACATGGAAGAGTAACCCATGATCCTAATCAATTGTGCATTTGCATTCAAACGCAAATTCTGAATAATGCACAAATTTAAGGGGATCTCTTTCTTATTACATACTTCTCAAAGCAATGATGTTATTCATTGATTATATCCATTATCAAAGCTTTGATCCATATGTTGTCATCAATTAGAAAAAAGGGGGAGATTGAAAGTGTGACTAATCCCTAGGTGGTTTTGGTAATTAATAACAATGTACATGTCATTGAATGCCTATTCAAAGTTAAATTCCAGGAAAGTTTAATGTTGGCGTGGCAAGGACATGTGATTGTGGACCCCTTAAAATTCTAAGGAAACACATTGGCAAAAGCTTCAAGACTCCAAATTTTTGGTGAAGTGATCAAAGATCACACTGAGTCGATAGAAAAGCCAATACTATTAGAAGGGGATAAGGTTTTGATAATGAGTCATTTGCTCAAGTGCTTGAAGATATAGCACCAAAAACCCTCAACCACATTCTCACATCTCCATTTGTCAAAACCCTAAGTCAAACTCAGTCCCACCAAAATATCCACATCCAGACCCAATGACTCAACTAAGATAAAGCCATAAAGCCAAAACCTAGAAACTCGGTACAACCGAGATGGCATTTAGTTCCACCAAAGTGCAATGACCAAGTTTCTGTAAACCAACTAGTTCCTTCTGGAATCACCAAGTTGAACTGATCGGAATTACTGAGACAAGGTTCTTCTTAGATCATCGCGAATCTGTCTCACCGAGTAGAGTCATTCGGCCCCATCGAAAAACCTAACATTCGAATCTTTTACGCCGCCAGTCTCACTGAGAATTCTCTTTGGTGCCACCGAGTTGTGCATAAAGTTTGTAATGGTTGGAATTTTCGTGAAGGCTACATATACCGTTCCACCGCCACCTACTCTGAGTGAGAGCAACCAGGACGAAACTACGCTTCCCATATCCATTTTCTAAGAGAGAACCACCTACACTTGTGTTGAGATCAAAGTACTCCAATCCAACCATTTGAACCTTGATTTCTAACCTCCCAAGTTGTTTTCCACCAATCCTTCTCCTACCCATGCCAAATATGTGAGAGAGCGATTGAGTGTTGAGGAGACTGTCTTTTGAGGCACAAGAGCAAGGAGATCACCATCAACAACAACATATATTACCTTTTGGAGAGTGGATTCTGCTAGATTGATTAGGTGTCACTTGGGAGCCCCCAAGATCATGTGGAGTTGAACCAAGGAGTTTGTAAGGGCAAGGAGATCTCCCACTTCATGAAGATCTACCCAAGTGAGTCTAGTCCTTCGTGGAGTAAGCAATGATGGAATAAACAATGTTACTTCTGAGGGGGGAACGAAGCAAGAAATTCCAAAAAATTCCTATGAACACCCAAGATCTAATATAGGAGATGCAAGGCAACAAGAGGGGAGTGTGTCTACATACCCTTGTAGACCTAAAGTGTTATCGTCGTAACGCAGTTGATGTAGTCGTACTCTTCACGATCCAATCATGATCCAATCCGATCTAGTGATGAACAGACGACACCTCCAAGATTAGCACACATTCAGCTTGATGTTTTCCTCCCCTTCTTGATCCAGAAAGTGAGGGAGAGTAGGTAGATGAGATCGGAACCAACACACCAGTACGGTGGTGGTGGTGGTAGCAGAATCCCGACAGGGTTTTGCCAAGCGCGTACTAGGGAAACATGGGAGGAGTTGGGAGAGGCAATGGGCAAGGGTCAAGGGGTGGCTGCCCCCATGCGCCTCCCCCTATGTATATATAGGCTAGGGGCAGGGGAGGGCATCCAAAACCCTCCTAGGGAATGCACATGGGAGAAATCTCTTTAAACTTGGAGATAACAGCTTATCTCTAGATTCAACCCTTTAAATTTAGAGATAAAATCTTATCTCTAGATTTAAACAACATGTCCCTTGGGGAATCGTGCAACCAGCCCATGTGGGATGTAGGCCCACCCCTCGGTCCATGTGGTCCCTTACCGAGTCATTGGGCCCCACGATGGAACCGTTGGAACCTTCTAGAACCTTCCTAGCACTCTACCAAAAATTCCCGAACTTTTCTGGAACCCTGAATATGACTTCCCATATATAAATCTTTACTTTCGGACCATTCCGGAGCTCCTCGTGATATCCTGGATTCCATTCGGGACTCCAAACAACCTTCTGGCTTTCCGCTATTAATATCTCAATACTACCCTAGCACTATTGAACGTTAAGCGTGTGACCCTACGGGTTTGAAACATGCAGACATGACCGAGACTACTCTCCGGTCAGTAAACAATAGTGGGGCATAGATGCCCATATTGATTCCTATATATTCAAAAAGATCTTGATCGATTGAACTGCGATTTCAAGGATTCAATTAATCTCGTATGCAATTAGCTTTGTCCAGTGATATGTTACTTGCCCGAGATTCGATCATCGGTATCTCTCCATCACATGGAGTGACAAATCCAAGTCTCGATCCATGCAACCCAACAGACACCTTCGGAGATACCTGTAGAGCACCTCTATGATCACCTAGTTATGAAGTGATGTTTGATAGCACACAAGTCATTCCTCTAGTATCTTGGAGTGGCACGATCTTATGGTCTAAGGAACTGATACTATTAATGAACCCTTCATAGGCGGAGCCTTCCATGGACTCGCGCAGCCATTACCCTCCGTGGGTTGAAGTCTCCATCAACGTGGATGTACGATAGCACCACCTATCGGAAGCACGTAAAAAATACCATGTCTTCATTGCGTTTGATTTCTCCGAGCCCCTCCTTACTTTCATATGCAATGTCTTTATTTTCCGCTGCTCAACTCGTAGACTTGCATGTGTAGCTTGTTGTTTGACTTGGTGGAATTGCTAAAACTTGCCTACAACTAAAATTGGGAAAATGATATGTTTATATTTGGTCAAGTAGTCTAATCACCCCCCCTCTAGACATACTTTCGATCCTACACTACTCACACATCATCATGGAGGCAGAAAGATTGATGAAGATGGCCTCCCCAATGATTCCCCCCTCCGGCAGAGTGCCGGAATAGGGCCCCAGATGGGATCACGTCAGAAGATAGGCTTGCAACGTCTATAAAGAAATTCGGGTCTCGCTCCGAGGGTTTTAGAATATATGTGTATTTATAGGCCAAGAATTAGGTTAAACAAAGCTACAAGGGGCCCACAAGCCTGGGTAGCGCGCCCTACCCCTTAGGGAGCCCCCTACCTTGTGGGGTCCTTGTGGGTTTTTGGTCCTTCCTTGAAGATTCTAGAGTCTCTTATTTTTTAGAAAAAACAATAAAAAAATTCGTTGTGTTTGTCCTTCCGTACGTATTGATTTTTGAAAAACCAAAAAACATGCAAAAAAACAGGAACTAGCACTGGGAAATAAATTAATAGGTTAGTCCAGAAAAAAATATAATGACATATAAGTTATACAAAAGTGATAGTCTAATAGCATTTTACAATCAAAATTTATAGATACGTTTGAGAAGTATCATGCAGTCGTACCTTACACCGTATTTTCCTATGGATACTTGTGTTGCTTCTGGCCGGGCATGGTACGAGCGCTCATGCTTGAATCAGACACCGTTGTACGCTCTAGACATGTTGGTGCAACCTCACCTCCTTGGTATGACTGCCGGTACGAGCATGGTTTCTCATACCAGACGTCGTTTCAGCCTCTCGGTGGACATTTCTTCAGGATTTTCCTCGTTTTTCCTGAGAGGTTAGTTCCAACACATGTACTAACAAAATATTAAGATAATCTAATAGAGAAATGGCACCACATATGAATTTTTGACTAAATGAATTATTTAACCTAATGAAGACTTAAACCAAACCAACTTTAATAGCAACTTATGCATAGTGCCAATGCAAAATATATGAATGTAGGCTAAACTCAGTGGCACAAATCTAGCACTCTCCTTCCTATATGATCTGGTCTAGTGCTAATGGATTCCAACCCTTTGCATGGATGCCCTCGGGTTTATATAGTCCTACCCCCCAGGGGTACAATGGTAATCCGGCTGGGCGCGGGCCCAGCCGTTAGTCTCTTTGGCCGCCGTCTTCTCCGCCGAATCCTGGGGCCCGCCGACTGGTGGGCCCCGCCGACTGGCTTGGTGTGGAGCCGACAGGTCGCGTCCGCCGCGGGCGGGTCTTTGCCGGCTGCAGATTACTGTAGCCGTGCCTCTAATGACGCGGGCTCGGTCACGAGGTCGTGGCGACAGCCCCGCCGTCTGGCGGGTGATCACTATGACCACTACTTGTCGTGTCTGATTAATGGCACCTAGGGCCCGTGGGAGGGGCCGGCCGACTTCTGGTGGCCGACTCCCATCCGGGCCGACTGGTGGTGCTTTCGCCGTCTTTCATACGCCCGCCGACTGGTGGGGCCCATCATCCCTGGGTCGTACCAGCAGGCCGTCGTGGGCACATGCTCCGCCCCTGGGGCTGATGTCAGGGCCAGCATGGCAACAGTGTCGCGCCGCGCGGTGATCTCCGTGGGTACGGCGTACTGTAGCCACGCCTGCACTTGGAAAAGGGGTGGGAGTAGACCTTACTATGGCCACTCCCCGTCCCGTCCCTCTTTATGAGGGCATGGGGGTTATTGGCGTCGCGGGCCGACTCCCTAAGGCCGGCTTCTCCGGAAGTCCCCAGTGAGGAGTCGGCTCGTCCTGAAGTCGTCCTCGGGACTCGGCCGCGAGTGGGCAGCCGGTCGCCTCGCCGCCGACTCTCAGAAGGCGGCTCTTCGTCCTGGGGTCTCGAGGGGCGCAGTCTGCCTCAATGTCTTGAAAGGTTCTGGGCCTGGGTTAGCCTACCCGTGGCCCATTACTCCGATAGTAGTCCCCGAAGCTGGTGAGGCTCCGAGGGCGACATGTCATGGAGCCTCAACAGTTTCTTCTCTCCGGTGGTCGGATCTGGGCTTCGCTACCTATCTTCTGTCAAGCCGACTAGTTGGAGTCGGACTTGCTCACGGCCGACTTGCCCCTAAAAAAGTTTGAACATTGCGGCGGAGTTCAGGCGGCGTGCCTGATAAGCTTCCAGGTTGCCGCCCGTGGATGACCCGTCGCGAGGCGCCACGTGGCGGAGCTAGTCTGATCGCCCACACGCGTGACAGGACATGCCTACAGGCAGGGCCCGCCACTACCGAGCCTCGGCATGCGAATGGACGGTTGGGGTTCCCGCGCGGTTATTGCGCGTGCTAACTTCGTGTGGTAAATCGTGGGGGTCGTGGGGTCCCGGGCGCAGTTAATCCCACGTACGCTACCTCGACTTCTCAGCCCACGAGCCTACCAGTAGGCAGGGGGAGGGGGGCGGCGAAGCACACGCGCCCATTCTCCCCACTTCCTTTCTCTCCTTCTTGCTTGTTCTTCTTCTTGCCGCTGCTGCTCCGAACCACGCTGTGCCCGCAGCAATGAGCTCCTCCTCTACCGCCGCGCCTCCTGTTGTTCGCTCCGGAGTGTGGGATGGCTCCGAGGTTGACGACGACGACATTGAGATCCTCCGCCAGACATGGCGGCTTCCTGGAAGGGACTTAGTGCGTGTCCGCCTCGCGCCGGAGGGAGAGATATCGCCGGCGCCGGAGGAGGGCGAGCGGGTCATATTCCGCTCGAACCTCATGCGCGGCCTGGGACTGCCGGCGAGCGGCTTCTTCCGCTCCTTCTTGGAGTTCCACTGGCTCCAGCCGCACCACCTTACTCCGAACACGGTGGTGCTGCTGGCTGCCTTCGCCACCCTGTGCGAAGGCTTCCTCGGCGTTCTCCCCACCATCGAGCTCTGGGGGGAGATCTTTCAATCCAATCTCGGCACACACGTCGCCGGCGTGCTGGCCTAGTGCGGTGCATTCATCACGATGCGGAGATTAGTGACCGACAATCCGTTTCCCACCATCGCAGTGATTAAGTCGGTGAAGATGTGGCAGCGGTCATATTTTTATGTGAAGAACGTCGCCCCAGAAGGCGACTGGGTCAACCTGCCGGCTTACAAAGCCGGCGTGCCGGCTGGAAGGCTCCCCAGCTGGTCACACCGAGCCAGGATGCTGTCTCCCGCTGGTGCCACCGCTGTCGCGCGACTCCGAGTGCTGACACAGTCGGAGGGCCTGACCGGGGCCGACTTGCTGGCCGCCTTCGTGGCACAACGAGTACTCCAACTCCAAGGCCGACCTCACCTGATCTGCCAGATGGGCGGTCACCGGGACCCGAGTCGGATGTGCTCCAAGGACATGCCTCACGCAGAGCTGGCGAACACGGTGAACTACATCGCGAACTGCGGTCTCTCGGTGGACTGGCGGTTCGGCAAGGAGCCGTATTCACGCGCCACCCCCCCCCCCCTATTGTAAGTCATCTTCCTTCTTCTTCTGCTGCTTCTTTTGCTGCCGAGTCCGACTTGTCAAGTCTGACCAGTTTTTGTTTTGAATCAAAATCCTCTCGTCCCCCCTTCGGCCGGCACCACGGGGCCGGCTCGTCAGTTTGTCCCCGATCGGGCGGAGAGCGACGTTGTTGATCCCGACTTGGGGGCGGCAGCCATGGCAGCCGACGCCGAGGGAGGAGGAGGAGAAGCAGGCGGCTCTAGGCCTTCGGCCACTTTTGCTGACTGGACTGATGACGAGGCCGAGGGAGAATTCGCCCTGTGTCGCCAGCCAAAAGCCGGCCATCCAAGCGCGAGTTCCTCCGCCGTCTTGGATGCTCAAGGCGGTGCGAAGAAGCGCCGGGCCGGGCCGAGTACGCTTGGTGGCCGGTCGAAGAAGTTCAAGGGAGTGGCCGCCGCGACCAAGCGGGAAGAGGCGGCCGCGAAAGCCAACCTCTTCCGCAAGGAAGTGAAGAAGCTGCCACTGGTCTCTGCGTAAGCGCCTCCATCCCTTATCTTTATTTTCTCTTTGTTGATCTTGTCTAAGTTTTTCATATGCTTTTCTTGTCTCAGGGCTCCCCTCACTCTTGAGAGGGTTGCCGCCGCCTCCATTATGGGGTCAGTGGAGACGTCTGCCACCACTCGGCGGATTGACCCCGCCGCCGACCTTCGGGAGGCGATGGAGCGGAACACGCGAGAGAAGCACGAGGTGGACGAGGACGCCCGCCGGGAGAAAGCGGAGGCCTCCGCCCTGAAGAAGCTGGAGGCGGCCGAGGCCGCCGCTGCGGCAAAGCAGCCGGCTAAGGAAGTCGCGCCCCGGCGGTCGGCAGTGTTCGTCACCCCTTTGAACTCTGTGCCGCCGCCCCCGGAGTTCACGGAGCAGTCAGGGGAAGCCGGTGGCGAGTTCCCGATCATGGAGAGAGGCGGCGGCGACACCACCGTGCCGGACATGGTTGCGCCACCACAGCCGCCCCCACCGCCGTCTAGAAGCGCGCAAGGCAAATCAAGCGTACAGCCCTTGCTGCCGACTGAAGACGAGACCGTGGCGAGGCTACTCATTCAAGTCGGCTCGCCTACGCGCTGCCGTCTTGAGAAGGCGACTTTGGAGCCACGCCCCTTGGAGACCGACACCACCAACTTGATGATTCCAGACACCGAGGCGACGAGTGCCGCGCCCATTGGGTGGGTGCGAGGAGGTGGCACGGGCCCGCTGAACCAAGCACTTCTGGATGTCCAGACGAAGCAGCGAGCCGAGAGCGACGCCATCCAGAACTGTACCAAGGCGCACCTGGCGTCGCGGGCAGCCATCCGAGTATGCTTTCTCCTGTGTCCCTGTTTTCTTGCTTCTCTCTATGGGGGCGCGCCAGCGCACCCACTGGGTGTAGTCCCCGAGTTCTGGGCCGGCTGCTAGCAGGCGGCCCGGAACTCGAATTGGTAAGTTCCGGGTACTAACCTTTGTTCTGAAATACTTGTTGCAGGACTATCACAACCTCTGTGTCACCACCTTCAACCGCAACGTTAAAGAGCTAGGCAAGCGGACTGCCGACTTGTCGGAGAGCCGGAGTGAGTCCTTTTTTCTTCTTTGCGGGGGCGCGCTGGCGCACCCGCGGGCTGTAGTCCCCGAGATTCGGGCCGACTGTAGAGCAGTCGGGCCGGATCTCCCCGGCGACCTTCTTGGTTGATGACTTAACATCTTCTTTCTTCTTCAACAGCAGCTGAGCGAAGCCAACTCCGTGTTGCGCGCCAAGGGGGAGGAGTGCAGCAAGCTCGCCGCAGAGTGCGATCTGCTGGCCGCATAATTGGCCGAGCAGAAGGAGCTTCTTACGAAGATGCAGAGGGAGGCGGAAGAGGCGGAAGCTGCCCTCCTGGCCGAGTTCGCGAGCGAGCGCTCCTCCTGGACCGACAAGGAGGCAATGCTGGTCTTCGTCTTCCACGAGATCGAGGACCTCGTCGACGGTGAGCTTCTTTGCTTTCCTTCTTCGAGCTGCCGACTACATGTCAAGCCGACTCCTGGTTTTTTTTTTGACTTCTTCTTCATTCTTTCCATCTTGGCAGAGTTCTTCCCCGGCCACTCGCAGGCCTCCATTCAAGCTATCGAGGCCGACCGCGAGGAGCGGAGGGCGGGTGGCGCGGAGATTGCCGCTGATGCCCCTCGGACCCTTGACGAGCATATTCTGAGCATTGGGGCTCGCCTGCGGCCGGCCCACCAGATGTCGCGCCGGCTTCAACGTGTCGGCGCCCAAGCGATCGCCGCCCTGTGGCTAGACGTGCAGGCTCCGCGCACCCCCAGTCGGACTGCCTACTGGCTGGAGGTCGCGGCTAGCCGTCTTGAGGCCTGGAAGGGTTCCTCGGCCCGGGCCGGAGCGCGCCGAGCCTTGGAATTCGTCAAGGCGTGGTATCCGGGGCTGGACCTAGATCGGCTGGCCACACTCCGATCAGAGGCCCAGCCGGAGCTGGCAGCCGCGGAAGACGCCCTTGTCAAGCGTGCGGCGGCGATCGCCGAGTACACCGACACCAGCACCTTTGTCCCCGAGTGGGCTGAAGACGGTGAGGAGGTGCCGCCAGAGTGGTTTGGGCTGAACCCCGACTACGGCGAGGACTCTGCAGAGGTGATCGGCTCCAGCGTCGAGGAGGAATACGAGGCGGAGGACGGAAGCGAGACCGAGGCACCGGAAGACGGAGCAGACGGCCAGCCTCAGCTCGACCGTGCCTCCAGCAACGAGCCATGCCCGCCCGAGCCGACTGCTGCCGGAGGTGATCAAGCCGAGACCGCCCAGCCGGCCGCCCCAACATCCAACACCGCCGTCTCCTCCGATCCTCCGAACCCGTCTGCCGCCCCTTAGGCTGCCACCTTGTCTTTGTTTTATCTGTTCTAACAGTTTTCGAAGAACTCGTTAATCCGCACAATTTCACCCGCGGGGTGTATTTTGAAATTCCCTCAGTTGCCGTCTTTATCAGTCAGACAGCCGCTCCGTGGACTGCTGCTGGATCAAATTCTTGGTCACTTTGGGAAGGCAAGTACTTAGCCATTTTTAGGGTTGTTTAACAAGTCGGATAGAAGGCGGCAAGCCGACTATTCAAGAGTCGGTTTGTGAAAAAAGGCTGGAAGCCGGCCTTAAGCTACGTTTGTGCTTTGAGTCCTTAGCCATTTTTCATGTGGACACCCATTCTTCCTTACTCCTGCCCACCAGACAGTCGCTCTGCGAGCTGCGGCTTCTGGCAGGAGACGGTTTAGACGCCACACAGTACTTGTCCGGCTGCAGTAAGCATTTCATAGCGCAGGTCGGCAAGTCCCCGGGCCGACTAGTCAAACCCGGTGCCAAGCGGCATAACAAATAGTAATATACTTGAAAGCATATTTCTTATCATATAGATAAAAGAGGGCAGTCCCCGAGCTCTTCTCGGGGGGGGGGGCAAAGTCTTGGTACTTTTAATACAAAAGGTAGCGTGATACATACTGCGTTTAACTGTAAAATTTTCGGAGGAGATTTGCATTCCATGGCCGCTCTATCTCCTTGCCGGAGTCGTCCCTCTTGCGTGCTCAGGGCTTCTGAGCATCGATCAGGTAGTAGGAGTCGTTGCCCAGCAGTTTGCTAATGACGAAGGGGCCTTCCCAAGGTGCCGATAGCTTGTGCTGGCCGGCTGTTCGCTGGATTAGTCGGAGTACGAGGTCGCCCTCCTCGAAAGATCTCGGCCTGACCTTCCTGTTGTAGTATCTGTGTAGGTTCTGCTGGTAGATGTTGGACCGGCTGAGTGCCAACAGCCGGCCCTCTTCGAGCAGGTCGATGCCGTCTTGTCGTGCTTCTTCTGCTTCTTCCTTGGTGTACATGGTGACTCGCGGGGAATCGAACTCTATGTCCGTTGGGATGACGGCTTCAGCACCGTAGAAGAGGAAGAAAGGCGTGAAGCCGGTTGACTTGTTTGGAGTCGTGCGCAGACTCCAGAGGACGGCTGGCAACTCGTCGAGCCAGCAGCCAGCCGAGCCCTCCAGAGGCTCGATCAGTTGGGGCTTGATTCCGGACAGGATGAGGCCATTTGCTCACTCCACCTGGCCGTTTGACTGTGGATGGGCGACGGATGCTAGGTCCAGTCGGATGCCCTGTGTCGCACAGAAACGGGACAAGGCGCCTTTGGCGAAATTCGTGCCGTTGTCGGTGATGATGCTATGTGGTATGCCGTACCGAATTGTGATGTCGGAGATGAAAGTCATGGCAGTCGGACCGTTCAGTTTCTTGATTGGCTTCTCTTCTATCCACTTGGTGAACTTGTCCACCTCGTGCTTTCTTGAATGGTCCCACCATGTCTAGACCCCAAACTGCGAAAGGCCAGGCAATGGGGATGGTCTTGAGTGCAGAAGCCGGCTGATGCGGCTTGGAGCAGAACTTCTGGCACCCTTTGCATTTTTGGACCAATTCCTTGGCCTCTTCTAAGGTCGTTGGCCAAAAGAAACCATGTCGAAAAGCTTTGGCGACGAGTGCTCTTGAAGCCGCATGGTGGCCGCACTCGCCTTGATGGATGTCTTTGAGAATTGCTTGGCCTTGCTCTGGCTCGACACAGCGCTGGTAGACACCAGTGACGCTGCGCATGACCAGCTCTCTATTGACTATGGTGTAGGCTGCCGCTCGGTGTTGTACTTGCCGAGCTAAGGTCTCATCAGTCGGTGGCTCTTTGCTCACCAGAAATTTGAGGATGGGCTGGGCCCATGAGGGTGCTGCTATTTCTTTGACTGCCAGAACTATGACTTGGACGAGGGCGGGTGGGCTGGGAGGCGGCGGGTTGGAGTCAACAACCGCTTGCTGGATTAATGAAGTCCCCGGGTCGACTGGCGCAGCTCTTGGGCTGAGTTCTGGAGTCTTCGAGCCGGCCGCCGCAGTCCCCGGGCCGGGTTCTGCAGTCCCTGGGCCGGCCTCAACTGTGGCGGCTTTGGAGCCATCTGCGAAAATCACCGTACCGTCTGCCGGGGCTCTGGAGTCGGATCCGACTTCTTCGGGAGGAGCCGGCAAAAAAATGGAGTCTGATTCTGGTGAAGGCTTGACAGACGGCTTGAGGAGGCGTTGAAGGGCGACGCCGGATGGTATTGCTTGGCGGGTAGAGCCGATTCGTGCCAAGGCGTCTTCTTGGTCGTTGTCGTTTCTTGGCACATGGAGGAACTCGCACCCCTCGAAATACCCACTGAGTTGCTGCACGAGGAAATGGTAACTCGTCATGTTTGCATCTTTGGCGTCCCAGTCGCCAGACGACTGCTGGACCACTAAGTCCGAGTCGCCATAACACAGGATCCGGCGAATGCCAAGTTCTTTGGCAAGCCAGAGGCCGTGAATGAGCCCCTCGTACTCGGCGACGTTGTTGGAGGCGGCAAAATGGATTTGCAGTGCGTATTTGAGCTTGTCTCCTTTAGGAGAAGTGAGGACAACGCTAGCTCCCAAGCCGGTGTGCATCTTGCAGCCGTCTAAATGCATCCGCCAATGGGTGGAGTCAGGTGCTGGAGGTAGGTACTGGGTCTCTGCCCAATCAACAAGAAAGTCGGCCAGTGCTTGTGACTTGATGGCGGTGCAGGGCTAGTAGTGGATGGTGTAGGGAGCCAGCTCTATGGCCCACTTGGCCACTCGGCCAGAAGCATCTCGGCTTCCTATGATCTCGGCAAGTGGGGCCTTGCAGACCACAGTGATTGGATGCTCTTGAAAGTAATGCTTCAATTTCTTGGCGGCAAAGTGCACGCCATAGCACATCTTCTGGTAGTGGGGCTAGTTCTGCTTGGAGGCCGACAGTACTTCACTCAGGTAATATACCGGTCTCTGGACAGGTAATGCCTTGCCTTCCTCCTTGCGTTCCACTACAATGACTGTGCTGACTACCCGGCTGGTGGCGGCGATGTACAGGAGCATAGGTTCCTTAGGAGTCGGAGCCGCCAGAACGGGTGGAGTAGTCAGCATCTTCTTCAACTGGAGAAAATCTTCGTCCGCCTTGTGGTTCCACTCGAAAAAAGTGGTCTTCTTCATGAGCTGGTATAAGGGGAGAGCTTTCTCGCCCAGCCGACTGATGAATCGGCTGATGGACGCCAAGCAGCCGGTGAACTTTTGCACGTCCAACAGTCGGCTGGGTACCTCCATCCTCTCAATGGCCTTGATCTTTACAGGGTTGCACTCTATGCCGCGTTCAGAGACCAGGAAGCCAAGGAGTTGGCCGGCTGGTACTCCGAAGACGCACTTCTCAGGGTTGAGCTTGATCTGGAATCGGCGCAGGTTCTCAAAGGTCTCCTTGAGGTCTTCCAGCAGTGTTCCATGCTTTTCCGTCTTCACCACCACATCGTCCATGTAGACGTGGGCGTTTCTGCCGAGTTGCTTGAGGAGGCACTTCTGCATGCAACGCTGAAAGGTGGCGCCGGCATTCCTCAAGCCGAACGTCATGGTGAGGTAGCAGAAGGCTCCAAACGGCGTGATGAAGGCGGTCTTCAGTCTGTCAGCCGGGTTCAGCTTGATCTGGTGATATCCTGAATATGCATCCAAAAAGCTCAATAGCTCGCATCCGGCTGTGGAGTCTATCACCTGATCAATTCTTGGTAAAGCAAACGGGTCCTTGGGGCAGGCCTTGTTGAGGCTTGTGTAGTCAATACACATTCGCCACTGCTTGTTCTTCTTCAGTACCAGGACCGGGTTGGCTAGCCACTCTGGAAAGAATACTTCCATAATGAAGCCGGCTGCTAGGAGTCGGGCTATCTCTTCTCCGACAACTCTTCTCTTTCTTCTGATAGGCGGCGCAAGGGCTGCCTGACCGGCTTTGCATCAGATCGGACATGTAACTTGTGCTCGGTGAATTCCGTCGGTACACCTGGCATGTCTTTGGGGGACCATGCGAAGATGTCCCGATTCTCACGGAGGAAATCGACGAGCTCGCCTTCCTATTTGCTGTCGATGTTTGTGCCTACGACAGCGTACGTCTCTGGGTGCCTTGGATCCAAGGGTATCTTCTTTGTCTCTTTGGCTGGCTTGAACGAACCCTCAGCCTCCAACTCCTTTGGGTTAGGCGACACCTCTAGCTGCTTGCCGGCCATCGCCACAACCCGATCAAGGAGCCGCTTCTCGGTCGCGATCACCAGGGACTCGGCCAGCTGACTACTCTCAGCCGCACAGGCAGACGACTTCCGGTAGTCGCCGGCTACGGTCAGAATTCCTCTGGAACTGGGCATCTTCATTTTGAGGTAGGCGTAGTGGGGACCGCCATGAACTTGGCCAGGGCGGGTCGGCCAAGTAATGCATGGTATGGGCTCTCGAGGTCCACCACCTCAAACCAAACTGACTCTCGGTGGAAGTGATCTTTGTCTCCAAAGAGGAAGTCCATCAGGATCTTGCCGATTGGTGAGCAGGAAAGACCAGGAACAATGTCGTGGAACACAGTCCGGCAGTTCTGAAGCTCTCTTTGCTTGATTCCTAACTTCTCCATGGTGTCCATGTACAGGATGTTGATGATGTTGCCTCCGTCTATCAGAACTCGTGATAAACGAGCGGCTCATCTATCAGTGGCAAAGGTGGCATCCAAGACCAAGGCATAAGAGCCCAGACTCGGCATCACCTCTGGGTGATCAGCCTTGCTCCAGCTGATAGGCTTCTCGGACCAGTGCATGAACTCTCGCGCCTCTGATGCCACCGCATTCACCTCTTGTTGCTGCAGCCGCCTGTTGCATCGATCATCAGCCACGCTGGTAAATATGACATAGGCTCCGTGCTCTTCGGGGTACTCATCTTGTACTGCACCGACTGGCCTGACAGCCGGCTGCTGGGGTGGAGGCGGAGGCTGCTGCCCAGCAGGCGGGGAAGGTAGGAGGCCGTCTCCTTTGGCGATCCTGGTGAGCCAGTGGCACTTCCGGGTGGTGTGATTCGACGGCTTCGCGGCGCTATGGAACTTGCAAGGGCCATCCAGAGTCTGCTCATATGAGAAAGCCGGCAACCAGTTGGGCTTGCCACCTTTCTGTCGCTTGGGTGGAGGCTGCCCATCCGGCTGCTGGTCTTCAACTATCGCGGCGCCGGCTGCTGGAAGCCGTCTGCGGGGCCTTGCGCTTGTGGTCGTTCTGCTGTTGCCGCCGACTGGCGTCTCCTGCCGGAGTTCTTGGAGCCTGAGGGGCCACTTTGCCAGTTGCGCTAACTTGAATCTCTGCCTTCATGGAGGAGTCGGCCATGGCATACTTGTCTGCTATGATCAGCAGCTCATCAAGGGTTTCTGCCTCATCGCAGAGGAGCTTGTGCTTGAGGAGGGTGCCTTCTCTGCACTCGGCGGTGAAGTACTCGATAGCCTGCACCTCGTGCACGCCCTCGCAGGAGTTCCGAAGCTCGGCCCAATGCGTGAGGTAGTCGCGAGTCGACTCGCTGGGGCCTTGCATGCACAAGAAAAGCCGACGAGGCTTGGGAGGACGCTTGTACGTGCTTGTGAAGTTGTGGACGAATGCTTCGGTGAAGTCAACCCAGCTGTGGATGCTGCGGGGCTTCAGGTTGTTCGGCCATGTCCGGGCCGTGCCCTGGAGCATGAGAGAAACGTATTTTACGGCGACACGCTTGTTGTCGTTCGCTATGTTGACAGCCGTGGAGTAGTCAACCAGCCAGTCCTCCGGCTTCACGGAGCCGGTGTACTTGGGCATGTCTCTTGGGAGCGTGAACCCTTTGGGAAAGGGCTCGTCTCGAATGCGGGGCCCGAAACAAGGCGGACCCAACTCGTCTTCTTCTTCCAGCGCCAGGGATCGGTCAAGTCGGTCGATCCGGTGGCGGGCGTCGTTTTCTCTGACTCCCTCTCGGTGGCCAAGGCGGTCGCCGAGAGTCAGATGGTCAACAGGCTGCGGGGAGACTCGCCTTTCCTTGCTAGGAGGAGGAGGCGGACAGTCGTCCCATCATTCCACAGCTCTCGGGCGGCCGTCTTGGTCGCGCTCTATGGTAATGTGAGTCCGACTGTGGCTGACAGCCGGATCCTTGTCTTTCCTTCCTCGGGTGCCGCCAGTTGGCGTCCGAGATGTCGCGCCTTGATCTTGGCGAAGGTCGTCGTTTTGCCGCTACGGCAGCCGGCCTCGTTCTGCGCGGCAGCTGCGTCGAGGAGCCACTGGACTCGCTCCATCATCAGGCGGCGCTCTTCGCCCTCGAAGTTGTCCAGTTCATCCGCCGCCGCCTGGGCGGCTCAAATGTTCTCTGTAGGCGTGGCGTACACAGGGCGACTTTCCTCGAATAGGTTGGCGATGGCCACGCCACGCTGCTGGACCGCGCCAAGGCGGCTGGGCCCAGCTGGGGCTGGCGAGCCACCCTCAGCGCGATCCATCTCAGGCTGGTAGGCTTCTGACAAGCGTCTCATGCTAGCCAGCTTCTTCACGCCTTCGACGAGCTGAAGGTGGTGCGCCTCCAACATCTCCGCGTCTGCGTCTTCCGGAATGGGCGCAGTCAGGTCTTGCAGTGCCGCACCAAGTGGGTCATGCGCCCCTCCGCCTGGAGGCTCGTCATGACCGATGACGAGCACCTCGGTGACGGTGCTTCCGTCGCTCTCCGCGCGAGGGAGAGGCTCGTCGTAGACCACCACATTGGTGGGGAACGCCTCGAGCGACGCGGTGTCGGAGTCGACCAGCATCGGGTCGGTGGAGCCTATAGACTCCAAGTCCACGGCAGGCTCGCCGGCGACGTGGAGTTTGTCGAGGAGGCCCGCGAGGAGGCTCTCGGGGCCGCCCGTGCCTGCGTTGGATGCAGGTTCGTCGGAGAGGCGAACCTCGCCGACAAGATCGGCGAGGCAGCTGGCTGCACAGGCGATCTCAACGCCGTGCAGCGCGTCAGCGCAAACTCCGTCTGGCGTGCCGGGCAGGCTGCGCTCGCCAGGGAGGAAAAGGGTTCCCGTCCAAAGCAGGTCTCCGGACGACGGTGCACCACGCCCCACGGTGGGCGCCAAATGTCGGGGGTTGGGTGCGACATATGCCAAAGGATGGCTTATCATGGTGGGGGCGAGTAGAACGTCGCCGGTGCCTGGTAACGGGATAAGGCGAAGACATGCACGCCGGCGGAACTTACCCAGCTTCAGGGCTCTCCGGGGAGATAATACCCCTACTGCTGCTCTACGGGGTCTCCGCAAGATCACTATGGCAAAGTGCTTACATGGTTGCTCCTTGAGTGTTTCCTGGAGGTAGGAGAAGGCAAGGCTAGCACTCTCCTTCCTATATGATCTGGTCTAGTGCTAATGGATTCCAACCCTTTGCATGGATGCCCTCGGGGTTTATATAGTCCTACCCTCTAGGGGTACAATAGTAATCCGGTTAGGCGCGGGCCCAGCCGTTAGTCTCTCTGGCCGCCGTCTTCTCCGCCGACTCCTGGGGCCCGCCGACTGATGGGCCCCGCCGACTGGCTTGGTGTGGAGCCGACAGGCCGCGGCTGCCGCGGGCGGGTCTTTGCCGGCTGCAGATTAATGTAGCCGTGCCTCTAATGTCGCAAGCTCGGTCATGAGGTCATGGAGACAGCCCCGCCGTCTGGCAGGCGATCATTGTGGCCACTACTTGTCATGTCTGATTAATGGCGCGTGGGCCCGTGGGAAGGGCCGGCCAACTTCTGGTGGCCGACTCCCATCCGGGCCGACTGGTGGTGCTTTCGCCGTCTTTCGTACGCCCGCCGACTGGTGGGGCCCATCATCCCTGGGTCGTACCAGCAGGCCATCGTGGGCACATGGCTCCGCCCCCTGGGGCAGATGTCAGTGCCGGCATGGCAACAGTGTCGCGCCGCGCGGAGATCTCCGCGGGTACGGCGTACTGTAGCCACGCCTGCCCTTGGAAAAGGGGTGGGAGCGGACCTTACTATGGCCACTCCCTGTCCCGTCCCTCTTTATGAGGGCATGGGGGTTGTTGGCGTCGCGGGCCTACTCCCTAAGGCCGCCTTCTCTAGAAGTCGCCAGTCAGGAGTCGGCTCTTCCTGAAGTCGTCCCCGGGACTCGGCCGCGAGTGGGCAGCCGACCGCCTTGCCGCCGACTCTCAGAAGGCGGCTCTTCGTCCTGGGGTCTCCAGGGGCGCAGTCTGCCTCAATGTCTTGAAAGTTTCTGGGCCTGGGTTAGCCTACCCGTGGCCCATTACTCCGACAACCGGACCGGGAAGACATGTCTCCATGTACTTCTACAATGCAAGGGTTAGAGACTTTTGAATAAATTTTAATACATCACCTTGGCTACCATTGTAGGAGAACACTTCATAAAGTTCTTCCTTTGGAGTGGGTAATTCTACACTCCTTAACTGTTTCCCCTACATAAGAAAATGGTCCAAAGAAGCATAGTTGGACATTAGTGTAGATAATTCAAGAGTATTTTCTTCTTCTAGTTTGTCATTATCGCTAACACTAGCATGATAATTATCATCAGCTTGAGGTTTACATTCCTGCACGGGAAGTTCTTTCGCATCAAGATCATCCAAACTGGGATTATCATACTCTGATTCTGGCATATGAAAGAGTTTATATAAATAGGCTTGGGTGCAGAGCCATTCTTTTATCGTGAACTCCTTTTCTTCGTGCTCTTCTTCTTCTAGCAACACATCATAATGGCAAAGGTAATTTGCACAATGATTTACTATGATGGTCACCACACGATACATCTCAGCAAGCATGGCACTCTCATTGTTCGCTTGAACCTGTTTAACTTCACAAAAACATCAAGGCACTTGTGCATAAAACATATTGTAATATTTCCTTGGTGACTTCACTCTCACAACCATTGTTGTAAGATGTAATGATCTCGTCACAAGCATCTAGACAATAGAATTCAAGATGGATGTCACCATTGCAACTTTTGCAAGAAACTTGATATGAGGAACATAACATAAATGCGCATTTATCCAACAATTTTATAGATTACGTGTTATCCATAGTAGCCATACATTCATTAGTGAGCACTTCAAATAATTGCAAAGATTTATGATCAAAATTAATAGTTGTGAGAAGGTGGTTAAACCATTCGTCCTCCTCTTCTTCCTCGCTGCATTCTTCTCGTGAGCTCACTTGTTCGTGCATATCATATTGTGAATTTTTATAATCGAAAAGTTGTTCTTGAAAATAATAATTTCATGCTTCCTTTGAGCATGAACAACTTCGATCTCCATGGATAATTTCCATGCATTTGTGGATAACACATACCATATGATTTTTACAGTGGCATTCATTTCACTACCATTGTAATGTGCTACCACCTCATCATAAGTATTCGTGCATTGGAAGTCAAGGTGTTCCGAAGACCAGCAACTTCTACAACTAACTTGATACAAAGAACACACCATAGCTGTGTGCGCATTTGACATATCTAGCAGTTCAAATGTATTCATGGAATTAATACACTTCTTAGGAGTTTCATCATCAAAGTACTTATCAAGTGTGTGCAAGAGGTTTCTCTCATGGGTAGAAGATGAAGGTTGGTGATAAATATGTCCCTCCTATTCATTTTCCTCGGTGTTCCGTTTCTCTAGGATGACTTTTTCATCCAAGATAGCTCGCTCTTTGCCATCCCCATTTTTTGGTTGCAAGTTAGTTTGGAAAAATAATAATTCAGGTTCCCTTACCCATTCATAAAGTGTGTCTTCAACATAGGGGGTAATCTCTCATTATGATGTACAACCTTTTCATTATTTTTTTGTGAGCCCTGCAAAAGATTAGTTTCTCCCAAGGTGGTCGTGTTCCTCTTAGAGGCATTTATCACCAATGCATTATGACAAAAGCATTCCAGGCAAATGCAATGAATGGGATGCACCTTCTTATAAATGTTTTCTAACAAAATACATTTTACCCTCATATTCCTTATTCTAAGAAGAATTTCACTATCACCAACAAGAAGCACTTGTTTTAAGACTTCACTAACATGACATTTATCTCTACTATTATAAGTTGCTAGTTTCGGGTTGATACTATACTCACATTGTAAGTGCATCTAGTGCCACCCCTAGTTGGTTTTGGAGCATTGACGACAAACGTGGTTGAGGGACTAATGTGTTTGTGAGAATTGCAGGATAACACAAGTAGTAGTCCCTCATTGATTTGGTTTACCTACAAGAGATGACCCCTAAAAATGTATGAAGACAGTGAAGACAATGGTGGTCCATGAAGACATTCATGTTGAAGATAATGATGTATGAAGACATTCACTTGAAGTCTATGAAGTGTGAAGACATAGTTTCTTTCATAGTTTCATTTTCATCTTTCTCGAGTCATAGGAACCACCGAACCGTTAGGTGGGGTCCAAGTGAACAAAGTCAGAAGACTGAGATGATGCTCAACCCAAATACTATCTCTTCAAGTGAAGCCAATGAGAGAAAATCTTGTACAAAGTTCAATGAGTCAGCTTTGCTTGTAGCCCAAGCCAAGCTGTCGCATGTGTTTGAATCCGACCGTTGGACACGTGTCGGTTCCTTAGTGACCCAGGGTCATTTCGGCCATATCATGTCCGGTTGCCTCCGGGCCATAAATAGCCCGACCCCTACACCATAAATTCGTGGCTGCTCAGAGTTAGTGCACGACTTTTGTCACTTGAGAGCAACCCACCTCCAGAGCCTTTGAGAGAGAGATCCTTGTGACGACAAATCCCTAAACACCCAGGGCCAAAGAGTGTTAGGCATCACTTAAGTCTTTCTGTCTGCATGACCTAAAGACTTGTTACACTTGAGGACTATGTATCCTCCAGCTGGTTAGGCGTCACGTTCTAAGGATCCAAGAGTCATTGTGGATCGCCGGTGAACGGTGTCTGTGAAGGTTTGGAAGTCTACCTTGAAGACTTACCAGAGTGATTGGGCAAGGACTGGGTGTCTTTAGCTCAAGGGGACTAAGGTGAAGACACAGTCTTCTGAGTTCAATCTCAGCCTCCCTAACCAGACGAACAGTTGTCACAACAATTGGAACTGGTCTACCAAATCCTTGTCTTCACCAAGCTACTAGTTCTATACCCTACCTTCTTTACATTTGAGTTTGTCTTCATGAAGTCATTGCTTGCTTGCCTGATCTGTTTGACTTCACTGTGTGAAGACTATTATCCGTTGGCTTCATACTATCTTCCTTTCTGATCTATTCTACCTAGCTGCCATTAGTCTTCGTGCTTTCACTGTATTTCCTACTTGAGTATGGTCTGTCTAGAGTAGTTTATTTTCCGTTGCATATCATATAGGTTCAATTTGATTAATTGTCTTCAAAGACCTCATGTTTTGAAGACTTACATAAAAATCGCCTATTCACCCCCCTCTAGTCGATAACTAGCCATTTCAATTGGTATCAGAGCAGGTGCTCCCTTGTTCTGTGTGATTCGGTTTAACCACCTGGAGTTTTAGCTATGTCGACTGCAGGGATAATCAAGGTCTTCGTTGTGTGCCCCGTCTTCGATGGCACTGATTACCCCACTTGAAGAATAAGATGTGTATGCATCTTGAAGCCACTAACATCGACCTCTGGTATGTCGTTAGGACATACATTCCTAAGGTCGGTGAAGGTGTAGTCATTGCTGATTTCAAGAGGTTCACGCAACTGGACTCGACCGCCAAGAACATCATCTGTCGTCATCTGATGAAACGATGGTATGGCCTGTGAGTGCTCTGGAAACTACGAAGCTAGTCTAGGACAGGCTGTCCAAAGTCAACAAAGGCGTCTCAACTCAGAGAGACTCAAGGATTGATGTACTTTGCAATCTCTTCAACCGCTTCTAGAGAAACGAATATGTGAGTGTCCAGCTCACGTTTGATCCCCTCACCGATGTCACCAATGAGCTTCACGCACTTGGCACCACTGAGATCACCAAGCATGGAATTTTGAAGAAGCTACTAAGATCTCATGACAACTCATTTGACACTCTGGCTGTGATGATTCGAGAACTCCCTTACTTCAAAGATCTCGATCCATCTGACATACTTGAGAGGCTCAACACACATGAGTTCCAGCTATCTGAGAAGAGAAATATCTATGGCCCCAACTAGGGTCGATCCCGTGCTTTCAAGGCCAAAGTTGTTTCCTCATCTGAAGAAGAATCTTACTACAGTTCTGGTGATCCTGAAGACATTGGCAAAGAGCTAGCAATGCTTGTGAGAAAGTTCCAAAAATTCTCCAAGAAGAATCGCTTTGGAAAGTCTTCAAGATCCAGCTCAAGAAATGATGAGGCTTCCTCTCGTGACTACAAGAAGAGAACATGCCACAAATGCAAGAAGCCAGGCCACTACATATCTGAATGTCCTCAATGGTACAAGAAGCCAAGCAAAAGAAAAAGAGCAAGGAATACAATTCTGACGATAAGAAGAAGAAGAAATCCTCAAAGTCTTCTTCAAAGTTCGTCAAAGTCTTCATCTTACAAGAAGAGCTCATCTGGCAAGGGTTGTACATTCATTGGCAAGGAGATGGATTCAGAGGAATCTGCTTCTGAGGAGGTGGAGGTAGAGTCTGAGGAGGAGTCTGATTCAGGCATGGCAAACCTGGCTCTAGCTTCGGCATTCATCACCAAGTCTATCTTCAACACTAAAGACAATGGTCACACCTACGACGATGAGGCTAATGATGAGGACGACTTTGCTCCAACCTACTACTTCATGGCACGAGGTGCCAAGGTAAACTCACGTGATACTTACTTTCAGACCTCCAGTGAAGATGATGTTGAATGTCAATCCAAACCAAGTTATAAGACTCTTGCTAAACTTTCAAATGAACAACAAACTACAATGGAACATATTCAAGAATTGCTAGACAAAAGCAATGACCTGTTGGACGAGAAAATGAATCGAACTCAGTCCTTAATCAAAGACATAAAAAATCTTCGCTCTAAGTACGAGGAACTTGAAAGTCATCATGAAACCCTCTAGCCACTCATGAGAAGCTTTCCTGTGATTATATTCAAAGGAAGCAATATCTAGAGAAACCGAGAGCGTCTCGTGAAGATATTAAAAAAGAGAACGATTCACTACTCACTCAACAGATCAGCTCCGCTTAGGAAGATTTTATTCCACCATGTTTCAAATGCCTTGAGTGTGACAATGATATCTCTATTGCTGAATGTTCTACTTCCTCTAATGTTGCTATATCTTCAACTGCTGATGTGGTAACTAACTGTAACGCCCTGAGACCGATGTGCCAGGTGTCCTCCGCTTATTTGCTGTTGTTGGCTTGTCATTTGCTTGCGTGTTGCATCTTATCATGTCATCATGTGCATTGCATCATCATGTTTTCAAAACTTGCATCCGTCCCGGCCTCCTCGTTCTCTCCGTTGTCCGTTCTGAGCCCAGACACACTTGCGCGCGCCCGCGGCATGTCCAAAATAGTATTTTATAAGTGGCCGGAAAATGTTCTCGGAATGGGATGAGAGTTGACGTGTGGTCTTATTATAGTGTAGATAGACCGCCTGTCAAGTTTCATCGCATTCGGAGATTGTTTGATGCCCCAACGGATAACTATAGCGGCATTATAGCCGGTCTAACGCCGGGCGTTTTCGGTCTCCGGAGACAGATGTCGGGCCCTCTCTCTCTCTCTTCTCCCCCTCACAGTCTCGCCACAGCCCACCTAGTACATCCTCCTTCCCCTCTTCACTTCTGGAGTTGTCCGATGCGACCGCACGGTCCGAAACCCTCTCTGCTCAGTGCATCGAACCCCTTGCGCGCGTCCGGAAGTTGTCCCGAACCCGACCCGAGTAGTCGTCACCGTTGTGTCTGGGTCATCCCCTAATGTCTACAAAATATCACCGTTTTATTATTTAGACTGCCTAGCCTATTCTTTCTGAACCGTCCGATTTCGATCGGAGGATCCAAAATCCCTCTTTTCCTTATATGAATAGACCACCACCTACCAAATCTAGCCTAACCCTAAAACCTAGGGGATCTGTCCCATCCATCCCGTGTCCGCCGCCGCCACCCAATCGAAACCTCTCAGGATCCATCCCCAATTTCTTTGTCCCATCGATCCATCCAGCCGGTGCACGCCTCCCGTTCCTCGATCCCAAACCCTGCGCCTCCTGGAGCTACTTCTTACGCCGGCGATTGGAACCACCACTGCCAAGCCGGCCCCGTGCCCTCTCCCTCGTTTCCTCCTCCCCGTCTTTCTTTCTTCCGCTCTCTCTCACACATCTCTCTCTCCCTCGCAGGAGCTCTTCCCGAGCAAGAGCCCCGCCCCAGCCGTCGACCGCGAGCTGCAACTCGCTGGAGCAGCACCAGGCAGCAACCCCGCGCGCTATGGACCCTTGCTCGACCTTGGTTTTCCCGTGCTTGCACCGTCGTGCCTCGTCGTTGCCGCCTCTCCGTTCACGCTGCCGCACCCAGGCTCCACCGTCCAACTCCACTGCCCCCTGCCCATGTTGCCACCACTGTTGACCTTCTCTATCAGATGACCTCCTCAAGCACCCGCCTCGGCCAGGTCGCCTCACCTCCTCCAGCTCTCCCTCCGGTCCTCTCTTTCTCTACTCTCTCAGGCTCTTGTTTGAAATTCTCCCCTGCCATGGCCTTGCAGCTCCCGCCGCAGCGCTGCTTTGTCCGTAGCCGTCTCCGACAGATCCGACCTCCCCGTCGCGTCGCCCGCTGGATCCGTGTCGCCGGCCCCTTGCTGGAGTAGCCCCAAGTTCCCCCGTGCATCGCGCGGCTGCTTCCCTGCTTCGCCTGCTCAGGCGTCACTACTCTGTTTTCCTCATGAGCAGAGGAGCGCGCTCGCCCACTCGATCACCTGTGTGTGGCCCCCCGGTTGGACCACAACGTTTGCCTCTAGCGCCCAGTGGGTCGTTTCCTCTCCAGATCCGGCTTGTTAGGCCCAATGGTGAGAACACCACAGCCCAGCGCCCAGCCAGTTTCGGCTTGCTCCATTTTTTTCCCTGATCTATGAATTTTCTAATTTTCCAGGGGATTGACAATTTTACAAAAAAGCCCTTCAAGTCCATGCATTTAATAACTTAATAACCATGCATCACATGTAAAAACTAAATATATGAAACTCGCTTAGAATTTTGTGTTGATTAATAATTTGCAACTTTCATCTATGTTTAAAATGATTAAATTGTTGTTAGTTTAAACTTGCTTAATTAACTTGCTAAAATGATTTATTTCATAACTAAATAACCGTAGCTCCAAACCTAACAAACTTTATATGTAAATGGGGTAGAATTTTGCCTAGTTTATCATGGTGTACTTGATTTGCATGTTTAGCAACTCTAAAATTGTGTTTAGGTCAGAACAGCACCAAATCTAAAATATGCATATGCGGATTTACCGGAATTTGTTGTTCGTTGTTTCCAGCCTCAGTTAACCTTGACTAGATAGGTAGTTTTAATTTGCTTCACCCCCTTGCCATGTTAAGAACATTTAATATTGTTGGGGTACATAAACGAGAGAGAACTAAATAATTGATGTGGTGTTCCGTCAATATGCAACCCGTTGGATATTGAGCTCCACTTAATTTGTAGTTTTGTTTGTGCACTTTGCCATGCCATGCCTCGTTAAACCGTACATGCATCATACTAGTTTGCGCACCGTGCCATGCTTATGTAGTTGTTGTTTACCATGATTGTTTGCTCCTTTCCGGTGTTTCTTCTTCGGGTTGGTTCCGATAACGTCGCGTTTGTGAGGACCCGTTTGACTACGTCCGTTTGTCTTCTTCATGGACTCGTTCTTCTTCCTTGCGGGATCTCAGGGAAGATGACCATACCCTCGAAATCACTTCTATCTTTGCTTGCTAGTTGCTCGCTCTTCTGCTATGCCTATGCTATGATACCTACCACTTTCTTATCATGCCTCCCATATTGACGAGCCAAGCCTCTAACCCACCTTGTCCTAGCAAACCGTTGTTTGGCTATGTTACCGCTTTATTCAACCCCTCTTATAGCGTTGTTAGTTGCAGGTGAAGATTGGAGCTTGTTCCATGTTGGAACATGGATATTTTGTTGGGATATCACAATATCTCTTATTTAATTAATGCATCTATATACTTGGTAAAGGGTGGAAGGCTCGGCCTTATGCCTGGTGTTTTGTTCCACTCTTACCGCCCTAGTTTCCATCATATCGGTGTTATGTTCCCGGATTTTGCGTTCCTTACACGGTTGGGTTATAATGGAAACCC
This sequence comes from Triticum aestivum, assembly GCF_018294505.1. Taxonomy (NCBI): domain Eukaryota; kingdom Viridiplantae; phylum Streptophyta; class Magnoliopsida; order Poales; family Poaceae; genus Triticum; species Triticum aestivum. Next base: position 377,448,062 of record NC_057803.1, on the reverse strand, counting down.
CTTGACAGTTCGCCTTGAATAAAACTCCTCCAGCAAGGCCCAACCTTGGTTTTACCATTCGCCACCTAGCCTTTTTTTCCTTGGGAGTTGTGCATCCCGAGGGTCATCTTTATTTTAACCCCCTGGGCCAGTGCTTGTCTAAGTGTTGGTCCAAACTAGAGCCACTTGCGGCGCCACCTCGGGGAAACATAAGGGCTGGTTTTAGCTGTACGTAGTGTTCATCCGGTGTTGCCATGCCCTCTCCTCCTCTGAACGGGTGCGCGGTCCTCCCCCGAGCCCGCCGGTGCCCTCAGCTCAGCCAAAGGTGGTCGGAGTTGGCCGGGCCGATCGCCGGAGTCTGCCGCCTTTGCCCTGTCCCCGTGAGCCGTCGTTGTCCCTGCCTCTTCCTGGAGCTGCTGCTGCTCCAGGAGGGAGCAACGCACCGCCCCGTGCCCTCCGGTGGTCGCGCCCTGGCCGGAGGTGGCCGGAGCTGGCCGGTCCCCTCACCGCCCCTCCCCTTCTCTGCATCTGCTTCACACAAGGCACATGGCGAGCGGGAGGTAGAGGACGAGCGCCAGTGCCCTTCCCCTGCTCCATGGGCCCCACGTGTCAGTGGCCCAGCCACCACTACCCATGTGGCAAGTGGAGACAGTTTTCCCAGAGGACCCATTGGTGATAAAATCTTCACAGATTGGTCATTCTTCTTCCAACCTTGAAAACTTTTCAATCATAGCTCCGATTGAGCCCCCTCCGAGAAAGAACCGCCCGACGTTTTGTTCCACGGCTTCACCTCATTTCTTCCTGGAGTGTCCGTCACCCCAGGCAAGCCACAATACCCACTTGTATGATAGTCATGCAGTAGCCATGGTTTTTAACTTGAATATTTTATTAAATGTTTGCTTGTTTAAAATATGGTTATTGTTATTTCGGTAATGATTCTTGGCTATTGCTTACTTTCTTGCTATGTTGTTATGCACTTGGTTATCATGCCCTCCTAGTTGCTAGTATTCCTTTCATATGCTTATGCTTGCTTGTAGTATGTGTGGATGTTGGTAATGGTCTTCGGTGATTGACTGCGGTCTGTCCCGAGTACCGTTGTTATGCATGTTCCATTGCATCCAGTTGGTTAAATGCTTGCATGATGGCATTGTTGATATGATCTTGCATGATATTTATTATTCATACTAGTGGTCATGCTATATTTCGGAGAAGTATGTACTTATGATGTTCATGCTAGTCAGCATGCCATGCTTAGTTGAACATGATTCATTGTTGATATGGTGGATAGTTATGTGGTTCTCTCATGATTATGTTGATATCATGCTCATGCATTGTAACTGCATCATGTATTTTATCATGGCTCACCATATTTGCATTCAAGTTTAAACGGATTAAATTGAACTTGAACAACTGTTGGCTGAGTCATGGTGCCACCATATCGAACTAACCAGTGCAACCACGCTTACCTTTATGGGAAGGTCCTAACTGGGTCTATTGTCGTGCCTCTCGCCGGTGCCTCCAACGAGGGAAGGTTATGGGCGTGCAGTACCTTGGCCCGGTAAGCAGACATAACCTTGTGTGCCCATTGTTGTTGTTATGGATCCGGGACCCTGTTTGGGACTGTTTATGTTTGGCCACGACGGTGGTCATTGTGTCTTTGGTAGACCCGGGGCCACCTAGGACTAGCCAAGTGGGGAGTGAGTCGGAGCGGCCGGGAGAGTGTCATGGCAGTAGATCAGTTTGGTCTGAACGCCATTGGTCCACCCGAATGGGAGTGCGAGGCCATGGGTTCTGTAGTGTGGGTACACTGTACTAACCTCTGCAAAGTGTATATTAAACCTATCGATAGCCGCGCCCGTGGATAAGGGCCCAATTTGTGTCGGTCACACTGTGAGTCAACAGTAATAATAATAATGTGCTTAATAACCACCCCGGTTTGATGATGAGATAAGATGGTTGTGATCGCCGGAAAGATCACCGTTTGAGACCAAGTGTTGGGCATGGTTGTGATCGCCGGAAAGATCACCGTTTGAGACCAAGTGTTGGTCATGGTTGTGATCGTCGGAATGATCATCGTGGTATTGAGGATACCGAGCTATTGGATATTCATGATGTTGTGCGAGAATCGTGGGTAAGGATCAAGCTCCTTGTGGTCATTTGATGATTACTACAGTATTTTTTATACCAAGCTTAATTTGATCCTGAGATGATCGTGTAATGTCCGAGGTTGGTAAGTGATGCATGTGATTGTAACGAGGTAACCTGATACGTCTCCAACGTATCTATAATTTTTGATTGCTCCATGCTATATTATCTACTGTTTTGGACTATACTAGGCTTTATTTTCCACTTTTATATTATTTTTGGGACTAACCTATTAACCAGAGGCCCAGCCCAGAATTGCTGTATTTTGCCTATTTCAGTGTTTCAGATAAACAGAATATCAAACGGAGTCCAAACGGAATAAAATCTTCGGAAACGTGATTTTCTCACCGAACGTGATCCAGGAGACTTGGACCCTACTTCAAGGGATCAAAGAGGCGGTCACGAGGGTGGGGGCGCCCCCCCTCCTAGTGGGCGCCACCGACGTACTCCTTCCTCCTATATATACACACGTACCCCCATCTTGGGGCCTGTTCCAGAGCTCCGCTGGAAGAGGGCCGTCATCATGGAGGGCTTCTATATCATCATAGCCTCTCCGATGAAGTGTCAGTAGTTTACCTCAGACCTTCGGGTCCATAGTTAGTAGCTAGATGGCTTCTTCTCTCTCTTTGAATGTCAATACAAAGTTCTCCCCCTCTCTCGTGGAGATCTATTCGATGTAATCTTCTTTTTGTGGTGTGTTTGTTGAGATCGATGAATTGTGGGTTTATGATCAAGTCTATCTATGAATAGTATTTGAATCTTCTCTGAATTCTTTTATGCATGATTGGTTATCTTTGCAAGTCTCTTCGAATTATCCGTTTGGTTTGGCCAACTAGATTGGTAGTTCTTGCGATGGGAGAAGTGCTTAACTTTGGGTTCAATCTTGCGATGTCCTTACCCAGTGACAGAAGGGGCAGCAAGGCACGTATTGTATTGTTGCCATCGAGGATAACAAGATGGAGTTTATTTCATATTGCATGAATTTATCTCTCTACATCATGTCATCTTGCTTAAGGCATTACTCTGTTTTTAACTTAATACTCTAGATGCATGCTGGATAGCGGTCGATGAGTGGAGTAATAGTAGTAGATGCAGAATCGTTTCGGTCTACTTGTCACGGACGTGATGCCTATATACATGACCATGCCTAGATATTCTCATAATTATGCACAATTCTATCAATTGCTCGACAGTAATTTGTTCACCCACCGTAGAATACTTATGCTCTTGAGAGAAGCCACTAGTGAAACCTATGGCCCCCGGATCTATTCTCTTCATATCAATCTCCATCACTTTTACATTGTTTTACTATTTACTTTGCCTTTACTTTTTACTTTGCATCTTTATATCAAAAATACCAAAAATATTCTATCTATCAGATCTCACTCTCGTAAGTGACCGTGAAGGGCTTGACAACCCCTAATCACTTTGGTTGCGAGTAGCTATCGCTTTGTGCAGGTACGAGGGACTTGAGCGTGGGCTCCTACTGGATTGATACCTTGGTTCTCAAAAACTCAGGGAAATACTTACGCTACTCTGCTGCATCATCCCTTCCTCTTCGGGAAAACCCACGCAAGCTCAAGATGTAGCAAGAAGGATTCTGGCGCCGTTGCCGGGGAGTCTACGCAAAAAGTCAACATACCAAGTACCCATCACAATCCCTATATCTCACATTACATTATTTGCCATTTGCCTCCCGTTTTCCTCTCCCCCCCAATTCACCCTTGCCGTTTTATTCGCCCTCTCCCTCTATCCTCCCTCTCTGTTTGCCTTTTTGTTTGCTTGTTCTAGTTTGTTTTCTTGTCGTCATGGCTAGTCTCATATCTTCTCTGTTGTCTCCCGAGAGTGAAGTTCTAAATTTTAAACAAAGGGAGGGAGAAAATCTAAAAGATGCTTGGTATAGGATTTGCAATGCTCAAAATAGATCTACCAGGAAGCAATCTACCTTAGTTCTTCTCCGCAATTTTTATGTTGGTATTAATCCTTGGAATAGATATATCCTCGATACCATTACCGGAGGGAACTTCTTGGGTAGCCATACTTTTGATTCTTATAATGCTATGTTAGATTTATTTGGCTCACCACCTCTTTTGGTTAATGGAACCATGTTAACTTTGGAGCATGTTATGCAAAGACTTGAAATTATTGAAAATAAAGTTGCCACTATTGAATCAATTGAAAATCTAGATAAAAATATCCACAATCAAATTACTCAATATGGGTCTAAGGTAGGGGTGACTTTGAAAATTATTAAGGAAAAGGAACCCATAGTTAATGAGAAGATGAACTTAAATTCTACTAGAATTGATAAACTTGAGGGTATCATTACCAATTTGGGAACCACTTTTTCTTCTGTAAAGAATACTCCTAGTCTTCCTACTAAAATTGCCAAGATTATGTATGTCCCTAAAAATAAGGGTGAATCATCTAGTAAGGAAACTGCGATCTTAAATCTATAAGTATTCATCCCAATCTTTTTGCTATCGTTAAGGAACCATTTATTGCAAATGAATTTTTCGGTCTTGTGCCTAAAAGTTTGATAATTATTAAAAAGAAAGATATTCCTAAAGATGGTAGATGCCTAATTGAAGAATTGCCTACCAAAGGTGGCAATACCTAGATCTATTCTTGCTCGTTATGCCTAGCTAGGGGCGTTAAACGATAGCGCTTGTTGGGAGGCAACCCAATTTTATTTTTATTCCTTGCTATTTGATCCTGTTTAGTAATAAATAAATTATTTAGCATCTGTTTAGGTTGTGTTTTTTGTGTTTAATTAGTGTTTGTGCCAAGTAGAACTGTTGGGAAGACTTGGGGAAAGTCTTGTTGAACTTGTTGTAAAAAACAGAAACTTTAGCGCTCACGAGAACTGCTGTCATTTTTATTTGAAGAGTGCTATTTAGTTAATTCTTTTTTAAGATGATTAATAGATAAATTACTCACGTCCAGCAAATTATTTTAGAATTTTTGGGGTTCCATATCTTGCGCTAGCTACATATTACTACAGACTGTTCTGTTTTTGAAGATTCTGTTTTTCGTGTGTTGTTTGCTTATTTTGATGAATCTATGTCTAGTAAAATAGTTTATAATCCGCAGAGAAGTTGGAATACAGTAGGTTTAACACCAATATAAATAAATAATGAGTTCATTACATTACCTTGAAGTGGTCTTTTGTTTTCTTTCGCTAACGGAGCTCACGAATTTTCTATCTCGAGTTTTGTGTTGTGAAGTTTTCAAGTTTGGGTGAATTCTTTTGATGGATCATGGAACAAGGAGTGGAAAGAGCCTAAGCTTCGGGATGCCCATGGCACCCCCAAGATAATACAAGGACACCAAAAAGTTAAAGCTTGGGGATGCCCCGCAAGGCATCCCCTCTTTTCGTCCACTTCCATTGGTAATTTACTTGGAAGCTATATTTTTATTCACCAACATGATATGTGTTTTGCTTGGAGCATCTTGTATTATTTGTGTCTTTGTTTGCTAGTATACCACAATCATCCTTGCTGTACACACCTTTTGAGAGAGCCATACATGAATTAAAATTTGATAGAATACTCTATGTGCTTCACTTATATCCTTTGAGCTAGATAATTTTGCTCTATGTGCTTCACTTATATCTTTTGAGCTAGATAATTTTGCTCTATGTGCTTCACTTATATCTTTTGAGCTAGATAATTTTTCTCTATGTGCTTCACTTAGATCTTTTAGATCACGGTGGTGGATTCGTTTTAAAGAAACTATTAATCTCTCATGCTTCACTTAAATTAATTTGAGAGTCTCTTAATAGCATGGTAATTTGCCTAATAATAATATGCTTGGTATTCAATATTTGTGAAACTTTCTTTTGAGTGTGTTGAATACTAAGAAAATATTGAAGCATGATAATTGTTTTGAGATATGGAGCTGATAATATTAAAGTCATGCTAGTTGAGTAGTTGTGAATTTAAAGAATACTTGTGTTGAAGTTTGTGATTCCCGTAGCATGCATGTATGGTGAAACGTTATGTGATGAAGTCGGAGCATGATTTATTTATTGATTGTCTTCTTTATGAGTGGCGGTCGGGGACGAGCGATGGTCTTTTCCTATGAATCTATCCCCCTAGGAGCATGCGTGTAGTACTTTGCTTTGATAACTTCTAGATTTTTGCAATAATTATATGAGTTCTTTATGACTAATGTTGAGTCCATGGATTATACACACTCTCACCCTTCCACCTTTGCTAGCCTCTCTAATACCACGCACCTTTCGCCGGTATCATACACCTACCATATACCTTCCTCAAAACAGCCACCATACCTACCTATTATGGCATTTCCATAGCCATTCCGAGATATATTGCCATGCAACTTTCCACCATCTAGTTCATCATGACACATCCATCATTGTCATATTGCTTAGCATGATCATGTAGTTGACATAGTATTTGTGGCAAAGCCACCATTCATAATTCTTTCATACTTGTCACTCTTGATTCATTGCATATCTTGGTACACCGCCGGAGGCATTCATATAGAGAAATACTTTGTTTTAGTATCGAGTTGTAATCATTGAGTTGTAAATAAATAGAAGTGTGATGATCATCATTTAATAGAGCATTGTCCCAATAAAAAAAGAGAGAAAGGCCAAAGAATAAAAAAGAAGTCCCAAAAAAGGGGCAATGCTACTATTCTTTTTCCACACTTGTGCTTCAAAGTAGCACCATGATATAGCGAGTCTCATATATTGTGCTTCAAAGTAGCACCATGTTCTTCATATAGAGAGTCTCATATGTTGTCACTTCCATATACTAGTGGGAATTTTACGTTATAGAACTTGGCTTGTATATTCCAATGATGGTCTTCCTCAAATTGCCCTAGGTCTTCATGAGCAAGCAAGTTGTATGCACACCCACTAGTTTCTTTTGTTGAGCTTTCATACATTTATAGCTCTAGTGCATCCATTGCATGGCAATCTCTACTCACTCACATTGATATCTATTGATGGGCATCTCCATAGCCCATTGATACGCCTAGTTGATGTGAGACTATCTTCTCCCTTTTTGTCTTCTCCACAACCACCATTCTATTCCACCTATAGTGCTATATCCATGGCTCACATTAATGTATTGCGTGAAGATTGAAAAAGTTTTGAAAAAGTTAGAGTATGAAACAATTGCTGGGCTTGTCATCGGGGTTGTGCATGATTTAAATACTTTGTGTGGGGAAGATGGAGCATAGCCAGACTATATGATTTTGTAGGGATAACTCTCTTTAGCCATGTTATTTTGAGAAGACATAATTGCTTTGTTAGTATGCTTGAAGTATTATTATTTTCTATGTCATTATAAACTTTTTTCTTGAATCTTTCTAATCTGAATATTCATACCACAATTAAGAAGATTTCCATTGAAATTATGCCAAGTAGCACTCTGCATCAAAAGTTCTCTTTTTATCAGTTACCTACTCGAGGACGAGCAGGAGTTAAGCTTGGGGATGCCTGATACGTCTCCAACGTATCTATAATTTTTGATTGCTCCATGCTATATTATCTGCTCTTTTGGACTATATTGGGCTTTATTTTCCACTTTTATATTATTTTTGGGACTAACCTATTAACTGGAGGCCCAGCCCAGAATTGCTATTTTTTGCCTATTTCAGTGTTTCGGATAAACAAAATATCAAACGGAGTCCAAACGGAATAAAATATTCGGAAACGTGATTTTCTCACCGAACGTGATCCAGGAGACTTGGACCCTACTACAAGCGATCAAAGAGGCGGTCACGAGGGTGGGGGGCGCCCCCCCTAGGGCGCGCCCCCTGCCTCGTGGGCCCCTCGGTGCTCCACCAACGTACTCCTTCCACCTATATATACACACATACCCCCAAACGATCAGAACAGGAGCCAAAAACCTAATTCCAACGCCGCAACTTTCTGTATCCACGAGACCCCATCTTGGGGCCTATTCTGGAGCACCGCCGGAAGAGGGCCGTCATCATGGAGGGCTTCTACATCATCATAGCCTCTCCGATGAAGTGTGAGTAGTTTACCTCAGACCTTTGGGTCCATAGTTAGTAGCTAGATGGCTTCTTATCTCTCTTTGAATCTCAATACAAAGTTCTCCCCCTCTCTCGTGGAGATCTATTTGATGTAATCTTCTTTTTGCGCTGTGTTTGTTGAGATCGATGAATTGTAGTTTTATGATCAAGTCTATCTATGAATAATACTTGAATCTTCTCTAAATTCTTTTATGCATGATTGGTTATCTTTGCAAGTCTCTTCGAATTATCCGTTTGGTTTAGCCAACTAGATTGGTAGTTCTTGCCATGGGAGAAGTGCTTAGCTTTGGGTTCAATCTTGCGGTGTCCTTACCCAGTGACAGAAGGGGCAACAAAGCACGTATTGTATTGTTGCCATCGAGGATAACAAGATGGGGTTTATTTCATATTGCATGAATTTATCTCTCTACATCATGTCATCTTGCTTAAGGCGTTACTCTGTTTTTAACTTAATACTCTAGATGCATGCTGGATAGCAGTCGATGAGTGGAGTAATAATAGTAGATGCATAATCGTTTCAGTCTACTTGTCACGGACGTGATGCCTATATACATGATCAGGCCTAGATATTCTCATGATTATGCACAATTCTATCAATTGCTCGACAGTAATTTGTTCACCCACCGTAGAATACTTATGCTCTTGAGAGAAGCCACTAGTGAAACCTATGGCCCCCGGATCTATTCTCTTCATATCAATCTCCATCACATTTACATTGTTTTACTATTTACTTTGCCTTTACTTTTTACTTTGCATCTTTATATCAAAAATACCAAAAATATTCTATCTATCATATCTCACTCTCGTAAGTGACCGTGAAGGGCTTGACAACCCCTAGTCGCTTTGGTTGCGAGTAGCTATCGCTTTGTGCAGGTACGAGGGACTTCAGTGTGGGTTCCTACTGGATTGATACATTGGTTCTCAAAAACAGAGGGAAATACTTACGCTACTCTTCTGCATCATCCCTTCCTCTTCGGGGAAAACCAAAGCAAGCTCAAGACGTAGCATAACCCAAGCAGAATAAATGGTGCATATAGGGTCATCATGTTGCATGCAGGTATCGTCAGATTTATATGTGCATGCCATGATCATATTGTTCTAGTAGTATTATGTTCATGTTGTTCATGCCGTGATCATATTGTTCTAGCAGTATTATGTTCCCGTTGTTCATGCCATGTTATCCTGATGCCCTCATGATAATTCCTGCTTAACCTGTAATTGCCATGCTCTTCTTTGCCTTCAAGGCTTCTGGTTATTGTGAGCTTGCAAGTACATTCAATGTACTGACCTGGCGTGTCATGCCAGTTTGTAGGTCATGCCTGGATTGCTTGCTTGTTTGGTGTGGTTCCTGTGTGCGTGGGCTAGGATAAACGTTCCAGCCAGAGTCCCTGCGGATTGGAGTCCATCATCGCCTTTCGTTGTTCTGCTGCCAGTAGTTGTTCCGCTGCTTCGAGTTGTTATGCTGCTTGTATAGAGAAACCATGGTTGGCATAGTGTCACCGTACCGATGTTATTCATTGTAATATCGGAACCCTTGTATTCATATTCGTGATTTAATAGAGTGCTGGTTTGTTCTATACTAAGTAGTGCCGTATTCCAGAAGACTTCACCTCAATCTCTGGGCTGGAATACGGGGCGTTCCGGTTTTCTCTGAGCCGGGGTGCCACATCTTCTTGGGGTTCGTCGGTCGAACATGAAATTTGACTATTTCGTCTCCTGGTTTGAAGGAGGTGGATTTGGGGCGCTTATCGAGGATTACGTCGTCCCTGTCCACCGTGGAGCGTAGAGCGGTCAATTCTTTGGCTGCAAGGGCCTCGGATAGTGCCTCGAGGGCCAGATATGCGATTTTTTTTCAGCACGGAGTGCTATGTCCGGATCACTGGCGAGAGTGATAATACCGTTGGGCCCGGGAATCTTGAGCTTCATATACCCGTAATGAGGTATGGCTCAAAAGCGCGTGAATGCGTCCCGCCCTAACAGGGCGTGATATCCACTATTGAAAGGGGCCACTTGGAAGGTTATCTCTTCAGACCAATAGTTCTCTGGGGTGCCAAATACCACGTCGAGCTTAATTTTGCCCGCACATCTTGCTTCCCGGCTGGGAATGATTCCTCAAAAGGTCGTATTATTTTGCTTGATGCGGCTTCTATCTATTTGCATTTTATTGAGTGTGTCCTCGTAAATGAGGTTCAATCCACAGCCGCCGTCCATGAGCACTTTAGTGAGTCGAAAGCCATCCACAATTGGGTTGAGGACCAAGGCGGCTGGTGCCTAGACTGAACGGAATTTTTGTTTGTCGTTGGCATTAAAAGTTATTGCCATGTCATTCCAGGTATTTATTGCTACGACTTGGTAGACTTTGGCGAGGTCATGCAGTGCTCTCTTAGGCCGATTGTTTGAAGCGAAAATCTCGAAGACCGTCAATACTTTGAGTTCGTCATCTTCCAGAGAGTGTGGCTCTGACGTATTTTTGGTGAGGATATCCTCGCCGCTCTTGTCTACTCACTGGAGTATCCAACATGCTCTAAGGCTATGGGTTGGTTCGGTATCCGGTGTCGTGTGTATTTTGCATCGTCTATCAAGCCATCCTTCAAGAACGGTGCCACGTCCCGTAATGGGTTTAATTTTCTTGCCTACGGGGTCGGGAGCCCCACGAGGGTGCATCCTTTTTGCCCGCCAAGGAGGTGACGTGAAGGCCGATGGTTCCCAGCGAGCTGTCTGATTTTTCTAGGCGCTTTCCATTGCGCAGTACTTCTGTACTATGGTTGCCAAGTCAGCGAAGTGTAGTATGCGACGGCGGTTGAGGGCGTTGAGGATTCCTTTGTCCATGCAATTATTGCGAAACACTGAAATCGCGTCCTCATCACGACAATCTTTAATCTTATCCTTGAAAAGGAGGAATCTGGCCTATAAGTGATGGACTGTTTCCTGAGGCTGCTGCCATACATACATGAGGTCGCATATATCTGGGGGACCGGAATTGCTTGGGAAATATTGCTTCTAGTGGGTGGGTCGCGTTAAATCCGAACCCTGACCCAATGTGGAGTCCGGAGTTTGAAGAACTTCCGAGTTTATTAGTTCCGGATCCGGGATGTCCAATGATTCCCTAGGCTCAATGTCCGATTCTAAGTTCGAAGGACCGGGAGTGTGACCCCATAGACGAGTATCTCACTCTCTGAGCTCAGAAATATGAACATAGCTTGTTTTCAGTATAGGGAAATAGTTGTTGTTACTTTGCTCCTCTACGACCGCTATCTGATGGGTGATCAGCGGAGATCTGATTTCTTGCTGATCAGGTTTAAGCGCAATCTGATCATAGTCTGTAGTGACTCCCAGGGCGGTGATGCGATCCAGAATTTCATTTAAGGACGACAAATCCACAGGATCCATCTGCTCGGAGTATTCGGAGTCGGCATGGAGACGATTTTCGATGCCTTGGGAAGTCATCATCGGCTTAAAGGCCGAACGGGCGGACATGGTAAAGCTGCCCAGCCAGAGGGTTTGGCCTGAGGTCAGGGTTTCTCCGGAAGTGATACCGTCCTTGATAACAAGGCGAGCCATCAATCCTGTTGTCGACCCAATAGAGGAACTCTCAATGAAAGCACCAATGTTGGTGTCAAAACCGGCAGATCTCGGGTAGGGGGTCCCGAACTGGGCATCTAAGGATTGATGGTAACAGGAGACAAGGGACATGATGTTTTACTCAGGTTCGGGTCTTCTTGATGGAGGTAATACCCTACATCCTGCTTGATCGACTTTGATGAGTATATGGGTTACAAGAGTTGATGTACCATGAGATCATAATGGCTAAACCCTAATTGTCTAGTCTGGATGATTATGATTGCCTCTACAGACTAAACCCTTTGGTTTATATAGACACCGGAGGGACCTAGGGTTATATAGATTCAGTTTACAGAGAAAGGAATCTTCACATCCGAATGCCAAGCTTGCCTTCCACGCAAAGGAGAGTCCCATTCGGACACGAGAGGAAGTATTCTGTCTTGTATCTTCACGACCCATTAGATCGGCCCATGTCATATAGCCCGGATGCCCGAGGACCCCATAATCCAGGACTCCCTCAGTGAGGTCGTGGTTGATGCACTTGCCGGAGAATTCCATCTTGACCTAGGCTGATCAGTGAAATGAGTTTGTTGGTGCCTTCATGGGCGGCCATCAAGAACCAGGATGGCCCAATGATTTGCATCTCCTTCCACAAAAGTAAGGGGAGACTTTGCGGAAGTACATGTAGAGGTTTAGCAGGGTGCCCAAGAACATTCAAGATATCCACCAGGCAACTGTGATTGCCGCGTTCCAGTCCAACGTGCAACCGCATGATACGTTCGAAGATGAACGTCTGGTTGCCCAAGACTGTGAATAAGCTTTACACCATGGTGGATAAGTATGCCCGTACAGAGGAGGGGAGGAGACTACCCGGAGAAGAAGATGGCATCGAAGTTGACTCAGAAGATGATGACGATGCTGTGAGCCAGAAGAAAAAGAACAAGAAACGCAACAAGAAGCGCAAGGAGAAGGCAATGCTGGTTATCGAAGGCTCTGGCACACCTAGTACCGGCAAGAAGGCCAAGACCGAAGCTCCTGGCAAGGAAGTTGCTGCGTGCACTTACTGTCGGGAAGTTGGAGTGGCCGAGAAGGCTAGGAAGGCTGATGGACCATACTACAAGATCCACCGAACCAAGGACCATGATCTCCAAGAGTGTCATTAAGTTGAGCAACTCACCAAGAAGCAGAAAGCCGAGTACAAGAAGCGTGACAAGGAAAGAGACCAAGAAGGCACTGGCGGGAAAGGTCGGGGCAGCAGAGGAGGCTATCACGGCAAAGTCCCTCAACATCAAAGGAAACCTACTAGAGGTTGTGAGAAGAAGGAATGTGATCACAAGAGTGCTGAAGGAGATGAAGAGGAAACCAGTGAGCAAGAGTTCCAGAGAGCCACTGAGACCTTGTGTATTGACGGAGGTGCATATTTGCACTCCTCTGACCGCCAACTTAAACAGTGGGCGCGTGAGGTCATATTCATCCCGTCGAACAAGAAGGACCCAATCATATGCGTGGATAAGATGTACCGGGATGCGATCGCTACCGAGGCCGTGGAAGCTGCCATTCCTGCCAAGAAAACGGGAAAGGGAGAAAAGCTAGAAGGGATACCGACAACGAATCCGGGAAGCATGCCTCTCCGGAGTGCGCTTCACCTGCCGATGACTTGACAGAGAGTTCCTCTAGCAAGAGAACCAAGGATGTTGCACCTGCAGTGAAGAGGGTCCCGGTAGGGCTGGTTGGCACTGATGGTACATTCACTATTAGCTCCACCCTTGACAACAAATAGGAAAGCACGCTCGTTGCCTTCCTGCGGGCGAATATAGATGTGTTTGTTTGGCAACCATTTGACATCCCCGGCGTTCCCAGGGAGGTAATCGAGCACCACCTTGCTATTCGCCTTCATGCCCGGCCCGTCAAGCACAAGGTTGGAAAGCAAGCTTTGGAGCGGCAGCAGTTCATTGTCGAGGAGATAAAGAAGCTCAAAGTGGCTGGTTTGGTTAGAGGAGTGTTGCATTCCACATGGTTGCAAAACCCGGTGGTGGTGCGCAAGGCAAATGGGAAATGGAGGCTTTGCATAGACTTCACATATCTAAATAAAGAATGCCTAAAGGACCCATTCCTTTGCCATGCGTCGATCGAATTGTGGATTCCACTTCCAGATGTGATCTGCTTTCCTTCCTCGATGCCTACTCTGGATACCACTAGATATTCATGTCCAAAGAAGACGAGGAGAAGACTGCATTCATAACCCCATGTAGCACGTACTGCTTTATACGAATGACATTTAGGTTGAAGACCGCTGGGTCTACCTTTTCGAGAGCAGTACAAATGTGGTTTGAGTCTCAGCTGCACAGGAATATTGAAGCTTACATTGATGGCATAATTGTCAAGACCAAGGACAGATCAACACTTATTCAGGACATTGAAGAAACGTTTGCAAACCTGCGCAAGATCAACTTGAAGCTGACTCCAGAGAAGTGTGTGTTTGGCATTCCCTCTGGTAAGCTACTTGGCTTCTTTGTGTCTCACTGTGGGATAGAGGCCAACCCTGACAAGATCAGAGCAATCGAGCAGATTCGAGCACCCAAGATAGTCAAGGACGTGAGGCGTTTAACTGGATGTGTTGCCGCGCTGAGTAGGTTCATTTCCAAGTCTGCCGAGCGCACCCTACCGTTCTTCAACATTTTGAAGAAGACAGGGCCCATGAAGTGGACCCCTGAGGCGGAAGCAGCGCTATAGGACTTAAAAGCTTATCTTTCCTCTGTTACCACCTTGGTCACTCCTAAACCGCAAGAGAAGTTGCCACTTTATTTAGCAGCAACCAATCAAGTGGATAGTGTGGAACTAGTGGCGCAGCGGGAAGTGGAAGAAGGTGCAGCCACAGCTACTGTACTCCTGGGAAAAGGAAGTGAACCAGTCAGGACAGGGTTGAGTGCAGATCAGGAGAAGGAAGAGCAGGGTAGTAAAGACAATCCCAGGGCCACGATGAAGAAGAAGGTGGTGCAGCAACCAGTTTACTTTGGTAGCTCCCTATTGCAGGGGGCTAGATCAAGGTATTTTGGGGTACATAAATTGATCTTCGGCCTCTTCATGGCCCCGAGGAAGCTGCGCCACCACTCCCAAGCCAATGAGATCAGAGTTGTCACCCGTTTCCCTTTACAATGCATACTGAGGAACCTGAGGTCACCGACAGAATAGTTGAATGGGCACTAGAGTTATCAAGCTATAGGTTGAAGTACGAAAGCACCTCGACCATTCAGAGAAGAGCACTGGCGGAGTTCATTGCAGAATGCACACCTACTCTAGACAAAGAGACACCGGAAACAGTTATCCCCGGCAAGGAAGTGCCCCAGGAGTGGATCATGTACTTTGATGGTGCTTTGTCGCTGCAGGGTGTGGGGGCTAGCGTGCTCTTCATCGCACCCACCGGAGAGCACCTAAAGGATGTGATCCAAATGCGCTTTCCCCAGGAGAAGGCTACTAACAACACTGCAAAATATGAAGGACTCCTTGCCGGGTAAAGGATTGCAAAAGAATTGGGAATTAAGAAGTTGATCATCCGTGGAGATTCACAACTTGTGGTGCGGAAAGTCAATAAGGATTACCACAGCCCTTTGATGGAGGCGTACTTTGAAGAAGTGGGAAAGTTGGAGGAACACTTTGATGGATTACAAACAGAGCACATGCCATGTGTGGAAAATAGCATCGCTGATTATTTGTCAAATTGTGCTGCAGAAAAGCTCCCTGTAGAACCAGTGACCTTTGTCCTCCATTTGAGTCAACCCTCAGTGTCGCCATTGATGATGGCAAGCAAAAGGAGGGAGCTGGACTCCGGGGGGCATTTACCGGCAGGACCTCTAGAGGTCCCCGGTAAGGAAACTACCGGGAACAACTCCACCTCACTTGGTGAGCTACACTCTTTCGCATGACCACATGTATTCGCAGTGGAGGTAGGCGCTCCCATGAGTGAGGAGGTGCCGTTGGTCCTAGTTGTCGAGCCACGAGCTACAACTTGGGCGCAACACATCGTCCACTACCTCCAAACTGGAGAACTTCCCTAAGAACAAGAAGAAGCTGAAAGAGTAGCCCGGAGGGCCAGTATGTATCAGTTTGTGGGTCACACACTATGCAGAAGGAGGGCCAACGATGTGAAATTGAAGTGCATTTGCTGGGAAGAGGGGAGGTAACTATTGGCAGCGATACACAAAGGCGTGTGTGGCTCCCATATTGGATCGAGAGCCTTGGTTGGAAAATCTTTCCGGCAAGGTTTCTACTGGCCCACAACCCTCCAACATGTATTCGAGCTAGTCACCAGATGTGAAGCCTGCCAGTTCCACTCCAAGAATATCCATCAACCTGCTCAAGCTCTCCAGATGATTCCTTTATCATGGTCATTTTTGGTTTGGGGGCTCAACATCCTGGGCCCCTTCCCTCGTGCTACTGGGGGCTCTAAATTCTTGTATGTGGCAATCGACAAGTTTACAAAGTGGCCGGAAGTGGAGCCCATGAGGAAGGTGACCGCAGAATCATCTATCAAGTTCTTGAAGGGATTGGTGTGCCATTTCGGAGTACCTGTCACAGCTCTATCTCAGCCCCTATTGTCTTTGCTTGATCTTCATGTCATCATGTTTAAATTCAAATGAAATTTGAATTGAGGAATTTTCAAAGCCTCATAAACCTTTTAAAAATGATGAACATTAAAGTCTTCTCAAAGAAGCCCAAGAAAATGTTCATGTTAAACCTTGAAAATTATTGGCAAGAATAAAATTCAAACCAATATTCTTGAAGGCTTTAAAATATTTATTTTGGGCCTGTTAATTAAATCATTAACATATTTGAGTTGGACTTATTTCTGTTATATAAGGGATAAAGTTCAAATAATTTTTGTAAGTTTGCATGTGGCCTTGGACTAGTTTCCTGAGCTCACATAAAACTTTACAGAAAGTTCTAAATGATTCGATGCTTCAAATCAAATCCAACAAATTACAGAAAATAGAAAACAGAAAAGAAATGACAGAGAGAGAGGAACCTCACCTGACTTACCTGGACTGCCCATTATGCAGCCACCTGGCAGGCCCAGCCCACCAGAGGGCAGAGTCGTCTTCTTCCTCCTGCCAGTAGGCAGAGCAGAAGCGTGGCGTGCGCGCGTGCGTCCCCGGCCACCTCCTACTTGCCCTCCCTCGACCTGATCCGAGTCTGGAGACGCCTGAGGCCCCTTCTCACTTTCCCCCTCGCTCTCTACTCTCTCCTCCGTCCTCACTCTCTCCCCTGGAACCCTCTCTCTCACCCACCTGAGTGTGGTCGCCGCCACCGCTCGCCACCACCACTCGCCACCACCATGCCCACCGGCCACCGTAGGCCTCGCCGTCTTGTCCAAAAGCTCCTGTACAAACCCCTCTTCCTCCTCGACAAGCCAGGTAACACCGGAAGCCCCATAGCACAGTCCTCAATGTCGTCTTCTTCCTCCGGACGCCAGAGATCGACTTTCGTCGTTCCGCCCGCACCGAATCATCCCCAAGCCGCTGACCGCCTCAACGTGATCGATGTGAGCTTCCACGCCGAACCCCTCTCTTCCACTTCGCGTTCGCGAGCTCCAGGATACATCTCCACCATGGCC
Source organism: Triticum aestivum (assembly GCF_018294505.1). Taxonomy (NCBI): domain Eukaryota; kingdom Viridiplantae; phylum Streptophyta; class Magnoliopsida; order Poales; family Poaceae; genus Triticum; species Triticum aestivum. The sequence goes on along the minus strand of NC_057803.1, from coordinate 377,430,733 downwards.
GAGAGCTTGGCTCCGCCGCGCATGTCGCCGCCGTCGTTCTAGCCACTGCCGCTCACGTTCAAGACCATCAACGCACCCAGAACGCTCCCAGGAGTCGAGCGCACCCATTCGTTAGTCCTCCCATGCACAATAACTCCGAACTCCGGCCAGCCCGCGACCACCTGTCCAGTCCATCAGATGCGCGCGAACGAGAGCTCCCCAACGCACTAAGCCGCGCCCAAAACCTCCCTCTGTAGCGCGTTTCCGACGCACTATGCCATCTCGGCACTCGCCGACGGTGAGCCACCGGCCTGTTTGACCCGTTTGACCTGGGGTTTGATTCCCCTGAGTCACAGACAAGTGGGGCCAGCCCCTAATAACCCTAGATTAGGATTTTAGTTAGCACTAATTAACACTGTTAATTAGTTTAATTAAAACTGTTAATTAGCCGAGTCACTGACCAATGGGTCCCGCAGGTCAGTTTTTGACTTGGCCGGCCCAGTTTACCCGCTGACATCAGCCTCGGGAAATGGTGAAGTAGTAAAGCTTTTCTGGAATTTTAATAAATCCAAATAATTTATTTATTTTCAGAAAATGCCCAAAACTTCTAAAAATCATAAAAAATCAACCGTAACTCCAAATGAAATAATTTATATATGAAAAATGATTAGAAAAATCCAATCTATCCATATTTACCTTTTTCATGGATGTTAGAACAACTTTTAGCTACTGTTTAGGACAAATCAAATGAATGGCATTTGAATAATCACATATGGAGTTTAAATTTGAATATTTGTTTCAATCCAACTTCATTTAATCTCGTTGCTAGTTGCATTAGCTCAAATCACCTCATATTGCCATGTCATGATCATGCATCATATTGTTGCATTGCCTTCATTGTATTTCCTCTCTGTTGTCGGTGTTGTTCCCCCTCAGTAGACGTTGTTCCGATGATGAGTTCGATGACACCGATGAAGAGTTATACTATCTAGAAGTGCCAGGCAAGCAAAATCGCCTTGTTCATTCTGATACAATCCCACTCGCACACTTCTGCTCTCTTTTACTGCATTAGGACAACAACGCTTCAACTGTTACATGCTGCGGTAGTTGAACCCCATTGCTCTGCATGACCTGTCATTGCCCGCAGTAAATAGATGAAACCCACTAGCATGAGTATGAGTTGTTTCAGCCCTGATGTGCCTACTCATTCATGCTTGTTGTCATGCCTGCTACTGCTTAGAGTTGAGTCAGGTCTGATTCATCGGGGATGAATTGGAATGCGGTGAACATCTCCTACTATTGAGAGCTAAGTCTGTGAACACGATTTGGTAAAGGTAGCGGTGAGAGGCCATGTAGGAGTACATGGTGGGTTGTCTCATTGAAACCATCCTCAGGAACTGAGTTCTGTGTTTGTGATCCACGAACAGTTACTACCACACATTGGGTTCCGGTAACTCGACCCCTCTCAGCTTATTAATCGCCTCGATCTCTGTCCAGGAATTGCAACTAGTTTCTGGTGTTTGTAGGATAAGTGTTGGGGGCCGTGCATAGCGCTGACTCTAGGGGTGGGCTATGATGTGGTAGAGACACGAGGCACGGTGTACCGTGTAATGCCCACAATGTGGCTATAGCTCCCACGTGTGGAAGCACGACTTAGAGGCATAACCGCATTGTAAGCAATGTCGCAAGTGAGGTAATCTTTACAACAACCCATGTAATGAATAAGGGGAAACATTCATAGTTGGCTTACACTCGCCACGTCACACAAAGATAAATAACATTACATTCATCCAGATACAATCAAGGTCCAACTACAGAACCAAAATAAAGAGCAACCCCAAATGCGACAAAGTCCCCGATCGCCCCAACTGGGAACCACTACTGATCGTCTGGAAAGGAAATGTAGTATCGTCCTGAGTCCTCATCGAACTCCCACTTGAGCTCAGTCGAATCACCTGGAGCCGTATCATTGGTCCCTGCATCTGGTTTCGGAAGTAATCTGTGAGTCACGGGGACTCAGCAATCTCACACCCTCGCGAACAAGACTATTTAAGCTTATAGGAAGGGTAAAAGTATGAGGTGGAGCTACAGCAAGCGACTAGCATATATCGTGGCTAACATACGCAAGAGAGAGCGAGAAGATAAGGCAAAGGCACAGTCGATGAACTATGATCAAGAAGTGATCCTAGAACCACCTACGTGCAAGAATAACACGAGACCGTGTTCTCTTCCCGGACTCCGCCGAAAAGAGACCATCACGGCCACACACTCTGTTGATTCATTTTAATTAGGTTAAGTTATGGTTTTCTACAACCGGACATTAACAAATTCCCATCTGCCCATAACCGCGGGCACGGCTTTCGAAAGTTCAAATCCCTGCAGGGGTGTCCCAACTTAGCCCATCACAAGCTCTCACAGTCAATGAAGGATATTCCTTCTCCCAAGACAATCCGATCAGACTCGGAATCCCGGTTACAAGACATCTCGACAATGGTAAAACTAAACCAGCAAAGCCACCCGAATGTGCCGACAAATCCTGATAGGAACATATCTCGTTCTTAGGGCACACCAGATAAGCAATCTGTACAACTAAAACCAGCCCTCGAGTTTCCCCGAGGTGGCGCTGCAAGGGTCTCTAGTTTGGACCAACACTCAGAGGAGTACTGGCCCGGAGGTTTAACAAAGATGACCCTCCTTGTTCTTGGAAAAGACCAAAATGTGATCGAGATAGACCAAGATAACAAGTAGGCATGTTTACGAGCTCGATGCACTCACCACAAGGCATTGCATGATAAACTAAGCATACACCTAGCAAGTAGACATGGCATAGAAGCTAGACATGGCAAGAACAACAACAAAGCATGTATGGACCAACTACAACAAGCTCGGCAAAATTGCTTAACACGTAAATATTCTGCGAGGAACATTTTATAGCAAAAATAGAGCTCGATTGACTCAAGCTAGGGTGCTCCATAATTGCAAACAAAGACATGGATGGGTAGAGCACTACAATATCTACAAAACATCCTTAGTGATCATGCTCAAAAGAGGCATGGATCACTTTGTATCAACATGAACACATGGCATAAAAATTACGGCAGGACAAAGACTTAGAATATTTCTAAGTCCCTGAAATCAGTAACAATAAGTAAGCTACTTTGCATGCTTGTGCTAGTCACCACCGAGATCACAAAAATACATGGCATACACCCCTGTAAAGATGGCATGGCATACTTCAAAACACATGTAGAGCTCAAGTTCATAGGAGCCACACATCAATCATGGCAAAAATGACAAATGTCCGATTGCTGATAAGGATCTGAAACTAACATCACATAACCCTCTTCCAACAGCATTTAGGGCATGAAGATGAGATCAAATGAATATATTGCAATGAGATGAAATGAAGTACTCGTCGAGACGAACATTTCGATATGCTACACGCACAAATCGGAGCAACGGTTGCAGAGATATGATACGATGAACAATGCAAAATATTACTCAAACGGGGCAAAAAGTCAACCCGAGATTAGGGTTTCGGATCTGGATCACGATCGGGCACTGTAGCGGTGCGGATTTCGAGCATGCTCGCCTGAGTTGTGCCGGAATTCGTCAAGGTCGCTGGAGAGGGGACTTCCCGGGGCGTGATGAGGCGATGGCGGTGGAGGGCGTCGCCGGGGAGGAGGCCGGCGTTGGCGCCGCGAAAGCGGTGGCGCTCGGATGCGGCGGGGCTTCCTCCGACCGGCACGGGCAGCGCGGCTGCCGGCAGGCGACGAAGCGATGTGGCGGCGGCGGGCGAAGGAGAGGCGCAGCGGGGCGCTCCCGGTGCTGGCGCGGGAGGCGTTAGGCTCGGGGGCCCGACTCGGGCCGAGTGGGCCTCGGCGGTGGCGGCGGCCGGCCAGGGACTCATGGCGTCGCCTGATAGGTCCGGCGGAGCGGGCGGACATGTCCGGCCCAAATCGAACACGTCCGGCGGCGAGGGGAGCGGATTTTCTAGGGTTAGGGGTGGAGATGACCCGAAATTTCGGGGACGGACCTATATATAGAGGTAGAGGGAGCTAGGAGAGTCTAAATGAGGTGCGGTTTTCAGCCATGTGATCATGATCGAACGGCCTAGATGATGGAAGGGGTTTAGGTGGATTTTGGGCCACTTTGGAGGGGTGTTGGGCTGCAACACACACGAGGCCTTTTCGGTCCCTTGGTTAACCGTTGAAGTATCAAACGAAGTCCAAATGGCACGAAACATGACAGGCGGTCTACCGGTAGTAAACCAATCTGCATGACAAGTCTCGGTCCAATCCGAGAATGTTTAATACCCGCACACGAAAAGAGGTAGAAAGGGACACCGGAGGACATAGGAGCGCCGGAATGCAAAACGGACAACGGGGAAAATGCTCGGATGCATGAGACGAACACGTATGCAAATGCGATGCACATGATGACATGATATGAGATGCATGACAAAGACAAAACAACACGAAGACAAAAACCCGACAACGAGGAAATAAAATAACTTAGTGCCGGAAACGACAAGAGTTGGAATACAAATATGGCAAGTTACTTACGGGGTGTTACGTACCGAGACGCCCGCTTGGTGCCTCGGGATCCCTGCTCTCATCATTTGGGGCCGTGAGCGAAAACCCGGCCGGATCTCCTTGTAGATGGAACCCGAATAGGCGATAAACCTGGACTAGGGACTTGTGTGCTTAGTCAGGTCATGGCCGACTCCCTCGCCAGGCTTCCGCTTGAAGGTTGCCGAGATACACGACGTGTACATGGTGGTATGTGGCGAGAGCGTGTGTGAATAAGTACACCCCTGTAGGGTTAACATCATCTATTCGAATAGTTGTGTCTGCGGTAAAGGACTTCTGGGTTGCATGTACACTTCATAGACAAGAGAAAGTGGATACTCTAAAATGCGCAAGATAAGCGTGAGTGCGATGGATGGCGTTCTCATAGGGAGACGGGAGCGGATCCATAGTGGTGTATTGATTGGTTAATATGTGGACTCATGTGCGCCACCTCAAAAGAGTTACTTGTAGTCATAGTTCAGGATAGCCGCCGAGTCTAAGCTGGCTTGCTGCAGTTAAACTCCACCACCCCCTTTGTTGACAATGATGCATATGTAGTTAGTTTTGATGTAAGTCTTGCTGGGTACATTCGTACTCATGTTTGCTTAATTTATGTTTTTGCAGAGAGACTTCAGTCTCGCTAGTAGTTCTGCGTGGACTTCGACGTTTAGCTTGTTACCTCAGCTACGATCTTGTGCCCTCGGCAGGGTCTTGTAGATAGTCAGGCTTCTCAGCCTTTTTCATTTGTAGTTGTCTGTACTCAGACAAGTTAAGCTTCCGCATGCGCTTGTTGCTTGTATGCTCTGTATGTTGGGCCATGAGACCCATGATTGTAATACTTGGCTCCTCGGAGCCTAATGAATAAATACTTTGAGTCGTAGAGTTTTGTTGTGATGCCATGTTATATTTACACATATCGAGCATATTGTGTGTACGATTGAAATGCTTGGTATGCGTGGGATCCGACAACGTAGTTGTCTATCCTTGGTAGCCTCTCTTATGGGGAAATGTAGTCTGATGCTTCCACTGAGCCATGGTAGTCTGCTATAGCCTAGTTTACCGGAGTCCTGCTAGCCCAGTTACTACTACTCCAAAACACCTAGACTGGATGGCATGTGTCCCACTTCGTTCCTGTGTCTGTCCCTTCGGGGAAATGTCACGCTGTGACTTCCGGAGTCCTGCTAGCCTGCTACAGCCCGGGTTCTCGGAGTCCTGTTAGCCCAGCTGCTACAGCCCGTATTCACTCGCTGTTGACCGACACGTTCATTGCTGGGTCATGTATGCCTATCCCTGTAAGTTAGTGTCACTTTGGGTTTACGACTAGTCATGTCGGCCCGGGTTCTCTGTCATATGGATGCTAGCGACACTATCATATACATGAGCCAAAAGGTGCAAACGGTCCTGGGCCAGGTAAGGTGGCACTCGTGGGAATACCGTGCATTAGGCCGCAAAGTGATATGATGTGTTACATGCTAGGTCAGTGTGACTTAGGATCAGGGTCCTGACAGTACCCACCAGAGTCATCACTGACAATGGCACCCAATTCACAAGCGCCTTCGTGTAATAAGTTCAAACTCTCGGAAGCAAGGTTTCATTCGCCCCTGTTGCCCATCCCAGAAGCAATGGACAAGATGAGAGGGCGAATGCTAAAGTGCTGTGAGGACTCAGGACAAGAACATTTGATAAGCTGCAAAAGTGTGGCAGATGCTGGATCGATGAGCTGTCGGTGGTTCTTTGGTCCCTCTGTACGACGCCAAATCGAGCTACCGGCCAGACTCCCTTCTCCCTAATCTATGGGGCAGAAGCAGTACTCCCCATGGCTCTCATATACGGGTCACCCTAATTATTTGCCAACGATGAAGCAGAGCAAGAGCAATACCTATACGACGCCATGATCCTAGAGGAGGACTGTCTCCGGTCTGTTGTGCGTGCTACACGCTATCAACAAGCCCTACGTCGCTATCATAGCTGTAAGGTCCATGCCCGGAGCCTTGAGGAAGGTGACCTTATCCTTAGGCATGTTCCGTCCGCCAAGGGTACCAACAAGTTGACGCTAAAGTGGGAAGGCCCTTACCAGGTAGTACGTGTCACTAGACCTGGCGTAGTCCATTTGGAGACCGAGGATGGCATTCAAATGCAAAACTCATGGAATATTGAGCATCTTCGCAAGTTCTACCCAGAAGGCACGGCTGTTGGGGCCTGCCTCGGCAGCCCACCCTTTTGTACAAGCCTTGCCGATGTTGCATGTAACCCTTTGTACGAAGCCAGGCGCAGACCTTGAGAAACAGATAAATGAACAAAGCGCTCGCGCCCTAAAAAACAACATGCATGCATGATTGGCTTAGCATGAGAATTCCATGATCATATAGATGAGGTCATATGCTACTATGTTTCCCCCTGCACTAATTGTAGGGTTTCTTGCTGCGAACCTGATCCTACAAAGAAGAAACAGAAAAAAGCTTGCATATTGACCTTCGACAAGCCCAACAGATAAGTCTTCTTTTTATCCATACATGTTTTTGTAAGAATAAAACTTGTGCATAGAGAAACCTTTGTTGCCTTCGAAACATTTGTGCTCCCATCCTTTGATCAAAATGTTGCTTCGGTCAGGAAGGTTGTAGTGGCATTTGATAGAGCAGGGTTGACAAGGGCCCGGTTTCCATCCATAATTTTAAGCCCGGCAGGCCAAGCCCCATCGCAACAATGGAAGGCATCGGCAAGATAGCTTGCCGAGGAAACTTGTTTACTTAAAAGTATTGAGACATTCCTCCTCTAGATGGAGAGAATACATGCACATGTACCCGGCAAGGCTTGCCTTTTTCATTAATATGCGGATAAACAAGTACAAATCTTACAAAGCATGAAAATGGATGAAATAGATTACATATTTAAGACTAAAATTTGGCAAACGCCTACATACTTTAAACTGAAAAAGAGATAAGTGCCCCATAATCCCTTTCTTGTCCATATCCTCCTAGGAACTACGGTGGGAGGTGAAGAGGACAAAAGGAGAGACTGGGTAGAAGCCTAGCTTGACTCCGCTAGGGCCTACGGGGAGCAACCTGACAAGATAGGGAGTGGCGAGGCTGCGAAGATGGCAGACGAAGAGAGCGGCTAGGTGGCACCCTAGCCACCACCACCAGAATCGAGGGTTGCACCCGACAGAAGCCACCAAGAGAGCATCCTTTCCTAGGCAACCATCCAGAGGAGGCTAGTGATGATGGTGCCGGGGCAGGGGAAGAGTCGGAGAACGGGGCGAAATGTAGAAAGTACGAGACGAAGGCGTCAGTGCCATTGTACTCTGACCTGACGGCCTACCACCCGCCTTCCTCGTCTTCATAGGTTTTTTCCTCGTCATTGTCGCTCCAGGAAAGCGTCGGGCCCTTGGCCCGTCACTTCCCCTGGAGGGCCTGGCGATGGCGGTGGCAGCCCCCAGGGCGCGTTGAGGATGCTGCCTCCCACCTTGGTGGGTAGGAGGGCATCGTCATCTTCAGCATCGTCCCCGATCTCGCCGGGAGTGGAAAATCTGGGATCAATAGAGATCCCGAGCATGGCGCCTCCCGCGCTGGAGTCAGTCCTGCGACCATAGGGGCATAGCCACCAGCTGCGACTGCCCCGACCACAACCGCCACGTCTCCCGCAGCCCCAGACTAAACTCACTACCCAAGTGCCAACACTAGCCTTCGGAATCGACATTCCTAAGCTGAGGCCCGGGGCCTGACCCCGGTCCCTCCCTCTCGGCATGCCGAGCAAGGAAGCAAGGAAGAAGAAGGAGAAGGTATGTGGAAGGATGCCTTCCCCCACTTGTGCTCCCTTTTAAAGGCAAGCTGGGACCGGGGGCCTCTTCTCCACCCGCTCACAGAGAACTCCTTCAAATTTAACCCGTCCAAGCCATTGGCAGCGACCGAGCTCATTGACCGCCCTCTTGCGCCAATCCGGGGCAATTGGGTTCCTACCACAACACTCCTTCCTGTTCCATCCGTCACCTACCCCGCATGCGACATATGTGGCAGAAAAGCAAAATGTAGTAGGAAGAATGAAATGGCAGCTACCTCCCCGTGAACAAAAGTCACTCACAGGCCACTAAAGAAGCGGCCCCACCATGTTTTTTGTCAAGCAGTGCACGGGAAAATAGGAAACTGACTCAAGCACAGGTTAATGAAGAGGAAAGAGAAAAAGAAATCAAGAAGAGAGATACCGCAGGCCCTATGCCTGTGTACCTGACAGGGCCTACCGCAACAGTGCTCTGCAGCACGTTCGGGCCAGGCCCTCTGCCTGGCCCGAACATGCTGCCCTCTACCTGTGTACCTGACAGGGCCTACCGTAACGGTGCTCGGCAACACGTTCGGGCCAGGCCCGGGGGCTCCTGTCAGTGCAACAAACCTTTCTATGTTGCCCAGACTGTACACATGCACAAAATCAAATTTCCTACAATGACAAGCAGCCGAGACAAGACCAAGCTAGAGAGATAGCCCTTTGATGAATCATAGGGCAGATCAAGAAGACCAAGAAAAGCCAAGGGAACAAGATATCATTGAGGAAAAGCCTCCTTTAACGGGCAGGCGAGCCAGGTCAGGTCGAGGCCTCACCAAGAACAAGTCACAAGATCTCCCCGGCAGGCTTGCCGGGGCCGCCGAGGGAGGATCTCCCCGCCAAGACCAAACCACTCCACCGCTCCACCGCAAAATGACGCTAGTCACTTATCAGTGTGGTGTGTAGCCCCCAAGTGATTAAGTGGCTGTCATTCGGCACGTGGCCGCCCTTTGGAAGGGAGATCCCCCCTGTATGACACCCGTATAGAGGTGTGTCATGCAGACAGACAAGAAGGTGGTTTAGCGGCACCCCAGGCTTGCCGGGCTGCATCCTGAGCATGACACCCGGTAGTCCATTTAATGCACTTTGTGCTAACTGCCAAAGTTAGGTATGATAGCATTGTTGGCCATCTAATCAATATATAATGACTGATTTGCCACTGTGGTCATCCCTTAACCTATAAAAGGAGGACTATGGCGACCTCAGAAAGGATTCACACCCTTCTATACTGTTATGCACGTAGCTACTCTCCCCGAGGCAACCTTTCTGGGCTTAAGCGTTGCTTGTTCATCATGGTCCTCCATCCGATCCAGCAAAAGCAGGAGTAGGGTTTTATGCTTCGTAGTGGCCCGAACCTGGGTAAAAACGACCAGCGTCATCCCTGTCGTCTTGCTCCATGGCCTCTGCTCTTTGTGCAATGTGTCCTTCCCCCTTGCCAAACCACAAGGGGCTGATGGCCCCATAGGTGATCGTTTTCCACGGTGACAGGAAGCTTCCCAAAACCCTAGAGGAGTCGACGAAACACAATTCCAGTCGCCACAAGTTCCAGAACCACGAGATCCAATCTAGAGGCCTTTTCTGGCACTTTGCCGGAGGGGGGCAACGATCACGGTGGGGTTCTTCATCATCACCCTTGCCCCTCTGATGATGCATGAGTAGTTTACCACAGACCTACGGGTCTGTAGGTAGTAGGTAGATGGATTCTTTTCCCTTTTTGATCTTCAATACAATGTTCTCCTCAATGTTCTTGGAGATCTATTCAATGTAATGACTTTTTGTGGTGTGTTTGTTGGGATCCGATGAATTGTGAGTTTATGATCAGATCTATCCATGAATAATATGAGTCTTTGTGGAACTCTTTCATGCAAGATCTTTATAGCCTCGTATTTCTTCTACAAACTTTGGTTTTCTTTGGCCAACTAGATTGATTTTTTCTTGCAACGGGAAGAAGTTCTCTGTGATTGGTTTGATCTTGCGGTGCTCAATCCCAGTGATAGAAAGAGACATGGCATGCATGTATCATTACTATCAAGGATAAGAAGATCGGGTCTATTCGTACATTAATAGATATTGACTACATCATGTCATCGTTCTTATTGCATTACTCTGTTTCTCCATGAACTTAATACACTATGCATGCTGGATAGCAGTCGATCTGTGGAGTTATAGTAGTAGATGTAGGCAGGAGTCGGTCTACTAATCTTGGACATGATGCCTATATACATGATCATTGCAATTGATATCGTCATAATTATTTGCTTTTCTGTCAATTGCCCAATAGTAATCTGTTTACCCACCGTATACTATTTTCTCGAGAGAAGCCTCTAGTGAAATCAATGGTCCCCAGGTCTATTTCCTATCATATTATGTTCATATCTATTTATCCAAAAATCCAAAAATACATCACTGCACTTTTTATTTACTTATTTTATTTTGGGTTTTTGCTAGATCTATTTACCAATTCTCATATAATTTAATCTATCTCAATACCGAGGAGGGACCGACAACCCCTCTTACGAGTTGTGTTGCATGTTTTTGTTGTTTGCGTGCATGTGCTGTTTACATAGTGTCGCTTGGTTGTCCTACTGGATTGATAACCTTGGTTTCATAACTGAGGGAAATACTTACCGTTGCTGTGCTACATCATCCCCTCCTCTTCGGGGAATTACCAGCGCAGATACAAGCAACCAGGAAGAATTTCTGGCCCCGTTGCCGGGGAGACCTCATCAACATCTATCAGGTTCTATGCACAAACTTTCATATCCTTGCCATTACTTTATTTTTCCATGTGCCTCTGGTTTTCATCTCCCCCATTTCTCAAAAAATTTTGCAAAAAAAAAATAGTTGCCATTTTATTTGCTTTCTTTTCGCTTGCCTTTTTCTCGTTCGACCTTTTATTTGCTTGCGTTCTTGTTCCCGTAGTCACGATGTCTTAAGAAAATACCAAGTTGTGTGATTTTTCCAATACTAATAATAATGATTTTATTCGTACTTTGATTTCTCCTCCCGCTGCTACTGTGGAGTCTTATGATATTAATGCCTCTTTGTTGAATCTCGTTATGAAAGAGCAATTTTCTGGTAATCCCAATGAGGATGCCGCGTCCCATCTAAACACTTTCGTAGAATTGTGTGATATGCAAAAGAAAATAGATGTGGACAACGATATTGTGAAATTGAAATTATCCTTTTCCTTTGCGAGATCATGCAAATGTTTGGTTTTCATCTTTGCCGTGAAATAGTATTGATTCTTGGGACAAGTGCAAATATGCTTTTATCACTAAGTATTTTCCTCCTGCAAAAATTATTTCCCTTAGAAATCAAATCATGAATTTTAAGCTACTTGAGCATGAGCATGTCACTACTAGGAAAAGGGCTATAGATGGAATTGACACTAATGGCGCACCAGACATGTGGTGCGCCATTACTATATACTAATGGGGCACCATGTGTTGGTGCACCATTAGTGTGCAAATACTAATGGCGCACCACATCCATGGTGCGCCATTAGTAAACAATTTTTTTTAATTTTTTCAAAACTACTAATGGCGCATCGTGGGAGTGGTGCGCCATTACTAGTTGAACTAGTAATGGGGCACCACATCCACAGTGCGCCATTAGTAAAAAATATTAATTTTTTTTCAAAAACTACTAATGGCGCACCGTGGGAGTGGTGCGCCATTACTAGTTGAACTAGTAATGGCGCACCATACCACGGTGCGCCATTAGTAACTTGGCCCAAACATTTGCCCGAATGCACAACCCCCCCCCTGGACCGCCTTTTTAGTTTCAAAAAAAATAAAAGAAAATGATAGAAATGTCAAAAAATAAAAGAAAATAAGATTCCCATGTGATATGTGGTCTAGTTGTTAGCAAAATTTACAAACATGAATTTTCGACTTTTTTGCGAAATCTCTCGAGAACTTGTAAAAATGGGCATAACTTTTGCGTACGAACTCGGATGAAAAAGGTTTTATATGAAAAATCATCTACTCAAAAAGTTACATCCGAATTTAACGGTGGAACCCCGTTAAACATTTTCAAAATCCTCAAAAACCTAACAGAAAAAAAGATATGTGGCTTTTAAGATCTGGAGAGGCAAAAAAATCAAAAAAAATCAAACTTACTAATGGTGCACCTGCCCATGGTGTGCCATTAGTATCTTCCCGCCTTCAAAATTCAAAATAAATAAAAAAATAAAAAAAATTAGTAATGGCGCACCTGCCCATGGTGCGCCATTACTATGCCGTATATATGGCTTGGCATGGTCCTCTCCTCCTTACCTCTTCATTCTTCTTCTCCACTCCACCTCTCTTGCACTCCATCTCCTCCTCTCCTCCACTCCATCTTCCCTTCTCTCCTCCACCATACTACCCTCCTCCTCTCCGGCGACCTCCTCCTCCTCCTCTCCAGCGACCTCCTCCTCCTCTCCGGCGACCTCCTCCTCCCTCCTCCCCTCCCCTCCCCTCCCCTCATGGTTTCTCCTCCCTCCTCTCCGGTGAGCTCCTCCCTCCTCTCCTCCCATTCCCTCATGGTTTCTCCTTCCTCCTCTCCGATGCTTCGGTGAACTCCTCTCTGGTGACCTCCTCCTCTCTGGCGATGTAGGCGAGCGCCTCTCCGGTGACCTCCTCCTCCTCCTCTCCGATGAACTCCTCTCCGGCAAAAGAACGTACAAGATCCAAAAACATGAACAAAATTTGAAATAATATCATGCCAAAAAACGAGCAAAAAATGGGCAAAAAATCACGATCCAGATCCAAATTCAAAATTCAAAAATAGCAATGGCGCACGGTGGGGGTTAGACGGTGCGCCACTACTATTTTCCCGCCTTCAAAATTCAAAAATACTAATGGCGCACGGTGGCCTATACTAATGGCGCACCAGTGGCCTATACTAATGGCGCACCGTGGCCTATACTAATGGCGCACCAGTGGTGCGCCATTAGTATACCAGATACTAATGGCGCACCCGTGGTGTGCCATTAGTAAAAAATACTAGTGGTGTGATACTAATGGCGCACCAGTGATGCGCCATTAGTAGGCGAAACTGGTGCGCCATTAGTAGCCCTTTTCCTAGTAGTGTGTTGACCAATCCTGGGAAAGAATGAAGTTGATGATAGGAAATTTCCCTACTCATGGTTAAATCCGTGGATGATCATACAAATTTTTTATGCGGGATTGCATTTTGTTTCTAGAAATCTTTTAGATTCTGCCGCGGGTGGTACTTTTATGGAAATTACTTTAGGTGAAGCGGATACGATCATTTTGCATCATGTTTTCCTACTGTTATTTCAAATGTTTTATGGAGTAATTCTAATTCCTTTTCTCTCATAATATGCAAGGTTTACACAAAGAGGAAGAATACCGGCAACTGGAACTTTGGACCTGAAAAAGCCACGTCAGAGTCACCTACTCTGGAGAATTGTTTTTGAATATATGAAAAATACTGGAGCAAATAACTACCGGTGGGGGCCACCAGGTGGGAAGAACCCACCTGGGCACGCCAGGCACCACAGGTGCGCCCTGGTGGGTTGTGCTTAGCCCGGCCCACCTCCGTTGTCCATCTTCTGGTATATAGGTCACTTTGACCTAGGAAAAAAATAAGAGGACTTTCAGGACGGAGCACCGCCGTCTCTAGGCAGAACTTGGGTAGGAGCACTTTTGCCCTCCGGCGGAGCGATTCCGCCGGGGAACTTCCCTCCCGGAGGGGGAAATCAACGTCATCATCATCACCAACAACCCTCTCATCTTTGGGAGGCCAATATTTATCAACATCTTCAATAACACAATCTCCTCTCAAACCCTAGTTCATCTCTTGTGTTCAATTTTTGTACCAGAACCTCAGATTGGTACCTGTGGGTGACTAGTAGTGTTGATTACATCTTGTAGTTGATTACTATATGGTTTAATTGGTGGAAGATTGTATGTTCAGATCCATTATGCTAGTTAATACCACTTTTATCTTGAGCATGATTATCATAGTTACTTTGTTCTTGAGGTCACGGGAGAAATCTTGTTGCAAGTAATCATGTGAACTTGATATGTTCGATATTTTGATGATATGAATGTTGTGATTCCCTTAGTGGTGTCATGTGAATGTCGACTACATGGCACTTCACCATACTTGGGCCTAAGGGAATTCATTGTGGAGTAGTTATTAGATGATGGGTTGCTAGAGTGATAGAAGCTTAAACCCTAGTTTATGTGCTACTTCGTAAGGGAATGATTTGGATCCAAAAGTTTAATGTTATGGTTAGATTTTATCTTAATACTTTTCTCATAGTTGTGGATGCTTGCGACGGGGTTAATCATAAGTAGGAGGTTTGTTCAAGTAAGGATAACACCTAAGCACCGGTCCACCCACATATCAAATTCTCAAAGTAGTGAACACAAATCAAACCAACATGATGAAAGTGACTAGAAGAAATGCTCGTGTGCCCTCAAGAACACTATGCTTATTATAAGAGACCGTTTTGGCCTGTCCTTTGTGACAAAAGGATTGGGCTACCGTGCTGCACTTTATTTACCATTACTATTACATGCTCGTCACAAATTACCTTGCTATCAAACTACTCGTTACCGACAATTTCAGTGCTTGCAGAAATTACCTTGCTTAAAACCACTTGTCATTTCTTCTGCTCCTCGTTGGGTTCGACACTCTTACTTATCAAAAGACTATGATTGATGCCCTATACTTGTGGGTCATCATAAGCCACTAAATTTCTAGATAATATTATGGCTAATTATTTGCAATGGCATACTGAAAGAGCTCCTACTAGTAAAAAGATCAACTCTGTTGAAGAAATTAGTACTTTGAGTGAAAAAGTTGATGCTCTTATGAAATTGGTTGCTAGTAAAAATGCTCCTATTTATCTTAATGATGTGCATTTATCGACTTTGATTGAGCAAAATAGTTACCCGTAGATGTGAATTTTGTCTCGCGAAACAATTTTAATAACAATGTTTGTAGAGGTAATTTTAATCCTAGGCCTTTTCCTGGAAATTTCTCTAATAATTATGGCAATTCCTATGATAATTCTTCCAATAATAATAATAGGGTGCCTTCTAATCTTGAAAGTAATATTAAAGCATTTATCAATGCTCAAAAAGTTTTCAATACTACGATAGAAGAAAACTTGAGTAAACTTGATGATATGTCTAGGAACATTGATAGAATTACACATGATGTGGAAAATCTCAACATTAAAATCTTTCCACCTAAGGTTGATATTAATGAATGAATTAAAGCTTTATATGTTTCTATGGATGAAAGTAAGAAAAGAATTGCTATGCTTAGAGCGAAAAGAGAATTTTTAGAAATAGCATTTCCACCTGATTGCTTTCATGGTAAAGATGAAGATGTTAAGCTGATTGGTGTTTGTTCTATTGATTCCTTCTTTAGTAATGTTAAAATTGATGATAAGATGACTGAAGAAGAGTCGACTTTAGCTAGAAGGCATCCTCATAATTCGGAGGGTGAAAATCTTATTGAAAAAATTCATAAAAGTGGGTTGGGAGAGGTAAAAAACATTAGCTAATGATGTGCGCACTCCTTTGGATTACAAAGAATTTTATTATGATAGTTGCACTATCATATAGTGTATATTTTTGCTGCAACGAATGTTAAATTCACCCAATGCCTATAAACAAAATAAAGCTTTTACTAAACATATTGCAGAAGCGATTATGAAAGATTTAGAAGAAAAGTTAGAAGTAGAGATTTCAATACCTAGAAAATTATATGATGAATGGGAACCCACCATTAAACTCAAGATTAAAAATATGAGTGCAATGCTTTATGTGATTTGGATGCTAGTGTTTCCACAATTCCGAAATCTCTATGTGATTTGCTTAGTTTTACCAATATTGACGTGTGTTCTCTTAATTTGCACTTGGCGGATTCTACTATAAAAAAGCCTTTAGGAAGAATTAATGATGTTCTTATTCTTCAAATAAGAACTATGTGCCCGTATATTTCTTGTTCTTGATATTGATTGCAATTCGTCTTGTCCCATCATACTTTGTAGACCATTTTTACAATTGATATGCAAGAAAGGAATATTAAATTTCAGTTTCCTTTGAGAAAGGGTATGGAACACTTCCCTCGAACTAGAATTAAGCCACCATATGAATCAATCATGAGGGCAACCTATGGATCAAAAACTAAAGAAGACAATACTTGAATCTATGCATTATGCCTAGCTACGGGCGTAAAATGATAGCGCTTGTTGCGAGGCAACCCAATAGTTATTTTTGAAACTTTTGATTTTATTTCTGATCCTCAATAAATATGCAATTAAACTTCTGTTATGATTGTGTTTTTTACATTTTAATTAGTGTTTGTTCCAAGTAAAGCCTTTAGGATCATGTTGGGTGATAGTTGATTTAATCTTGTTGAAAAACAGAAACTTTTACGTCCAGTCGCAGAATTTTTTAAAATCACTAGAGTGACGAAAAATTCTGAATTATTTAAACGTGATTTGTATACAAATTTCCTATGTTTTCCTAAATTTTCAGAAGTTTTGGAGTTATGGAAGTATGGACAAATTCTAGATTACTACAGACTGTTCTGTTTTTGACAGATTCAGTTTTCATTGCATTGTGTGCTTATTTTGATGAATATATGGATTGTATCGGAGGGTATAAGCCATGGTAAATTTAAAATACAATAGGTATAACGCAATAATAAAATATGAATGGGTTTGCAATAGTACTTAGAGTGGTGATTTGCTTTCTTATACTAACGTATCTCACGAAGGTTTTGTTAAGTTTTGTGTGATTAAAATTTTCGAGTTTTGGGTGGGATAACGATGGATGGATGAATAAGGAGTTAAAAGAGCCTAAGATTGGGGATTCCCATGGCACCCCGAGGTACTATTCAAGAGGACCCAAGTAACTAAGCTTGGGGATGCCCCGGAAGGCATCTCCTCTTTCTTCTAACGACCATCGGTAATTTTACTTGGAGCTATATTTTTATTGGTCACATACCATGAGTTTTGCTTGGAGCATCTTGTATTATATGAGTCATTGTTTGTTTTGCTTTTTAGTTTGTCACAATCATCTTTTTGGACACACCTATTTGATAGAGCCATAATGAGTCTATGATTTCTTAGAATTGCTCTATGTGCTTCACTTATAATTTTTGAGCTATGGAATTTCTGTAGTGATTCACTTAAATTTTTTTGAGCATGGCGGTGCTTTAATTTTGAAAAAATACACTCTCATGATTCACTTAGATTATTTTGAGATTTAGTAGTGTCGGATCACGGGTTTCGCCAAAACCCTCAAGGTTCGAACACTGGGGTGAGCGCGAAGATCTCCCCCTACCGATCCACGCCCTAGCTTTGCTAAGATCTTACGGGCTAATTCATCTAACTCGTAACACAAAGGACACAAGATTTATACTGGTTCGGGCCACCATTGTGGTTTAATACCCTACTCCAGTGTGTGGTGGTGGATTGCCTCTTGGGCTAAGGATGAACAATACAAGGGGAAGAACAGCCACCTGAGGCGAGATGTTCTTGTGCTCGGTGAACTAGTGGTTGCTCTGGTCTCTCTTTATCCCCCTAGCTATGGTGGTGGCTAGTCCTATTTATAGAGGCCCTAGTCCTCTCCCCAAATATTGAGCGGGAAGGGAGCCAACAATGGCCAATTCAAAAGGGGACAGCTAGTATAGCTTATTCTGACAAAAGTGGTCTTCGCCTGCCAAAGGCTCTGGTGGTGACGCCGTCTTGGGATCCATGGTGACCTCCATCTTGCCGTCCTGCTGGTCTTTGTCTCGTTGCACCGATATGGAAACCTTTGCTTGATGCCTCAGTACTCCGCGCCTGCGCCTGCTTCCTTAGCACCAAAGATGAAACAAGGACACTATGCGCGCTGGCGCCCACCAGACCTTGGTCGTCATGGCTCACGTCATCGGAACCTACCAAGGTTTGCCTGGCCTTGATCTCTCCGCCCCTCGTGAGCCAGCCTGGTGAGGATGCTCCCGAGGAAGTCTTGTGTCATCCGCCTCGCGAGGCATGGCCCCTCATGAGGGTCTTGAGTCCTTGCTGGTGAAGATGGGCCGTACGGGCCCGCTCGCACAGCCACGCCGTGGGCCGCAGGCAGGCAAGTCTGGGGACCCCCATTCCCAGAACACTGACAGTAGCCCCCGGGACCAAGGCGCGCTTGGGCTTGGCTTCGAGGCGAAGCCTAAGGGGAAAGTGTGGAGCGCCGCAGGCCCCAATAGCCTGCTGCCTTGGTCGACACGTGGCGGTTGATTGGACGTGGGCGTCTCCGCTTCCCCAAGTCGCCTCGGCAACTGCCCGACTTGACGAGTCTCTGCTGCATGCATGGAAAAACCATCATTACCTGTGATCATGGTGGCGCTGGTTGGCCTTCTGCTGCTATAAATGGGGAGGGGGCAGAGCCCCGTTGCCCATCTCTTCCCATTCCGCTTGCTTCTTGCTATTTGCTCCATCGCCAGTTGCAGCACTAATGGCGCCGTCGAAGAGTTTCTCCGCCGCGGAGAAAGGGAAGGCCCCTCGCGAGGGACCCGGCTCTCCGGGGCCCAAGCGTGAATGCGGCCGTCCCCGCAAGCACACCGCGACCCCCAAAGCAGCCCCGCGCAGCCGTGGCGGTGTCGCTTCACATGGCAGGGGTCACGATGGTCCTGTCGATGAAGGAAGACGTGTCGTGGTCGCACGGCCTCCCTGGCCGCGCTTCCACTTGGCAGAGGTGCTGCCGGAGTTCGTCATCTGGCCGGAGAACTTGGCCGGCAACTAGCTTCAACTCCCGCGTTTCTTCGTCGATGAGCTGCCAGCCTCTGGTCCAGGCGGGCTCCGGCTGCAGACAGACGGCTGCTCTAGCAAGGCTTCCTGGGTCGCGTCCTAGGTCTCCGTCGCGGGCAACCTAGCCCAGGATCGTGGCTGGCAGACGTTCGCCCGCGCGTGCGGCTTGGGCAGGCGGTGCATGTCAGCATCCTGGGAACGGGGGTCCCCAGACATGCCTGCCTGCGGCCCGCGGTGTGGCTGGGCTTGGAGGTCTGGACGGCCAATCTTCATCGACAAGGCATTCAAGACCCTCACGAGGGGCCAAGCCTCGCAAGGCAGACGACACAAGACCTCCTCAGGAGCGGCCTCGCCAGGCAGGCTCGTGAGTGGCTGAGAGCGGATCAAAGATCATCTCACCCACACAAGTTCACCAAGCACAAGAACATCTCAACCTAAGTGGGCTGTTCTTCCCTTTGTACTGTTCATCATCAGCCCCAGAGGAAATCCACCACCACCACACTAGAGTAAGGTATTACACCACAACGGTGGCCCAAACTAGTATAAATCTTGTGTCTTTATGTGTTGTGAGTTTGTTGAGTTCGTTCGCAAGATCTTAGAGAGCTAGGGCATGGATCGATAGGGAGAAAACCTTCGCTCGCACCCAAGTGTTCGAACCTCAAAGCTTTCCCGGAACCCGTGATCCGACATTTGGCGCGCCAGGTAAAGGTGCGCCGAAGCTTCCTTCCATCGCCCTGCGCCCGTTGCTTCGCCGTCTCCATGGCGGGCGCGCGCCACGCTCGTGCTGAGCGCCAAGCTGCCCTCGCCGCCCATGTCGCTCAGACGGCTCCCGTCGGCGGGCCACCTCGTCGTTCCCCATCGGCTACCGCCAACGCCGCCATCGGCCCCGCATGGAATGAGCAGCAAGTGTACTCATTGCATCCCTCGGTGCGGCGGGACAGCTGCACTGCCACTCCATCGCTGACCCTGGCCGGTTCTTCTTCCCATGCATGTCGCTCTCCCATGGAAGCACGGGCCGCACTCCTCGTGGCGCACGAGCTCCTGTGCTACTGTCTGGTCGACGACCTCTACGAGGACTGGCTCACCTGCATCGCCGAGCTTGTCCGCACCGCAGTGGGCTCCCCTGCGCCGTCCCTCTCTCCGCCTTGCCCTCTGCTAGCTGCGGGCGATGTAGCTCACGGAGCGCCTCCACCACCTCAGCCCAAAGACGGCGCCCTGGCGCCAAGAAGCGCGACTCCACGACGCGACCCGTCGCGTCCCACGCCCGCGTGTGAAGAAAGAAGCTGTCAAGAGGTCCCTTGACCGCAAGAAAATGCTCCGCCGCTCCTCGCACTGGCACGCCGGGACCGGCTGCTGCGGCAGGGCCACGCGCCACCTATAGTGGCAGGGCGCGGACCCCATCAAGACCAAGCTCCACCCCCGAGGCAGGACCCGGTGACCACAGCTGGTTGCCGCACCTTCACCCTCGAGCTGCATAGCGTCGCCTGGCCGGGCAAGTTCAAGCCGGATCTGCCTCCTCGCTACGACGGCACCCCCGACCCCAGGGCACTCGCGACCGCCTCCCGGTCATGGGCGACCTGCGCCGCATCAAGCAACAACCAAGAGAGACCCTGTAGAAGTACATCCAGTGCTTCAACAGCGCACGGTTCAAGATCCCCAAGGTTACCGACGAGGCCATCATCTCTGCGTTCTCTGATGGCGTCCGCAACGTCAAGATGAAGGAGGAGCTGGCCATCCATGAAGAGTTGTGCACAACCCTGGAGTTGCTCAACACCGCGACCAAATGTGTTAGAGCGGAGGAGGGTCTCCTCTCCCTCCTCGAGCTCCCTACTGCGGACCCAGAGGAGAAGAAGACCAAGGCCAAGGACGTGAAGCGCAAGGGAGCAGCCATGCTCGCAGCGGAACTAGACACCAAGAATGGCAAAGACCAATCAGAGTCATCCAAGGGAAATCATTCATTCTGCGCCTTCCACAACCAGAACACCCACAACACCAGTGACTGTCAAGAGCTTAGAGCCAGTCGCTAAGGACGCTTCGGTCGGCGCCCCGAGCGCGGCGACCAGGGCTACGACCGAGGAGGAGGACTGTAACACCCCGAGACCGATGTGCCAGGTGTCCTCCAGTTTTTCGCTGTTGGTGCGTTGTCATTGCTTGCGTGTCATGCATTGCATATCATGTCATCATGTGCATTTCATTTGCATACGTGTTCGTCTCATGCATCCGAGCATTTTCCCCGTTGTCTGTTTTGCATTCCGGCGCTCCGTTCTCCTCCGGTGGTCCTTTCTACCTTTGTTTCGTGTGTGGGGGTTAAACATTTCCGGATTGGACCGAGACTTGCCAAGCGGCCTTGGTTTACTACCGGTAGACCACCTGTCAAAGTTTCGTACCATTTGGACTGCGTTTGATGCTCCAACGGTAAACCGAGGGACCGAAAAGGCCTCGTGTGTGTTGCAGCCCAACACCCTTCCAATTTGGCCCAAAACCCAGCTAAACCTCTTCCATCATCTCGGTCGTTCGATCATGATCGCGTGGCCGAAAACCGCACCTCATTTGGACTCTCCTAGCTCCCTCTACCTATATATAGGTGCCTTCCCCTTCATTTTCGCGGTTGAAACCCTAGCCATCTCCCTCCTCCAGCCGCCGGATGTGTCCGACAGGGCCAGACATGTCCGCCCGCCGCCGCGCGCCCAACCGCCACACGCCACGTGTCCGCGCGGGCCCAGATCCGCCGTCGCCGGGCTCGGTAGCCGCCGTCGCCCAAGGCCCGAGCCTCGCCGCCCCGCGCTCGCCTCCTTCCCGCCGGCGAGCATCTCCGCCGCCTCGCCGGCGCTGCACCGCCTCGCCTCCCTGCCACGCCTCGCCGCCCTAGCGCCACCGCGCCCGCGCCGCCTGCTCCGTGCCCCGCACCGTAGCCGGCCACTGCGACAACCACGTCTCCGGCGGCCCCTTCCGGCGACTTTTCCGGCGACCTCGAGCCGCCGCCGTCTCTCCTCGCGCTCCGGCGCTAACTCCGTTGAAGGCCCGGCCCCACCTCGAATGGCGTGCCCGAAACCCTAGATCTGGAGGTGATAAATTCGTCTAAGTCCCCGAATTCCCAGATTCACATGCCTATGTTCATCGCATCATAACTTTGCATCCATAGCTCCGATTTATGCATATAGCATATCAAAAAGTTCGTATCAGAGAGAATCATTTCATCTCATTGCATCATTTTCATTTGAGTTCATCTTGATGCCCGAAATGCTGTTAGAAGAGTGCTACTTGAGATAATTGTCAGATCTGCTGCTCCAACTAGATATTTGTCATTTTTGCCATGTTTATTGTGTGCATGATATGCCCATGAGCTCTACATATGTTTTGTTAAGCGTTTTGCCATCTTTCAAGAGGTGCAACCCATGTATTTTTTGTGATGTGTGTGGTGACTAGCACAAGCTTGCAAAGTGGTGCACTTGTTAATGCTGATTTCAGGGACTTAGCATCTCCACCAAGTCATTGGCCTGTTTATCTCATATGGCCATATGTTCATGTTGTTTCCTAGTGATTCGTGCCTCTTTTGAGGATGATCAGTAAGGATGTTTTGTTAATCCTGTAGTGCTCTATCCATCCATGTCCTTGTTTGCAATTATGGAGCACCCTAGCTTGAGTCAATCGAGCTCTATTTTTGCTACTTCGTGAATCT
Source organism: Triticum aestivum (assembly GCF_018294505.1). Lineage (NCBI taxonomy): Eukaryota > Viridiplantae > Streptophyta > Magnoliopsida > Poales > Poaceae > Triticum > Triticum aestivum. The sequence continues at coordinate 377,407,926 of NC_057803.1, read as the reverse complement.
GGGCAGATTGTCTACTTGTTAGCGATTTTGCCAAGGACGTTGTAGTTGATCCGTGCATGCTATGTTATTGTTCTTGCCATGTCTAGCTTGCATTTTGTGTATTCCTGATGGATGTATGCTTAGATTGTCATGCCTTGCTATGTAGTGAGTGCATCGAGCTCGTAAACATGCCTACTTGATATCTGTTTTCAGCATGCTCCAGTTTTCACTAAGTTTGAGAACTGATTATGTTTTTGCCATGTTCACATGCTTGCAATTGTATTTTCTGATCCCTTTTGGCTCAAGGTCACTAAGGGACTTTTGTTAAGCTCTTTGAGTAGCTCCATGCCATGCTTTACTTTGCCATGTTCATGTCCTGTAGCATATAGTTTTCATGCTCCGAAGAGTGATATCTGATCTGAAATTCCAGACAAGTGTTAATTTCACTAAGTCTGAGATCTGTTTATAGTTTGCATTTTTGCCATGCTTGTTTGAACCTGTTAATGGATGAATTGGCCGTAGCTCAGTGCTAGTCTTTTGTTAAGCTTCTTGAGTGGATCCCTTCCATGTATTTTTTTGCCATGTTTGAGTGATGTAGCATGTTCATCTCATTGCATTTAGATGACTACTTGCTGTAAATCGCAGAACGTGGTCATATTTGAATTGCTTGCCATTTCCAAACCGTAACTCCGATCCCGGCGTTCTTTATATCGTTTTCAAGCGATTTCATCTCATCTTTACAGTGGCACACTGGGATTTCCAAGTTGAGGCCAGGTTCATACATTCCTTGTCCAATCATGCATATGCATCGCATACCGCATCCCGCATATCATATCATGTTCATGTGTTGGTTGTTTACTATGTTGTGTGCTTATTTTCCGGTGTTTGCTTCTTCGAGTTGGTTCCGTTAACGTCGCGTTGTGAGGACCCGTTCGTCTACGTTCCATTTGTCTTCTTCATGGACTCGTTCTTCTTCCTTGCGAGATTTTAGGCAAGATGATCATACCCTCGAAATCACTTCTATCTTTGCTTGCTAGATGCTTGCTCTTTTGCTATGCCTATGCTGCGATACCTACCACTTGCTTATCATGCCACCCATATTGTTGAACCAAGCCTCTAACCCACCTTGTCCTAGCAAACCGTCGATTGGCTATGTTACCGCTTTGCTCAGCCCCTCTTATAGTGTTGTTAGTTGCAGGTGAAGATTGAAGTTTTGTTCCTTGTTGGAACATGGAGATGTTGTTCCTGGTCGGAACATGTTTACTTGTTGGGATATCACAATATATCTTATTTAATTAATGCATCTATATACTTGGTAAAGGGTGGAAGGCTCGGCCTTATGCCTGGTGTTTTGTTCCACTCTTGCCGCCCTAGTTTCCGTCATATCAGTGTTATGTTACTGGATTTTGCGTTTCTTACGCGGTTGGGTAATAATGGGAACCCCTTGACAGTTCGCCTTAAGTAAAGCTCCTCCAGCAATGCCCAACATTGGTTTTACCATTTGCCACCTAGCCTTTTCCTTTCCCTTGGGAGTCGCCCTCCTGAGGGTCATCATTATTTTACCCCCCCGGGCCAGTGCTCCTCTGAGTGTTGGTCCAACTTGTCAGCCGCCGGTGGCCACCAGGGGCAACTCTGGGCTGGCCTACCGGAAGTTTGGGCAATCCGGTGTGCCCTGAGAAAGAGATATGTGTAGCTCCTATCGGGATTTCTCGGCACATTCGGGCGGTGTTGCTGGTTTAGTTTTACCCTGTCGAAATGTCTTGTAGAACCGGGATACCGAGTCTGATCGGAATGTCTCGGGAGGAGGTCTGTTCCTTCGTTGACCGTGAGAGCTTGTGATGGGCTAAGTTGGGACACCCCTGCAGGGATTTGAACTTTCGAAAGCCGTGCCCGCGGTTATGGGCAGATGGGAATTTGTTAATGTCCGGTTGTAGAAAACCTGAAGTTGACCTTAATTAAAATATATCAACAGCGTGTGTAACCGTGATGGTCTCTTTCCGGTGGAGTCCGGGAAGTGAACATGGTTGTTGGAGTTATGCTTGACGTAGTTTGCTATAGGATCACTTCTTGATCATACTTTTATCGACCGTGCTTTGCCTTCTCTTCTCGCTCTCATTTGCATATGTTAGCCACCATATATGCTAGTCATTTGCTGTAGCTCCACCTCATGCCTTTACCTTACCCATAAGCTTAAATAGTCTTGATCATGAGGGTGCATGATTGCTGAGTCCTCGTGGCTCACAGATACTTCCAAAACCAGTTTGTAGGTGCCGTTGAGTCCGTGCAGATGACGCAACCAAGCTCAGGAGGAGCTCGTTGAAGATCTTGTCCTTTGTCTTGCTTCGTTCTAGTTGATCAGTAGTGGATCCCAGTTGGGGTCGATCGGGGAACTTGTCGCATTTGGGGTTCTTCTTTTATTTTGGTTCCGTAGTCGGACCTTGTTTGTATTTGTATGATGTAATGCTTTATTCATGCATTGTGTGAAGTGGCGATTGTAAGCCAACTATGTATCTCACCTTTTATTATCTATATTACATGGGTTGTGTGAAGATTACCTCACTTGCGACATTGCTTTCAATGCGGTTATGCCTCTAAGTCGTGCTTCGACACGTGGGAGATATAGCCGCATCAAGGGCGTTACAAGTTGGTATCAAGCCTTCCGCGACCTTAGGAGCCCCCATTGCTTGATCGTTTTTAGCAGCCGTTGTTGAGTCTAGAAAAATGTTTTGAGTCATTTAGGAATTATATATCAGAGAGTTTAGGAATTCTTTTTACTCCCCAGTCTCTTCATCGCTCTAGTGAGGCATCCTGACGTAGTGTTTTGACTCTTCTCTTCTCAAATTTCACTAATATTTTTTTTAGGATCACGCGGGTATCTTGGAATCGTTCCGATGGCTTTATGATGAGAACATTGTCTTGGTGCCTCCTATCAGGGGTTTTGTGGAAGTGTCCCGGGGAGTTGAGCTCTGAGGTGTTGTCGTCATAATTTTGTAGTTGCAGTTCTAGAATACCTGAGTTTAGTACGCCGACATAAAAAATCTCTTTTATGCAGTTCGTTGGTGAGATAACCTCGACGCCACCCAGTACTGGGGCGGGAGTTCGGGAGTATTGCCATAACTTGTATAACGGATGCTTTTCGAAGGTTGAGGTAGATGATTTCCGAAGGTTTCTTGGTTATGTGTTGAAGGATGGATACAGCTGGATGTAGGATTTGCTAGATTTGGGTGAGATATTATGCTTCCCCTGTATCCCCAACACTTGATTGCATAACCGGAAAATTTCGGGAGTTTATAAGTGGGAATTCAGGTAGCTCTTAGGATTTCTTTCCGACGGATGTATGATATGAAATTGGGGTGCGACGTCTAGTTGTCCGCCTATCCACGGTTGGTTTTACAGTGGTCTTGTTGTGTCTTAAAGAGTCCTTGGCTATGCCGACTCGGGGACGCTTCGTATGTCATGTGCACTGCCTTGTACATGATGGTGCTGTACGATCGAGCCCGTGTAGGCCCCACCACGAAAACTTCAGACGAAATCTCTATCATATGTTTGTTCTGGCTTATTCTGCAAGCCAATCCTTTGTTTTGTTTTGAGTTGTGGTATTCGAGTTGCTTCGAAGTCAAATGTTGATTCCATACCTTCCCCAAATGGTGTTTTCATACTTCGATGTGAATACCAATCCTTCATGATAATCGAGATTGTCATGTCAATCCTTTTCACCAGTATGTTTCTCTTCAAGTGGATCCGAACATTTCAACATCCGCAAGATCCAATCTCAGCTTTCTCAATGGTGTTCGCTCATCCATCCCAAGTTGTCTTTGTTTTCCCACCCTCCCACCCTTGTTTATCGTAGGACTCGGATTTCTTTATCGTGTATCCATCTCATTGATGTGAAGTCTCTCCATTCTTCTCCTTCAATGTTCTTATCCGGTGATTCTCATGAAGATACTAATATTTGCCTTTTCTTCTCCGGTGGATCCAATTCAAGCTTTCAGTGTTGTTCATATTCTTTTCCGTATTTCAAATGTTTTCTCATGCCGATGCACCTCATATTCATTCCTCTTCTCGCTATTCAATTGTTCTGGAGTGCTCAAGATATCTCGAAGAGTCGTGTTTCCACTCTGCAGTTATTCAATATCTTCGAGGACGTTCTCTCTTTCAAGTCTTTTAATTCAACTGGTGCAACCTCTCTTTGAAATCTTTTCAACGGTGTTCTTTTGAGTGGGCCCTAACCCAAAGGTCTTTTTCCAGGATCTTACCTGACTCTTCTTATTTTCCCGGAGGTATTCTCAAATTATTTCCGAAGTTTGACGTAAGAATGATTTATCATCAGTCAAATGTCTTCTCCAAGATCTGTCAAAATCTTTTCATCGTTGGCTCAACCTCTTCGTTTTGATTCTTCCGGAGGTCTAAACAATTCATGGTGGTGTTTCAGTCGTCATTCTCAGATTTTGAAGACCGAAGAAGATTTTTTCACTCAGTCTTGCTCTTTTCTCTTCAAGATTTGTGATTCTAGATTTATGCCATTCTCTCATAATCATTTTCGGTTATGAGAATTCTTTCCACCTGTCCGGAGCAATTCAAGAGTCTTTTCAGTTTGTTTCTCCGAAGCCCATCATTTCAGAAGACTTATTCATTCTCAGCTTTCAGCTACCATTCCCCAAATCTTACCGGTGCATCGATCAAGTATCCTCTAATCAGTGCATGATCTCTTCGTTCTCTCATATATAAATTCTCTCAAATATCTTCGTTCATTTCATAATTCTTCCTGGTGTTCCTTTATCTTTTCTTCGTTCATTTCATTTCTTACGGTGGTTCTTCCAGATTTCTCTTCCTTATCAATTTATTCGTTGTCAATCCTACCCGTGGTTCATAGAAGACCTTCCCAAGTTGGCGCTATATCTCTCTTAATCTTTTCTATGAGAATAAGTAATATGTCAAATCCGTTGATTTTCATCAATTTAATTGGTGAAGGATAAGCATAATGTAATTCTTATTCTTGTTTCATCCAAATGATTCAATTCCTTATTCCGGAGTGGTTCATCATACATATTGTTGGTTTCAAGTGCTCATCTTTTTTTCCTGGAGTTCCAAGCTCTAGCAATTATGTAATCACGGAGATCTGTCTAAATCTTTACAAGGTCCCACCTTGTGTTTTCAACTACCCTTTCTTTCCGTTTGATCATTCTTTTGTTTAACGGAGTTCTTCATGGAGGTTCTACATGATGGTTCATCAAAGATTTAATTCCTTCTAGAAGTGTTCATCAAGATTCTTTTCAGAGGAATTCGAGCATTCTTCATTTTGCTATCTGGAGTGCAACTCTTTCTTCTGTATCATTGGAGGTGGTATTATGTCATTCTTGGTAATTTGAGTTCATGTTTCCTGATTCACATGTTATTAAGAATGAGGTATTTTAAATCCATCAATCTCTTCTTTGGAGTTATCTTGGGTTATATTTCACCTAAAGCCTTCCCTAAGGATTGTTGCTATCTATGGTGCTTATAAATGATCCAATTTCTTCATTTATCCTTTCCGGTGCGATATAGTTTCTCGTCTCCTTGTTGATATCAATCCAATTCTTTTTCCATGAGTGGCGGGTTGTCACCTTATGATTTGAGATGTACTCCACAAGACCATATCAAGCTTATTCTTTTCGTTGTTGCTTTTTCAACAATTCCGTTCTAGCACTTGTTGTAAGCGTGCTCCCTCAAGATCTTGTTTTCTCATCGTTTATTCCACTCCATTCTTTCTTTTGTTCCGAAGGCATTGTGATGTTGCTCTCTTCAACCCATCTTTTCGTTTTGTCAGGATCGTGTTCTTTTCTTGGGTTAGCCATTTAACCGGAGTATTGTGCCCTTTTGCTCAAGTTCTTTCATTTCATCAAGTCTTTCATCTCTTTTCATCCGAAGTGCTGTCCGAATTCGTAATTCCTTATTCCGCTTCCCTACCGGAGTGCTTTCAACTTCATTTATCTCCGTTGTATTCTTTTCTCGATATGCTTAACCTTTTCAAGGTTCTTTGGTTTCACTTGTTTGTCAAAGAAGCAATTTGTTTTACCTCTTCTCTTATCTCTTCCGTTGTCCCTCCGGTGCCATTCTAGATCTCGGGACGAGATCCTCTCGTAGTGGTGGAGTGTTGTAACGCCCCGAGACCGATGTGCCAGGTGTCCTACAGTTATTCACTGTTGGTGCGTTGTCATTGCTTGCGTGTCATGCATTGCATATCATGTCATCATGTGCATTTCATTTGCATACGTGTTCGTCTCATGCATCCGAGCATTTCCCCGTTGTCCGTTTTGCATTCCGGCGCTCCGTTCTCCTCCGGTGGTCCTTTCTACCTTTCTTTCGTGTGTGGGAGTTAAACATTTCCGGATTGCACCGAGACTTGCCAAGCGGCCTTGGTTTACTACCGGTAGACCACCTGTCAAGTTTCGTACCATTTGGACTGCGTTTGATGCTCCAACGGTTAACCGAGGGACCGGAAAGGCCTCGTGTGTGTTACAGCCCAACACCCTTCCAATTTGGCCCAAAACCCAGCTAAACCTCTTCCATCATCTCGGTCGTTCGATCACGATCGCGTGGCCAAAAACCGCACCTCATTTGGACTCTCCTAGCTCCCTCTACCTATATATAGGTGCCTTCCCCTTCATTTTCGCGGTTGAAACCCTAGCCATCTCCCTCCTCCACCCGCCGGACGTGTCCGACCGGGCCGGACATGTCCGCCCGCCGCCGCGCGCCCAACCGCCGCACGCCACGTGTCCGCCGCCATCCCACCGCTGCCGCGGCCCGCGGAGCCCATCCGGGGCCCGCGCGGGCCCAGATCCGCAGCCGCCGGGCTCGGTAGCCGCCGTCGCCCAAGGCCCGAGCCTCGCCGCCCCGTGCTCGCCTCCTTCCCACCGGCGAGCATGTCCACTGCCTCGCCGACGCTGCACCGCCTCGCCTCCCTGCCGCGCCTCGCCACCCTAGCGCCACCGCGCCCGCGCCGCCTGCTCCGTGCCCCGCGCCGCAGCTGGCCACTGCGACTCCCACGTCTCCGGCGGCCCCTTCCGATGACTTTTCCGGCGACCTCGAGCCGCTGCCGTCTCTGCTCGTGCTCCGGCGCTAACTCCGGCGAAGGCCCGGCCCCACCTCGAACGGCGTGCCCGAAACCCTAGATCTGGAGGTGATAAATTCGTCTAAGTCCCTGAATTCCTAGATTCACATGCCTATGTTCATCGCATCGTAACTTTGCATCCATAGCTCCGATTTATGCATATAGCATATCAAAATGTTTGTCTCAGAGAGTAAATCATTTCATCTCATTGCATCATTCACGTTTGTGTTCATCTTGATGCCCGAAATGCTGTTAGAAGAGTGCTACTTGAGATAATTGTCAGATCTGCTGCTCCAATTAGATATTTGTCATTTTTGCCATGATTATTGTGTGCATGATATGCCCATGAGCTCTACATATGTTTTGTTAAGGGTTTTGCCATCTTTCCAGAGGTGCAACCCATGTATTTTTTGTGATGTGTGTGGTGACTAGCACAAGCTTGCAAAGTGGTGCACTTGTTAATGCTGATTTCAGGGACTTAGCATCTCCACTAAGTCATTGGCCTGTTTATCTCATGTGGCCATATGTTCATGTTGTTTCCTAGTGATCCGTGCCTCTTTTGAGGATGATCAATAAGGATGTTTTGTTAATCCTGTAGTGCTCTATCCATCCATGTCCTTGTTTGCAATTATGGAGCAACCTAGCTTGAGTCAATCGAGCTCTATTTTTGCTACTTCATGAATATGGGCAGATTGTCTACTTGTTAGCGATTTTGCCAAGGACGTTGTAGTTGATCCGTGCATGCTATGTTATTGTTCTTGCCATGTCTAGCTTGTATTTTGTGTATTTTTGATGGATGTATGCTTAGATTGTCATGCCTTGCTCTGTAGTGAGTGCATCGAGCTCGTAAACATGCCTACTTGATATCTGTTTTCAGCATGCTCCAGTTTTCACTAAGTCTGAGAACTGATTATGTTTTTGCCATGTTCACATGCTTGCAATTGTATTTTTTGATCCCTTTTGGCTCAAGGTCACTAAGGGACTTTTGTTAAGCTCTTTGAGTAGCTCCATGCCATGCTTTACTTTGCCATGTTCAGGTCCTGTAGCATATAGTTTTCATGCTCCGAAGAGTGCTATCGGATCTGAAATTCCAGACAAGTGTTAATTTCACTAAGTCTGAGATCTGTTTACCGTTTGCATTTTTGCCATGCTTGTTTGAACCTGTTAATGGATGAATTGGCCGTAGCTTAGTGCTAGTCTTTTGTTAAGCTTCTTGAGTGGATCCCTTCCATGTATTTTGTTGCCATGTTTGAGTGTTGTAGCATGTTCATCTCATTGCATTTAGATGACTACTTGATTTAAATCGCAGAACGTGGTCATATTTGAATTGCTTGCCATTTCCAAACCGTAACTCCGATCCCGGCGTTCTTTATATTGTTTTCAAGCGATTTCATCTCATCTTTCCAGTGGCACACTTGGATTTCCATGTTCACGCCAGGTTCATGCATTCCTTGTCCAATCATGCATATGCATCGCATACCGCATCCCGCATATCATATCATATCATGTGTTGGTTGTTTACTATGTTGTGTGCTTCTTTTCTGGTGTTTGCTTCTTCGGGTTGGTTCCGTTAACATCGCGTTGTGAGGACCCGTTCATCTACGTTCCGTTTGTCTTCTTCATGGACTCGTTCTTCTTCCTTGAGGGATTTCAGGCAAGATGATCATACCCTCGAAATCACTTCTATCTTTGCTTGCTAGATGCTCGCTCTTTTGCTATGCCTATGATGTGATACCTACCACTTGCTTATCATGCCACCCATATTGTTGAACCAAGCCTCTAACCCACCTTGTCCTAGAAAACCGTTGATTGGCTATGTTACCGCTTTCCTCAGCCCCTCTTTTAGCGTTGTTAGTTGCAGGTGAAGATTGAAGTTTTGTTCCTTGTTGGAACATGGAGATGTTGTTCCTGGTCAGAACATGTTTACTTGTTGGGATATCACAATATATTTTATTTAATTAATGCATCTATATACTTGGTAAAGGGTGGAAGGCTCGGCCTTATGCCTGGTGTTTTGTTCCACTCTTGCCGCCCTAGTTTCCGTCATATCGGTGTTATGTTCCCGGATTTTGCGTTCCTTACGCGGTTGGGTAATAATGGGAACCCCTTGACAGTTCGCCTTAAGTAAAGCTCCTCCAGCAATGCCCAACATTGGTTTTACCATTTGCCACCTAGCCTTTTCCTTTCCCTTGGGAGTCACGCTCCTGAGGGTCATCATTATTTTACCCCCCCCCCCGGGCCAGTGCTCCTCTGAGTATTGGTCTAACTTGTCAGCCGCCGGTGGCCACCAGGGGCAACTCTGGGCTGGCCTACCGGAAGTTTGGACAATCCGGTGTGCCCTGAGAAAGAGATATGTGCAGCTCCTATAGGGATTTGTCGGCACATTCGGGCGGTGTTGCTGGTTTAGTTTTACCCTGTCGAAATGTCTTGTAGAACCGGGATACCGAGTCTGACCGGAATGTCTCGCGAGGAGGTCTATTCCTTCGTTGACCGTGAGAGCTTGTGATGGGCTAAGGTGGGACACCCCTGCAGGGATTTGAACTTTCGAAAGCCGTGCCCGCGGTTATGGGCAGATGGGAATTTGTGAACATCCGGTTGTAGAAAACCTGAAGTTGACCTTAATTAAAATATATCAACAGCGTGTGTAACCGTGATGGTCTCTTTCCGGCGGAGTCCAGGAAGTGAACACGGTTGTTGGAGTTATGCTTGACGTAGGTTGCTATAGGATCACTTCTTGATCATACTTTTATCGACCGTGCTTTGCCTTCTCTTCTCGCTCTCATTTGCGTATGTTAGCCACCATATATGCTAGTCGTTTGCTGCAGCTCCACCTCATGCCTTTACCTTACCCATAAGCTTAAATAGTCTTGCTCGCGAGGGTGCGAGATTGCTGAGTCCCCGTGGCTCACAGATACTTCCAAAACCAGTTTGCAGGTGCCGTTGAGTCCGTGCAGATGACGCAACCAAGCTCGGGAGGAGCTTGTTGAAGATCTTGTCCTTTGTCTTGCTTCGTTCTAGTTGAGTAGTAGTGGAGCCCAGTTGGGGTCGATCAGGGACCTTGTCGCATTTGGGGTTCTTCTTTTATTTTGGTTCCATAGTCGGACCTTGTTTGTATTTGTATGATGTAATGCTTTATTCATGCATTGTGTGAAGTGGCGATTGTAAGCCAACTATGTATCTCACCTTTTATTATCTATATTACATGGGTTGTGTGAAGATTACCTCACTTGCGACATTGCTTTCAATGCGGTTATGCCTCTAAGTCATGCTTCGACACATGGGAGATATAGCCGCATCGAGGGCGTTACAAGGACGTGGTGGCGGACACTGGGACGACTGTGGCCTGCGCCAGGAGTGGCGCGACCGGCCTCGTGAGGACCGCTGGCAGGATCAACCTCACGAGGGCGCCTGGAGGGATCAACCTCGTGAGGATCGTCCTCAAGGCAACACCGGACTCCCTCCGCTGCCACCACCGCCAAGAAGGAATGAAGAACACCATCAAGACGAGGGGGCTGGGGGCTTCCAGGAACCGCGTGCTATCGCCTGCATCTTCGGCAGAGTCCAGGCCCCAGCCTCGCAGCATATCTTCAAGCAGTTTACTCATGAAGTGAATGCAGTCCTCCGCAAGCTCGAAGCCACGCGCCCGCTCAGATGGTCCCAGTGCCCCATCACGCGCCCGCTCACGCACATCCACCTGCCGTACAATGCCATCCTCGGGTATCCAGCCCAGGCCAAGTTCATGGCTACAATGTCCTCAAGATGCCGGGAAGCGGCGGGATCATCACGGTCCCATGTGAAGAAAGAGATGCAGTGTGCTCCCTCGAGCGTGCCTTCCAAGCTGCAGCAATCGACGACCCACACAGCAAGGGAGAGGGCCTTCTTGAGGCCATCCCCAAGAAGAAGAAGAAGCAGCGACGCGCATGACCACAGGAGGGTGACGCCACAGCCGGAGTCTCGTCAGGATCAACGCCCGCTCCAGGGTCGCCTCCATCCATCAGATAGGAAGGCGTGCCCGGCACCCTCCTCGGGTAGGGCTCGGGGGCTTTCTTCTGCAAGGCCTCTGACCTTGCCCACATCATGAGGGAGGCGCTCGGGCACCACTTGGAGGCATGCTTCGCTGCACGTTTCCCTCAGGAGGGCACATGGCAAGGATTGTCCACCATTTAGGAGTTCCTCACCAAGACCACCCAGGAATTGCAAGACGCAAGGGCCATGCGCGGCGAGCGCCGCTCACAAGATGCAGCTTCCCATCCAGGCGAGGATGTCGGGCTGCGCGTTTGCATCGACGTTCCAGGGCTCAACAGGGCCGCTTCTCAGGAGCCTTTCTGGCCTTCACGCATGGGATGCTATGAGGGCCCATCACACAGCTGCGTTCGCATGCGCTTTGGCCTGCCGAGTGTATCGTCCGCCTACCAGCACAACTTATGGCACATCCTAGCAGCTCAGGAGGCCACGCACCACACCATCCAGATGGAGATGGAGACGGTCCTCAAGGAACCACTTGAGCCCCCAGAGCCTCCCAAGGCTCAGGGCCCCGGTGGCTCGTGAGGAGCAACCCCTTCGCCATGCACCTTCAGCTGCCCCAAATATCCTTCGTCAACATGACCAGGTGACATCTTTCCGGGTCCGTTTAGCTGGGAGTGCCCCTCGGGCTGCATCATTCCTAGGCCGCGTGGGTCCGTCCCTGTGGCATGTATCCCTTTCTATGTCTTTAGCTTACCTTGTTGGGGGTGCCCCTCAGGCTGCATCATCCCCAAGCCGCTTGGGCCTGTCCTAGTGTTACGTATCTCCCTTTCACTTACTCAAGCCTGCTACTCTCATGTTCGATCTACCTATGATTACTACTTGCTCGATCGCCACCCATCATGGGGACCGTGCGCCGGCCGTCTTTCTTCAGGACCCTTCGCTTGAGTAAATTGAGCATGGTGTATGTGCTCGGGTCCGTCCCTGTAGAGTCGATAAATCCAACGACTGAGCTCTGTCTGGTGGGCCGGCCCTGTTTACGTCACCTCCTGGGGCCGTTGGTGCTTGGCCTTCTCATGCGATAACCTCAAGAGATTCGTTCGACACAGTTTGTCTGACCACCTCGCAGGTCCAGCACCGCAAACAAAAACCAAGACCAGGCGCAAGCCGCCTTGAGGTAGGGCCTCGTTAGTCCTGCACTGGCTCACGAGTGCCCAGATACACCTCGTCTAGCCCTGCCGTGCAAGCCACGTGTCAGGGTGGGGCTATACACGCCCTGAGGGCTCTCCGCAGAGGGAGACCCCCTCCCCCACACAAGTGGAAGCACCATGCTCCATACTGGCCGTCGACACTACCGAGGAGCGGCTATGCTCGTGCACAAGCGGAAGCACTATGCTCCGCATTGGTGATAAACAACTAAGGGCGGCTTCACGGTCGTACCAACCTCAGGGAGCCCCAGAGCTCAGTGTCCGGCCTCACCGCAACGCCTCCCCTCGGGAGAGCCGCGCGAGCGGGCTGGGCACGTGGGCTGAGCTCGGATCACGGCCAAGCGTACGCCACCCAGCCAGGTCTCCCGGAACAGGTCGTCGCACGCCCCTCCCGAGCCAATCCTCGGCGAGGGCAAAGGTATAGAGATTGTTTGCACGTCAAGGGCGACTCCTGAGCATCGTGACTCACGAGCCTAACTGGTCACGTAGCCCCTCACTCCTTGGTTCGTCCTGGTCTCCCGTCAGCCCAACAGCGGTTGAGGTATGCGCGGGGCCGGGCTCTGCCGACGTAGAACATCAACCTATCCTCGCGTACTCTCCCTGTAAGTTGTTTGCGCGTCAAGGGGGACTCCTGAGAATCGCGACTTAGAAGCCTAACTGGTCGCGTAGCCCCTCACTCCTTGGTCCGTCCTGGTCTCCAGTCGGCCCAATGGCGGTTGAGGTATGCGCGGGGCCGGGCTCTGCTGACGCAGAACACAAAGCAAATAGGAAGAAAATCACAAAATCTCGAAGCAAATGTTACAAGACATATTGTCCTCACAATATCAAATGAAAGTTTTAACGCCTCCACGAGGCCTGATGCGTATTGCAAGAATGAAACAGGAAAGCAACCGCAGGTCACCCCGGGCACCGCCATCGGTAGGATCGGTGGCATTGCCGGTCGAGGGAGCGATGACGAAGCCGCAGAACTTCTTAAGTAGGGCCTCCACCTGACCTTTCACGACTGCGGTGGCGGCCGCATAATGTTCATCAACCACGGGCTCTAGAAGCTTGTCAAGACGAGCATTGGGGTCGCAAAGGTACAGATGGCTGAAGACACACGTCAGCGCAGCTAAAGAAAGGACACGAGCCTCCGCCTCAGCCATAGGACCGATGGCCTCCACAACTTGCTCAAGCGCCTTCACCAAGTGGGGAAGCAGCTGAGCAAGGCCATCCTCGTTGGTGGTCAGCGGCTTCTCCAGGCCCTTCTCATACAGTGAGTTCAGCGCCACGCTGGACCTCTTCTCAAGAAGCAAGAAGGCCTCGTGGTCTACGGCCAGGACCTTTGCCTTGGCATCGAGCTCGGCCTCCCTCGTCTTCGCCTTCTGCTCCAGTTCCTCCAGTCGGCTGCGCTCCACGGCCTGCACCTTCGTCAGCTCCCCCAGCTCGGCGTCGCGGCCCTTGATGAGGTCCTCCCGAGCCTTCATCCCCTCCTCCTTTGCTTCACGGTCGCGTGCTTCCTTTGCGCGCTCGTCGCGCAGCCTTTTTAGCTCACCCTCTAGCTCTCGGCAGCGGTCGCAGGTGGCCTCGGCGTCCTTCAGCACCGCCTCGCGATCGGCCGCAGCTCTGGCGGCGGCCCACTCCTCCTTCTTGGACGCCGCCACGGCCTGGCTCAGCGATGCTCGAATGGCCGAGTCGGAGTGAAGCTAGCCTGAGGCCAGCTCCAGGTGCCCGGCCACTAGGTGCGGGTCCGTGCCCAGGAGGTCTTCCCACAGCTTCGCCATCCCTGAGAAGACATTCTCAAAGGCTACGGAGGGATCAGAAGAATTTGGGGTCAGAGGAGCAGCAAGAGGAGGAGGCGACGTCGTTACCAGAGCTTGGAAGATCGAGGGCTCCGGAGCCCTTGGGACCTCATCAGCAGAGCTGGTTCCCGGCACTTCCGGGGCGAGCGAGGCCTCGCGAGGGTGACCGGGCTGGGGAGGTGCGGGTGCTGTCACCCCTCTTCTCCGTAGAGGGGGGCACGACCGCGGCATCCCCCTTCCTCTACTTTGCTGAAGACACCGGCCTGATCAATCAAAGGCGAACGTCAGAAAATAGTAAGTACAAGCAAGAACAAGACGAAGCTTGAAGCACTTACTAATCCATTGTGACATTGTCCACCCTCCACTTGGTGAGCCTAAAACCCGAAAGTGTTGGAGACTGAGGAGTGGGCACACGGTCTCCGGGAGCAGAAGACGGCGCAGCAGAAGGACCGGAGCCGGCCCCAAGTGGTACCACGTCGGAGGCAGCATCTCGAGGGACCAGCGACGAACTACCCCTTGTCGGGATGAGGGGCAGCTCCCTCACCTCCAGGCGGGCGACGACCTCAGCATCGTCTGGTAGGGCGCGGAGGATGTCGGCCTTGCTCAAGGGGGAGTTCTCCCCCATTCCCTCAGGGATCTCCTCCGAGCCCTCCTCCTCCTCTTCCTCCTCGCGGGACTCGTTAGAAGACACCTCCACCGGCTTCGGCGTTGTGGAGGCCCCTGCGAGCACCAGCGGCACCAGCCCGCGCGCGTCAAAAGGTCGGCCTGGAAGCAATGAATTGCTCCCAGTCCTTGCAATGGAACAAAGGTAGAAAGGCGCTAGGCGGGTACTCTTGGTTGTCCCCAACCAAGAGACGCAGAACTGCAGTCAGCTCGTCATTAGGCAGGGCCACCGGGCTCAGACGAACCTTGTCTTCTTCATCTCTAAGCTTCCAAAAGGGGCGCGTGCGCGCCTGGAGTGGAGCAACGCGTAGCATGAAGAATTCCCTCAGGAGCATGACCCCAGTCACCTTGGCCGCCTTCGCATTGCGTGCCTTCAAATTGGTGTTCATCTGCTCCAACAACGACGATGCCCACTCGTCAGTGAGCTCTACACGAGACCACCCCTTGTTAGACTGGGGCGCCTCCGTCGGCAGTTCCAAGCGTGGATGGGTGCACTTAGCACTCATCATGACCCATTTGGCCCTGATGTTGTCAACCCTCTTCCCGGTGTTCGAGATCGAGTTGGCCTGGCCGGACGTGATGAAGTTGGCGCACCCGGAGATATGGCCACCGGTGACGCGGAGGAAGAAGAAGTGGCACAGCAGTGCCACAGACAGCATCACGCCTAGGTACGCCTCGCAATAGTAGGCGAAGATAGACAAGAGAAGAACGGAGTTGGGATGGAGATGCAGCACTTGCAGCCCGAAGTGGTCGAGGACCTCAAAGAAGAAATCAGAAAAGGGGGGAACCAACCCGGCGGCGATGCTGCTCGAGAAGAAAGGGAAGAAGGTGCTTCCCTCAGGCTCTGGCTCGTCGGAGGCAAGCCAGAACTCCGTCTTCCCCCTCTCGTTGCTCTCCCCCGCCGTCAGCAAGCGCGTGGAGGCAAGGTTCTTCTCCATGATGTTGGGCACATCAAGGGCTGTCTCGAACCAGGCCGGCACCGAGGAGGACCCGACCATGCGCGGTGCCATTGGTCGCCGATGTGGAGCGAAGTTGAAGCAGATCTGGAAGTTCCGACAGCAAGGAGGGAGAAAGGGGACTGGGAGATGCCCCCCTTTTGTCAAGTCGGGCAGTTGCCAAGGCAGCATGGGGAAGCGGAGACGCCCACGTCCAATCAACCGCCACTGAGGCCGCAGGCTTTTGGGGCCCGCAGCGCTCCGCGCTTGATCCTTTGGCTTCGCCTCGAAGCCAAGCCCGAGCGCGCCTTGGGCCCGGGGGCTACTATCGGCGTCCTAGGAGTGGGGGTCCGCAGACTTGCCTGCATGCGGCCCGCGGCATGGTTGGGCTGGCAGGTTTGTACGGCCCATCTTCATCGACAAGGCATCCAAGACCCTCGCGAGGGGCCAAGCCTCGCGAGGCGGACAATGCAAGACCTCATCAGGAGCGGCCTCGCCAGGCAGGCTCGCGAGGGGCGGAGAGATCAAGGCAGAGCAAACCTCGCGAGGTCCTCATGACGTGAGCCATGACGATCGAGACTAGGCGGGCGCCAGCGCGTGCAGTGTCCTTGTTTCCCCTTTAGTGCCAAGGGGGCAAGCGCAGGCGCGGAGTACCGAGGCATCAAGGAAAGGTTTCCATATTGGTGCAATGAGACCAAGACCAGAAGGACGGCAAGACGGAGGTCACCATGGAGCCCAAGACGGCGTCATCACCAGAACCATTGGCAGGCGAAGACCACCTTTTGTCAGGATAACTTGTACTAGTTGTCCCCTTTCGAATAGGTGTTGTTGGCTCCCTTCACGCTCAATATTTGGGGAGAGGACCAGGGCCTATACAAGTAGAACTTGCCACCACAATGGAGAGGATCGACCTCATCGCAAGTTGAGAGTGGATCCAAGATCATCTCACCCACACAAGTTCACCGAGCACAAGAACACCTCAACATCAGTGGGCTGTTCTTCCCCTTGTACTGTTCATCATCAGCCCAAGAGGCAATCCACCACCACCATACTAGAGTAGGATATTACACCACAACGGTGGCCCGAACTAGTATAAATCTTGTGTCTTTCTGTGTTGTGAGTTTGTTGAGTTTGTTCGCAAGATCTTAGAGAGCTAGGGCATGGATCGATAGGGAGAAAACCTTCGCGCGCACCCAAGTGTTCGAACCTCAAGGGTTTGCCGAAACCCGTGATCCGACAGTGCACCCTCCATTTCAAGTATGACGGTGACGCGACCCTCTATGTGAGGGTGTTTGGGGAAGATGGTCGCCGTGCCGGGTGCTGCCCCGAGGTCAACAATGGCGAGGAGGTGCTCGGCCTTGGCGATGGTCGTGATGAGGACGAGGGCGAACCCGCCCTTGGGGCCGACCACGTCTCGTCCAGCTATGGCGGCTCTTCTTCCGGCGGCAGCTCCAGAAGTGGCGGCTACAACCAGCCGCCACGCCCGCTTTGAAGGTGGCAGTGGGTCGTCTCGTCGCCGTGCCTCCGTGAAGCATGAGGAGGGGTCTAGTTGAGCTCAGGATGGCGCTAGGAGCCCGCCCCCGTGAACCGCTGTAGGGGCAGATGCCGCTTTTATTTTGTTCTTCCTTTCCTTCCTGCACCAAAGAAGAAACCAGAATGGGCCCCGGAGGGGCGTGTATCGAACAATGATCTCAATCATTATGCTATGTTTGTTGCTCCTGTGTTGTGTCGCAACATCGTCGTTTTCTGTAGGGATAACTTAGCTTGACTTCATCGGAGTAGCCTCCTCCTCACGAGGCGCTTGCTTGCTTCCTGGTGCCTGTCGAGGCTTCCTTGACCTGATAGGCGATTAGGAACTGCAAAAAATTCGTCAAGAGGTTTATCGTTCAACCGAGGCTTGGTCACAGGCGCCGCTGGCCTTGACCCAGCGCTTCATATAACGGTACCCGAGGGGCACAGATTGAGGGAGAGGTGCGCCAGCTTTTGGGTTCGAACGAGGGTACCTTCGCGAGGGTACCCGAGGCTTAGTGACTAGTATTATTTTCATCATGATGCTAGTTGATATTATGTTTTGGAGTATGATGTTGGAGATAATGACTGCATGTGGATCATAGGTTAATACTTTGATCTTGTTATTGTAGTAGTAGTATTATAATTCTTGGATTCATCATGATAGTAGTGTTATGCTGTCCTTGGAGTATTTTGGTAAGATGGTATTAAGCGCATAAATATAGGGATTATATTCATAATTATCATAGCAATATTTTAAGATAGCTAAATTTTCAGGCCTATAAACATCATCATCATAAGCTTCATGCTTTTCAAACGAAGATTCAATATCATAAGCACCCTTAAAAGCAACGAATTCTTCTATTTGTTCCACATCATAGTAATCATATATACCATTAGCATAAGAATATAAGGTTCCATTATCATTAAATTCACATGAAAAGGGAAGGTGTGGAGCCTTCACCTTAGAGCAACAAGTATAATCATATCTCAAGCATAGTTGCCTAGCACAATTCAATATATGAATTTGATCCCATAATAGTTTCCCTTTTTGTGTCAAGCGGTAATCCCTAAAGTATTCACGTTGATCCAACGTTACTCCCATTACATAATTGAATGGGTTTTCTCAGGATTATTAAAGTAGTACATAATATTTTTCACATAACCAGCATCGAGGGTTTTAGGAGGTTCCCCATCTCCATGAGTAGCAAGTACACCTAATTTTTTTGGTATTTTGTGTTCCACATCCATAACTAAAGATAGAGAACAACTGAGAACAGAAAATAAAAATTACTTAGTGATAAATCAAACAAGCACACACGAGAATATTCACCCCACGCTATTGGTCCCCGGCAACGGCGCCAGAAAAAGGTCTTGATAACCCACAAGTATAGGGGATCGCAATAGTTTTCAATAAGTAAGAGTGTCGAACCCAACGAGGAGCTAAAGGTAGAACAAATATTCCCTCAAGTTCTATCGACCACCGACACAACTCTACGCACACTTGACGTTCGCTTTACCTAGAACAAGTATGAAACTAGAAGTACATTGTAGGTGTTGTTGGATAGGTTTGCAATATCATAAATAATACGTAAATAAAAAGTAGGGGCTGTTTAGATAAAGAAACAATAAAGTAAATATAGCGAGTGTGGAAAAGTGGTGGTAGGAGTTGTGAAATTGCCCCTAAGCAATTGACTAATTTACTAGACTGATAGCAACTATTATGTGGGAGAGGCCACTGCTAGCATGTCATCCCTGACTTGGAATTCTATGCACTTATGATTGGAACTATTAGCAACGATCCGCAACTACTAATGTTCATTAAGGTAAAACCCAACCATAGCATTAAGGTATATTGGTCCCCCTTCAATCCCGTATGCATCAATTTCTATCCTAGGTTGAAGCTTCTATCACTCTTGCCCTCCAATACATAGTTCTATCAACATACAACTAACCCTAGGGTGTGATCCACGCGCGCAATCATATGATGGGAACCAAAGGACAACAACATAACCACAAGCAACAGACCCAGGGTTTGTTGCACGGACAGAAGCCCCCGAGCCTGCCTCAAACGCGCTGCTGAGTGTCGTCGGGTTAGGGCCTAATAAATGCACATGCAAGGTTGCTAAAGGGGTTGGCCCCTTAAGTTTTCCGTTTCCGCTTCATCAACCTTGATTCCGAGCCAGTTTTCGGTTTTCCCGCGCATGGTGTAAAGCCAATAGTGGTGGGGCCGCTCGAGTGATGGCCCATGAATGAATTTAACGCACGGGTAGTTACTGCCAATTTACTCTTCCCACAATGCTCCCTTATCCTTAGCCTTGTATGCAGCATGCATCACGCGGGGTAGGTAGCGGAGGCGCGTGGCGCGGGAGAGTAACTTGGAAAGGGCCTGTCCGTCTTGAATTGGCGGAGGAGGGCGGGTGATCATCCATGGATGGAGCGGCTGCTCTTCCCCACCCGACCTATAAAAGGGAGGGACGGAGGAGGGCAGAGCCATCCACCATTGCATTCTTCTTATTCTTCGCTTGTTCTCTTCTGGCCATGTTGGAGAACGAAGCCTGGGGCTAGCCCCGGGGCTTTGGCTTGGGGCATTTGCTGCTTCATGCCAGTGTTGATGCTTGGTCAGTGAGCCTGGTCCTTGGCATGGTGAGTCTTTTGGTATCTTCGAAGCTCGGCCGGGAGGCAGGGCTGGAGATCATTGGTAATCCCAGCACTTCCCCTTCCAGAAGTCTTGGGGCCGATGTCGACGAGAGGCGCGTCTTATTGCCCGTCAAGGTGGGGTCCGGCATGCTTTGAACCCTTGGCCATTTCCGGCTGCTTGCTGTTTCTCCGCTGGAGGCGTCGGACCGGAGCCTTAGCGCTTCCCGGGAGCAGTGGTGGTAAGGAGAAACCGGGGGAAGAAGGAGAAGTCGGGTGGCAGGGAGTCAGGTCGGAGTACGATGGTGTGGATGCCTTCACCTCCGACCGTCGTCCTACTGCCTCGTCTTCCCGCTCTTCCCCTCCCTCCCCGGCACCGTCATCACCAGCCTCTTTGGGTGATAGCTGGGAAGGGATGTTCCCTTGGTGCCTTCTCCTCGCCTCCAGCAGTCTTCTCGATAAGCTTTGGTGGATGACTCCACCGGCGCTCAAGCCAGGGCTTCTTGCTGGCTCTGGAGCTGGTGACCAGAAGGCGTCGCCCCGTCCCCCGCACTCCTCCTTTGTAGCCTCGCCACTCCCGGTCTTGCCAGGCTGTGCCCGACGGGACCTGATAGGACCAGGGTGGGCTCCTGCTTGGGTGCTCCTTTTCTCATCTTTTCCTCCTTCCGCCGCAGTGCCAGAAGGAGTGAAAACGTCAAGAGGGGATCACGGGGCACTTATCTTTTTTCAATCTTAAACTTGTAGGCAATCGCCAAACTTTAATTCCAATACTGTAATCTCTCAAATTCGTCTTTGTGTTCTATAATGCTTGTACTTGTATGTGCATGTCAATGAAAGAGATAAACCTGTCCAGGAACCCATGCATGGATATGTCCATGCAGAGGTGGAGTGCCTCTTTACTGTAATTAAACAAGTTTTCCCATGCAGGATATCCTGTCGGCACCCTTTTCGTCTGTCGAAGAACCATGTCTGCCAAGGAACAAAATGGGGTGCCAACCCCTTGCCCACTCCCTTTTTACCAAGGGCCACTGTGACTATCCAGGCGGAAGCAGCGTTTGAGCCAAGGATGGAAGCACCCTGGTTCCAAGAGAGTGATGAGGTTTCTCTATGCACAAGTTATAGCTTACAGAACACTAATGGACAAGAGGTAAACTTATTTGTTTGGCTTGCCGGGGATCACTGTGCCGTGCAATCTTCTCGTATCTTGTCGGAGTCAAGTTCATGGCCAGAACCTGCAACTCCATGTAGAGGAGAATGAATGCAGGATGCAATCCTATCTATATGCATATGCAAATGCTCATGAAATGCTTATGCAGTGATCTGGGTGTGCTCATGCATGCATGCGATCTTGATCGGGGGATCCCCACAACACTTCTTTGTTTTATCTTGCACGGCGTCATCGCCCCGGCTTTATACAAGGGGTTACATGCAACTGAGGCAAGGCCTATACAAAAGGGTGGCTGTCGGGCAGTGCTCGGCAGCCTCACACCTTATGGGTAGTACTTACGGAGATGCTCAATATTCCATGAGTTCTAAAATTGTGTGCCATCCTCGGTCTCCACATGGACTGCGCCAGGTCTGGTGACTTGTACCACGCGGTAAGGGCCCTCCTAGTTCGAAGACAGATTTTTTGTACCCTTGGAAGACTGAACTCGCCTAAGGACAAGGTCACCTTCCTCAAAACATGGGGTATGAACCCTGCGGCTATGATAGTGACACAGGGCTTGCCGGTAGCGTGCAACACACGTAAAAGCCCGAAGACGGTTCTCCTCCAATAGCACAACATAGTCACGCTGGTGCTGATCTTGCGCTACTTCATCGTAGGCAAGCACTCGAGGGGACCCGTAAATGAGTTTCATGGGAATAACTGCTTCTGCCCCGTAAACCAGGGACAAGGGAGTCTGCCCGGTAGCTTGGTTAGGTGTCATTCTAAGGGACCAGAGAACTACCGGCAGCTCCTCGATCCTCCACCTGCCGTGCTTCTACAGCATATTAGAAGGTCGTGTCTTCATTCCACGAAGCACTTCAGTGTTCGCCCTCTCAGCTTGTCCATTGCTCCGGGGGTGTGCCACAAAAGTGAATGAGATTTTGCATCCGAGGTTATGAACGTATTGCATGAAGGTGTGGCTCATGAACAGGGTGCCGTTGTCAGTGATGATCCTTGCCGAAACTCCAAAACGACACACCAATTCTTAAAAGAACTTGATAGTGGACTGAGTAGTCACGTTTCTCACGGTAGTCACTTCCAGCCACTTTGTAAACTTGTCGATGGCAACAAACAAGAATTCAAAGCCCCTGATTGCTCGTGGGAAGGGGTAGAGGATATCGAGCCCCCAGACCGAAAATGGCCATGATATAGGGATTGTCTAAAGAGCTTGGGCAGGCAGGTGTATTCTCTTCGAATGGAACAGACATGCTTCACATTTCGTTACTAACTCAACCGCATCTTGGAGGGCTGTGGGCCAATTGAATCCTTGCCGAAATGCTTTCCCAACTAATGCCCTTGATCCAATGTGCTAGCCGCACATTCCCCTATTAGTTTCAACCATCAGTTCAATTCCATCCTCCCGGCAAACACACTTTAATTTCACACCATTGGGCCTCCTTCTGTACAGAGTTCATCGACAAACTGATACATACTGGCCCTCCGAGATACTCTTTCAGCTTCGTCCTGGTTGCCAGGGAGTTCTCTGGTTTGGAGGAAGTGGACAACGTGCCATGCCCAAGTTGGAGCCTCAGGCTCGGCAACGAGGACTAGTGGCACCTCCTATGCTGCGGGAGCCCCAACCTCGTACCCGGGGTCCATAGGCCCAGCTGGAGGGGGTGGTCCGGCAGGCTGTGAAGAGTTCTTTCCGGCAGGGTCTCTGCCGAGAGCGGATGGCTCTGCCGGGAGAGGCTTACCGTAGTCAAACTTTCTCCTCTTCTGGGCCATTGTGGCTGGTGATACGGAGGGTTGAGAGAGATGTAGAACAAAAGTTCCTGGTTCCACAGGAAGCTTCTGTGCAGCACACATTGATAGGTGATTAGCTATGCTGTTTTCCGCATGGGGTACGTGCTCTGTTTGCAACCCGTCAAAGTGCTCCTCCAATGTCCTTCAGTACAAAAAATGACACATCCGTGACATTTTGGACCAAATGTAGTTTTTTTCTGTCATGCTTATGACACTTCTGTGACGATAATTGTGACTAAACCCGGTATCATCATAGATGTGGTGGGCTCCTACTTCTATGACAAAAAACCATGAAAGAAAATGAGCTTTTCGTCCTAGGCGGGCCGGAGATGCAGCTGCATGACATTCTTTGGGCCATCCATGATGGGACAATCATGGTAGAAGTGAGGGCGAGGAAAATCTCGGGGAGTTCCCGGTTACGGTGGGTGGTCAGGGGGCGAGTGATGCACGTTTCTCTCATACATGTACGAGTGTGGGTGAGAGGCGTTGGGGCTCTAACTGAACTCGAGCGATTGCACTGCAAGGTACGCGTTACTGAACCCGAGAGATCGATTGATGGCTGTTAACTAAACACGATCGAGCGATTCCTTCGCCACTACCGCTAACAAAAGCTGATCGATGTTGCCTCTGGATGAACAGTGAGCGTTCTTGGGGGGGGGGGTGAACAGGACACCATGGTAGTAGAGGCCGTTGCCGCTGGATGAACAAGACCCGATCGAGCCGGTTGGGGTGGATGAGCAGGACCCCGTGGAGGGCTAGATGAACAGGACCCCGTGGAGGGCTGGTTGAATAGTAGCCAGTGGAGGGCTGGATGAATAGTAGCCTGTGGAGGGGTGGTTGAACAGGACCCCATGGAGAGGGCTGATTGAACATTAGCCGGTGGAGGAGAAGTGGACGATGGATGCACAGGAGCCCGTGGATGAACAATCGCAGGTGGAGGCTAGAGGAGGTCGATGGTGGATGAACAGTAGCCCATGGAGGCAGGAGGAGTTCGACAGTGGAGATGAACAGTATCTCGTGGAGTCCCATTTTCCGGTACGCCACACCCCTCCTGATGAACAGGACCCCCGTTTCGACCGTAGCGCTCCAACAAAAGTTTGTTTCCTCCGTTTTGTGGTACGCCACACCCTCCCGATCAACAGGACCCCGTTTCGACTGTAGAAGGTCCAACAAAAGTTCGTTTCCTCCGTTTTGCGGTACGCTAGACGCCTCCCGATGAACAGGATCCCGTTTCGACCTTGGCCAGTCGAACACAAGGCTATTTCCTCCGTTCTGCAGTATGCTAGGCCTCATTTAGATCGGCTGTTCCATCCAAGCCAATTGGCTCCCTATGAGCACAACGTATTCCGTTGCCTCCCGATGAACAAGATGCATTCTGTTGCCTCCCCATGAATACGACGATGATGCATTTTCTCCGTTCCGACCCAGCTGGTTGGCTTTTGATGAACATGATTAGTTGATGTATGCGTCAGAGACCCCGCCCGTATGTACGCACGTAGCCGTATTTACTATGTTGCAGCATGGCCGTACGTATGTGTACACGATATTGACGAGACTGCATGACATGCTATGTTAGTGCCTCTAATTCAACACATACCGCTCCTTACTCGGCCACGATAAGTCGATGCAGAGACACCGATCGACCGCTATGTACGTACACGTTCGCGGTCGGTCAAATAACACTACCTTTGCTTCAACCTGGTGGGTCCCAGCTGTCAGGGGGTAAGAAGGCAGTTCCTTCTGTGCGAAGATAAAGCCGGTGGGTCCCAGCTGTTAGGGGGGAAACACTTTTTTCTGGAAATACAGAGGCCCTTCTGGTAGGTCCAAGGTTTCAAGTGGAGGAATCATTATTTTGCACGTAATAAGGAGGCACTTCCTTGCGTGCACCCTCTCCACTTACAATCCTCTTCTAATGGCTATCATTCGTTGACTGCGTTGACGACACCGTACCACCTGAGAGCACCAAGGTGGTGGACGACGACACAACCTAGGAAGGGAATGACCTGGAGCAGGGGAATACGCAGCAGTTGATGCCCACACGGAGGGGAGTATGAGAGTTGACTGCTTCGGCTACGGTTTGAGTCTGCCGTCTCCAGAGAATAACAGAGGGAAGGCCTGGCTAGTAGTATTATGGTCGGGTGGTGAGGAGTGCGCGGCAGCACAGCCAGCCACGGGAGGCTGGAGCAGGCGGTACGGCGGGCGCAGTTTTGGGCGGCTGGAGCAACAAGACCAGAGGTTGAAGACGCAGCTTGGCCGTTGAATTAACATCAAACAGTCAGTGCAGCTAGAATCGTTTATTGACTAAGTTGACAAAGCGCTGCATACACATTAACTTAGTAGGCCCACAAGTCAGCCTACAAATCTGGTGGGTCCTAGCTAGCAGGGGGAATCAATTTTTTTGCGTAATAAGGTGGCACTTCCTTGCGTGCGAAGATGTTTTCTGGTTTTTTTATTTCTTCCTTTTCAAGTTAGAATAAAAATAAAACAATTTAGGATCTTCGGTACAATCTGTATTTTCAAGAAAAAGATCATAATAAAGCTGGTGGGCCCCAGCTGTCACGGAGAGGACACTTTTTATTTCTGCGTAAAAAAGAAAGCACTTCCTTGCGTGCGAAGATGTGGCTAGTGGGTCAAACCTGTCAGGGGGAGAAATTATTGGTTTTCGCACAATACAAGGGCACTTGCTGCGTGCAGCCATGGGCCATGTGCATCCCTACCTGTCAGCCCATGTACATGCCTCATGTGAGCCGCGCCCCCCTGATCCAACTGCTGGCTGGCCGCTAGTTATGTTGTGCCTTGCTATGGGCAAGGCACTGGATCTCTGTCTTGCACATCGTTTGCGACTAGAGTGGGCCGGTGAAGCCTGCACGGCAGCACAACCAGCCATGGGAGGCGGTAGCAGGCGGCACCGCGGGTGGTGGTTTGGGCAGCTGTAGCAAGAATATCCGAGATTGAAGAAGCACTATATCCCTTGGATGGACATCCAACGGCCACTGCTGCTAGTATCGAGTCTTGACTATAAGTTTACAAAGCCTTTCGTACGCCTTAGTAGGCCCACAAGCGTTCCATACACGTCACTGACTATAATTCTCTAAAAAAATAGTAGGCCCCTAAGTGAGCATCACATTTGTGGCAGAGAACATATAGCCCATTTGTGATTTGTAATATTGTACAACCCATTTTTTAATTGTAATGGAATTTACTACAACCCATTTACGATTTGTTAAAATTACTGCCCATTTTCTAGCCAGGACAACGATTAATAATTGAAACCAACCTCTCAAAACAGAATTCAACAAAAAATCCCACATTTTGATGTGATCTGAAAAAAATTATCCCGAAATTCTGAGTCATATTAAATATAATTTCAAAATGAATTTGTATTAGGTAAAAATCTAAAAAAATACTGCACGCGCAATAAGTAAACGAACAAAAATTTCCATTGTGGAGAATATTTCCTTTGTAAATATTTCAAAAGCTTGAAATACCAAGAAAGGGTTTTTGAGGGATTTGACCAATATTTTGAACATGACCCTGTTTTGAAACTCCTATATATGGACAATATATGTCATATGAGTTTCCCTAAATTTTCTCAAATATTTTTGAAACATTAACATAATTTAACCTATTAAAGACCATTTCTGGCCTTAAGAAAAAGCCTTTAAATAAAATAGGAAAATAACTTTTAAAATAATATTTTTGTGGTTCATGTGATTCCTATATCTAATAGGAGTCAAATATAATTTTTGAAACATTTTTCAGACCCTTCATTAAGTACTTGTAGTTCAAGTCTCAATTCAGGGGGTTTTGGAAAAGCTATTTTAGAAAATACTTTTTGGCCCAAATATTTTTGTAAGAAAATACTATTAATTCTTATACACATGCCATGATCATTGGGCAAAGTTTTGGATCAAGGGGTAGGAGTATAAGAGTTGGAGGATTTATTTGATTTTTATAGCACTTGCAACCAACACACAAAAATCAAATCAAGCAAAGACCAAAACACTCAAAAGTTTTTGTCAAACCACATTTTATCATGATTTATTAGCTTAAGTGTTGTGGCATGAAAATCAGGGTGTGACAGACCAACCCTCCTTACAAGAATCTCGTCCCCGAGATTCCCAAACTAGGCAGGGAAAGGAATACCGATACTTGAATCCGGGGTAGTCTTCACGGCCTCATACTGCTTCTGCTTTCGAATGGTGCTCCATTAACCCTTGAAGTACTTGATGGTCTGGCATTATGTATGATGTTCTTCTTGATCCAGGTTGCTAAGTGGTCTCTTGCGTAAGTCGGGTTGGGCTAGAGGTCAATGTCTTAGTGATCGATGTCCTTGTAGAGATCCAGCTAGTTAGGGAGTTGGAAATACTTCCGGAGTTGTGTCATGTGGAGAAACATTGTGAATAGTGGTTAAGTCAGGTGGTAGCTCCAGCTAGTAGCTATCTACTTCTCACAAGAAAATGCTTTATTCTTTTGGGAGAAGTGTCTTGCAGATACACATGGTCTTCGACGTGGAAGTTTGCTTCTTGACGACAACAGTTGGTGTAGTTCTTCCTCCTTGACATGGTGTTCTTAAGATGTTCTCTGACTTGTGGCTCTTCTTCCGTCTTCGGGTAGACAAGTATGTCATCAAAATATGACAACCAATTTGTCCTAGTACTCCATCAAGACTCGGTTCATGAGGTACATAAAGTAGGATGGGGTATTGCTGGTGGTTATGGTTGTGTATTGGCCAAGGCCTTCTCGGCCTAGAGTCAGGGCCCATGGTCATGATCCGACCATGTTGTGGCTTGGTGGGGCTTAAGGGTTTCAAGGATTCTAGTGTGCGAGTGAACATTTTATCATCTTATCCTTATGCACGGTTTCTGAGATGCCTGTAGTCGTATCTAGTCCTCTAAACAAAACACTTTATACCGCCAAAAGCATCATCTCGTATAGGTCAACTCAAATCATCACTTGTGCCATTCATATCCTCATGACTCTTGAGAGGCGGTCTGACAAAATCGTACATGACAACTATCCCCATACTCATGTGTATGGCTATTCCTATGTAAAAATCTATGGGTAGAGCATACAAGCTGCTAAGCTTGAATTTAATCACCACAATCTAAGTGCTCAGTCTATTGATCCAAGGTCCATGTTAGTGCACCTCTATCCTAAGGAAACACATCGTATGCCACTCCAAGATCTTGTTTCCTTCCTATGAACCAAATCCAGAAACCCATAAACTTCTATCAATCACTACATAATCCATTAATTCTACAAATCCGATGTCTACAGTGTTCCACGCGATCTCCTAAAGTCCGTATAATCCCCAAATACTTGAAAGGGGCTAACTCGACTATAGTAAGTCCACCAATTTCCATCATCATGGTCAAGTAAACTCCAAGGTCATGCTTATACAGATCCCTAAATCAACTGCGACAATGAATCCAATCCTCTAGCTTATGGTCCACCGAGAAACATGGTATCATGATCGAGATCATCAGTCTAAATCCAATTTACCCCGAACCATGTAGGCTTACTCAGCATCTATACTTAACTAGGATCACCTATTTAAATCCAAAGCTCATGTCTAACGGGAATTTCTTACATTTCTTCGTAAGTCATTAGCGTAGTGTCATCTATCTCCTATCAATATCCCTTAGCTAAGTGTAATCCTCATGCTTCCAAGAATTTTAGCTTGCGATCATAATTTGCCCTACTAATTCCAATTTACCTAGGGGTAATGTAAGTTGTGCTACTCTATTGACGTGATCCCACCAACTTCATCTGCCAACATGAAAGCCTCATCATCCACCAAATAGTCTCATATAATTCCTCAAAGTCAATGATATAAAATCATCAAGTCATTTGTCCTCTATTCCTATATCCTCAAATTGGCCTTCCCTATGGCATCGTTAGTTCTTGTGCTATATAAAGATGACAATGCGATCGCTCAGTTCATCCACTAGTTTCATAATGAACCCTGTGTTGTGCAAGGTTATGGAGGCTTAACTGGTTTTCTTGCAATATGCTGGTTAAGCTCATGGTTAAGCATTCGAGTGAAGTCTCGAGGGGTCTAGGGATTAGTTTCCAGTCTTGAGGGGTAAACACAAATCTACGGGCTTGCACTTGGTCAAGGAGGCCGTAGCAAACGTCTTCAGTGCTAGTTGGTCGCCGAGGTGGAATCCTTGGTGCATCTTGTTTTGCTGGTCTTCAGTTGACGAGATAGATGAGAGGGAGAAGTACCAGAGATGGGGGGTGCCTAAAGGGGGTTCTATAGTGCAAGTGGAAACAAACAAGTGTGGAAAAGGGCCACACACACAAGCATTAATATAAGGTAGGTGATATAGTCCCATACTTGTTGCCTAGGGCAAAAGGGAGATTGATATCAAAACACAAACAAATAAAAAAAAGCAACACACAATCATGGTTCTATATGAATTGTCACACGAACTCGACTTCGCATACTGGATACACGACTCATCCTACCCTAGGGGTTCTCGGACTCAATAGTCGTGCTTGCTTCGTGTCTCGTGTAGTCTTCTAGGTCTTCCTTAGGTGTCGCTACATCTCTTGATGAAATGATCTAGGTTGGGTCTGAAGAATCTTCATCAACTTCTCGCCTGATGAGCTAACAGGGTGAAGGTGGTTCCTCATAGTTGGCATTGACTCGGTCTTCTGTTCTCTTCTTAATCATAACGATCCCTTTTGCCTTTTAAGGCGTCAAGGGTTCCGGGTAAGCAATCATTTATGCAACTACATTAACAAGGCATAATAGAGGTCCAACCTAATGGTTACGTTGATGATAACATCGACACCAAGAGTGGGGGACGAAGAGATCCGTTCTCCTATTCACTATAGTGAGGTGGACCAAATGGCGAGGTTCTCATCCACCGGTGGTTGCCGATACAACAAAGGTAGTGACAAGGTTGCTCTATTAGCGATGTATATAATGATCTTGCATATACTATGCCCTGATCATTGTAGGCCAAGGTTGCATCATCATGGGGCAGTGTCACGGGTGTCACCATCCTATGGGTCTTCATATCCTCATTCCTTGAGGTTGTATCTTCTATTGGTATTGTCTTGTCGTGGTGTCACCAATCTTGTGTCCCAAGGTGTCGGCGTACAAAAATAGGGGTACACTTTTTGTACCCCTATAACTGTGCACGGGCAGTCTGAGCCATGGGAACCACCACACTGAGCAAGTCAAGGGAGGTGAGCCATGTTAAGGCCGAAGCTTAGGAGAAGCAGAACGATGCCAAGACCAAGACCACAAAGAGCAAAGGGGACGAAGCGGACCCCCCTGCAAGATCCTTGCCGGGAGGCGGTTTTAGCAAACCCGGCAAGACCCTTGCCGTGGCAGCTCTCCCCACACCTACGGAGTGAGTCACCCTTGAGTCCACTGCCCCCATGGGGAAAGGATTCGGAAGACATCCCCGTGGTGGCATGCAGATCTTTGTGAAGACATTCAAGATCAGATACACCCTTTAGAAGATGATGATCCTTGGCGGGACCCCAGCCAAGGAGGACCACAAGGCCCCCGGCAAGAGCCCTGTCGGGGATGACAGCAGGCGCCACGGCAAGACCCTTGCTAGGGCCCCGGAAAGGCCCTTGCCAAGAACACCCATAGGGCCACCATCAGGCCCACGCCAGTCAAACCTCCACCACTGTTCGCATGTAGCTGCCGACCCAACCAGTTGGGCAGGCACCTGCATGGCGGCATGCGGATCTTCGTGGAGACCCACCATGGGCACCACTGTCCAGGGCACGTGTCGACACAAGAGGGAGCGGTGACGGACGAGACAAGGCTCTCCCCCGTCCCCGATAAAGCAAGGACACCTAGGCAAGACGCATTAAATGCGCCTTATCATGTAATGTGAGGGATAACCTCACATCACTGTACCCTTTCCACCTCCTGTGTGCCACTGTGGCAACCCCTTTCCTATAAAAGGAGGCCCGAGGCGACCAGGAGGAGGATTCGGCTTTTTGGAGCTCCTCATGCTCCATAGCTAGCTCAAGAACACATATATACAATCCATCAAAGCAGGAGTAGGGTTTTACGCATTCTTGTGATCCCATAGGTGTCGTTCCCACTGACATCTTTGGCGCGCCAGGTAGGGGGCGCAGTTGTGAGAATCGGCTTTAGTAGTTAGTTCGACGCTTCTTCATCGTCATGGTGCCCAAGAAGAAGACGACGGTGGCGGTTGGCCCGTCGGAAGCCGGACATCCCGTCCTGACGTGGGCGAGCAGCGGACCGGTCGCAGAAAGGACCCGGGGCGCCGTTCGCGAACACCAACACCGTCCCAGCAGCCGGAGTTTGGGAGGCGGCGATGTTCATGCGCCTGGTAATGGGCCGCACGCCGCCAAATCCAAAGACGGAGCCAAGCCCTCCGCGGGTGGCGCGGGGCCTTCCACGATCGCTGCCACCCCGCCCAAAGGCGATGCGAGGGCCTCCAAGACTCCCACGCCGGTGCCGATGGCGCGCTCCTCTCAAACGGCACGCGGAGAACGGCGTAATCACGCCGAAGACCCCGGGCGTCGCCACGGGAAGAGTCCCGAGCGCCACTCCCGGGAGGTAGAAGACCTGCCCGCTCGCCGAGGTGCTGGTGAAGATGGCATACGACCGTAGGGTCGTGATAGAGCTCCTTCTGACGTGGTCAGAAGTTGAAGCGCGTCACGATCCGTGCAGGTTTTGTTGCCACCAACGCCAGCAGAAGCCCTGGCGCGCGCGCAGTTGCTCCTCGATTTTCCTCCCACTACGGGGAAACTCGACGAATGGAGAGCCACTATCTGAAGCCTTGTTGCGGTGGCCAACAAAGACGAACCAAGTCCGGTGGAGCCCCCGGGTTGACGCCCCGATGGAGTCCCATGCACCAGTGGCAGGAAAGCTGGCGGCGCCGCGACCACGGTGCACTCGCCTCCTCCTCGCACGGTACCGCGGACGCTAGCCCGTCGCGACGTTACGGGCTACGAAATCTCCATAGCGTCGTCCGACCCGCGGACCCACCGTGACCAGCACCAAGTCCTTCAGGAACGAGAACATGAAGACGCTCAAACCACTATCGAGCGCCGGCGCGGAGCGCGCCACCAGTCAGACAGGCGAGAAGGGCCTGATGTGAACCACCCTGCACCGGAGAGCCCTGGAGGACTACCTTATGAGGTAGGCTGTCCGGCTTTTACCCGTGAGCTGCGGCAGTTCTAGTGGCCCACTCACCGCACCTTCAAACCTGACGTGAGCGAAAAATACTGTGGCAAGACCCACCCATCCGAGTTCCTCAGCATCTACACCATTGCGATGCAAGCTGCCGGAGCCCGCGACGATAAGGTGCTTGCGAATTACTTTCTGTTGGCTCTCAAACCCAACGCCATGTCATGGTTGATGCACTTGCCGGTAGACTCTATTTCCTCCTGGTTGGATTTGTGCCATGAGTTTGTGGGCGCCTTTAATGGAGGCCACCAAGCCCATGGCCAAGCAAGCGACCTGCATGTCATTCCCCAGAAGGTAGGCGAGAGTCTCCGCAAGTATATACAGAGGTTCACCCGGATACAGTACAATATCCCTGATGTTCACCCTACCGCCATGATCAGCGCGTTCCATCAGAACGTGCGTAACCGCAAGATGCGCGAAGAGCTGGCAATGAACAAGGTGAAAGATGTAGCAAAACTCTATGTTCTTGCTGATAGATGTGCCCGGGCTGAAGAGGGAAGGAAGTACCCCAGCGAAGACGCCGGCATGGAAACCGACTCCTCAGATGAAGATACAGCCGCCCCGGCGAAGAAGGGTCGGCGCCGCAACAGGAAGCGCAAAGGTAAAGCCGTGCTTGCCGTCGAGGGATCTGATGACACCGGTTCCACCAAGAAAACCAAGGCAGATGACCCCGGCAAGGAAATTGCCGGATGTGTCGCCTGCCGGGCCTTGGCGGTTGCGAGAAGCCTGGAAACTCTGACAAGAGATACTACAAGATCCATCGCACCAAAGGCCATGCTCTCCAAGACTGCCGACAGGTTGAGCTCCTCGCTGAGAAGCAGAGGCCTGAATATGAGAGGCGGGACAAGGAGAAGGGCCAAGACGGTGCTAAGGGGTCCGGCAAGAAGCGTGACGGCCAGGCGGGCCGTCGCGGCAAGGATAAACAATAGGAGAGGCCCGCCCGGGGCCGTGACAAAAAGCCAGAAGACAACAATCACGAAGAGGACGACGAATTCGGCAACCAAGAGTTTCAGAAAGCTACAGAGGCCATGTGCGTCGACGGTGGCGCCTCGCTGCATACTTCTCACCGCCAGCATAAATAGTGGGCGCGAGAGATTACAGCGGCAGAGCCATCGTTTGATGCCCAAAGGCCGCTGAAGTGGTCCAGCACACCTATCATTTTTGACACTGAGGATCACCCTGATCGCACTACTGCGGTCGGGTGCTTGCCATTGTTGGTTTCACCAACAATACGCAACCTCAAGGTGACAAAGATGCTAGTCGATGGTGGGGCCGATCTGAACTTGATCTCGCCTGCCGTGATCGAGAAACTGCAGATTCCTGATGGAGACCTCGAAGAGATGGGCACGTTTTAGGGGGTCAACCCGGGAAGAAGCCAACCTAAGGGAAAGGTCACGCTGCCCGTGACTTTTGGAAGCGATCTGAACTACAGGACGGAGAGGATCGTGTTTGATGTTGCCAAGATCCCCTTGCCCTACAACGGGATCCTTGGCCGCCCAGCGCTGGCCAAGTTCATGGCGGCGTCACACTACGCCTACAACACCCTGAAGATGCCAGGACCTGTGACGATCATCACCATCCCCTCCGATAAGAAAGATGCGCTGATTTGCGCTGACCAACTATACCAGCAAGCAGTTGCAGCAGCTGCCGCCACTAGGGCACTTGCTCCTGCCGCTGGGACCCCGGGAGGGAAGAAGAAGAAGAAGACCGGTGAGACCTCGGACACCCACTCCGGCAAGCGCACCTCTTCGGAGTGTAGCGCTCCCGTCGAGGACGTGCCAGAGAGCTCCACCGGCGGAAACAAGAAGCCCAGGGCCATACCGCCGGGAACCAAGAAGGTTTCTGTCAATGAGGACGGCACGGGTGGGGCTTTCACCATAAGCTCCACCCTTGATGACAAATAGGAAGACGCGCTCGTCACCTTCCTGTGGGCGAATGTCGATGTGTTTGCATGGCAAGCTTCCGACATCCCCGGCGTTCCCAGGGAGGTGATTGAGCACCACCTTGCTGTCTGTCCTCATGCGCGGCCCGTCAAGCAGAAGGTCAGAAAGCAAGCTTTGGAACGACAAGAGTTCATCACAGAGGAGATCAGGAAACTGGAAGCAGCGGGTTTGGTAAGAGGAGTGCTCCATCCAACGTGGTTGGCCAATCCGGTCGTAGTGCGCAAGGCTAATGGGAAGTGGAGGCTGTGTATTGATTACACAGATATCAATAAGGCTTGTCCTAAGGACCCCTTCCCGTTGCCGCACATCGACCAGATTGTTGACTCCACAGCTGGGTGTGATCTGTTGTCATTCCTCGATGCCTACTCCGGCTACCACCAGATCTTCATGACAAGAGAAGACGAAGAGAAAACAGCATTCATCACCCCATGTGGTACGTATTGTTTCATGCGGATGCCTTTCGGGCTGAAGAGTGCTGGTTCGACGTTTGCAAGGGCGGTCCAGATTGGTTTTGAACCCCAGCTCCATAGAAATATGGAAGCTTATATGGATGACATAGTGGTCAAAACCAAGGACAGGGCAACCCTCATACCGGATTTGCAAGAAACATTTGCAAACCTGCGCAAGATCAATCTCAAGCTGAACCCTGAGAAGTGCGTCTTTGGCGTCCCGTCCGGCAAGCTTCTCGGGTTCTTTGTGTCACAGCGTGGGATAGAGGCCAATCCGGACAAGATCAAAGCTATAGAGCAGATTGAAGCACCCAAGCGAATCAAGGATGTGCGTCGGCTTGCTGGTTGCGTCGCCGCCATGGGCAGATTCATTTCCAAGTCTGCCGAGCGCGCCCTTCCCTTTTTCAAGATCCTGAAAAAGGCGGGCCCGATGGAGTGGACGCCAGAAGCCGAAGCAGCATTGCAAGATTTGAAGAAGTACCTCTCCTCCGCGCCAATACTAGTTGCGCCTAGGCCACAGGAGCCGTTGCTGCTATACCTGGCGGCAACGAACCAGGTGGTCAGCGCCGCACTAGTGGCGCAGAGAGAGGTTGACGACGAGGTAATGGCAGCGACAGAGCCCGACACCACCAATGCAGAGACGACACAGCCAGTTGAAGTGCCGCCGAAGAAGAAAATGATGCAGCACCCGGTCTACTTTGTTAGTTCCCTCCTGCAGGGAGCTAGATCAAGGTACTCCGGCGTGCAGAAACTGCTCTTCGGCCTTCTTATGGCCTCGAGGAAGCTGCGTCACTACTTCCAGGCACACGAGATCACTGTCGTCACTCGCCTCCCTCTGCAACGGATATTGCACAATCCAGATGCAACGGGAAGAATTGTGGAATGGGCACTGGAGCTGTCCAGCTTTGGCCTCAAGTTTGAAAGTACTTCGACGATTCAGAGCCGAGTCCTGGCGGAGTTCATTGCAGAATGGACCGCAACGCCTGACGAAGAAGCCCAAGAGACTGCTCTCCCCGGCAAGGAGGCAAGTTGCAGTTGGATCATGTACTTTGATGGAGCTTTCTCCTTACACGGCGCCGGGGCTGGCGTACTGCTTGTCGCGCCCACCGGAGAGCACCTCAAGTACGTGATCCAGATGCACTTCCCCAGGGAGGTGTCAACAAACAATACGGCAGAGTACGAAGGGCTGCTTGCCGGTCTTAGGATCGCGGCGGACCTCGGAATCAAGAAGCTCATCGTCAGGGGCGACTCGCAGCTCGTCGTCAAGCAAGTCAACAAGGACTACCAGAGCCCGTTGATGAAGGCCTACGTCGATGAAGTGAGAAAGCTGGAAGAGCGTTTCGACGGTATACAGGCTGAATACGTTCCCCGAGCGGAGAACGATATCGCCGATTACCTGTCAAAACGCGCTGCCCTCAAGCTACCTGTGGAACCAGGTACCTTTGTGCTCCAGCTAACTCAGCCATCCGTTGATCCATCAACAGAGCAGAACAAGAGGAGGAAATCAGGACCCGGCAAGTACTTTCCCGCCGAGCTCCCCGGAGCCGCCGGCAAGGATGTTGCCGGGGACACTGAGCCCGCCACGGGACGGCTAGCTCCGGCGGAGCGTCAAGCTCTTGCCGTCGAGACAGCCGCTCCTATAGCGGAGGAAATGCCTTTAGTCCTCGCCGTCGAGCCCCAGGCTCCAGCGTGGGCACAGCATACCGTCCGATTCCTCCAAACAGGGGAACTTCCTGAAGAGCAGGAAGAAGCGGAAAAAGTAGCCCGTCGCTCTACCATGTACCAGTTCGTCGATGACGTCCTGTACAGAAAGAGGCCGAACGGTGTGAAATTGAAGTGTATCCCTCGGGAGGAAGGACTGGAGCTGTTGGCGGAGATACACGGAGGCATATGTGGATCCCACATCGGGTCAAGGGCCCTTGCCGGCAAGGCATTTCGGCAAGGCTTCTTCTGGCCCACCGCCCTCCAGGATGCGACGACACTAGTCACCAGGTGTGAAGCGTGTCAGTTCCATTCAAAGAAGCTTCATCAGCCAGCTCAAGCCCTTCAAACCATTCCTCTCTCCTGGCCCTTCTCGGTCTGGGGGCTCGACATACTGGGCCCTTTCCCCCGCGCTGTCGGGGGCTTTGAGTACTTGTACGTTGCAATCGACAAGTTCACAAAGTGGCCGGAGGTGGAGGCAGTGAGGAAGGTCACAGCTCAGTCAGCCGTCAAGTTCTTCAAGGGACTAGTGTGCCGTTTTGGTGTACCCAACAGGGTCATCACCGACAACGGCACACAGTTCACAAGCCGCACCTTCATGCAATATATCCAAGACCTCGGCAGCAAAGTCTGTTTCGCTTCCGTTGCTCACCCACGAAGCAATGGTCAAGCTGAGAGGGCAAACGCTGAAGTACTGCGAGGCTTAAGGACCAAGACCTTTGACAGGCTGCACAAGAGTGGAAGGCGCTGGATTGATGAGTTGCCGACGGTTCTTTGGTCGATCAGGACGACGCCAAATCGAGCCACCGGCCAGACACCCTTTGCCCTAGTATACGGGGCAGAAGCAGTTCTCCCCACTGAACTCATATACGGGTCACCTCGAGTGCTCGCTTATGATGAGCTTGAGCAAGAGCAACTGCGGCAAGATGACGCAATGCTCCTTGAGGAAGATCGTCTTCGGGCGGCTGTGAGAGCAGCACGCTACCAGCAAGCCTTGCGCCGCTACCATAGCCGCAAGGTTCATGCCCGAAGCCTTGAGGAAGGCGACCTTGTCCTTCGGCGCGTTCAATCGGCCAAGAATTCCAACAAGTTGACGCCAAAGTGGGAAGGCCCTTATCGGGTAATACGAGTCACCAGGCCCGGCGCAGTCCGCCTGGAGACCGAAGATGCCGTTCCGGTGAGTAACTCCTGGAACATTGAGCATCTTCGCAAGTTTTACCCGTGAGGCGCGGCTTGCCGGGCCCCCCGGCAAGCCACCTTTTGTACAAGCATTGCCGATGATGCATGTAACCCTTTGTACAAAGCCAGGCGCAGACCCTGAGCATAAATAAATGAAGCGCTGGCGCCCTAAGTTATAGCATGCATGCTAGGTCGAGTCTCGTCCTTGGTTAGGGTTGATAGTGCTTAGCGGCGACTAACCCCTAGCTTAGAGGTCGAGTGTGCGTCTCTTTGCCGTTCTTTCGTCTTCTTTGGTTCGCAGGACTCACAGATATCCTTGCCGGATCACTTGAGGACGAAAAAGAGAAGAGGGACAGACCAGCATCTAGACCCCGGCAAGCCAGTATTGCCGGGGGCTGCAAGAGCAAAGATTCACCCACGGCAAACCAGAGTTGCCGGGGGCTACAGCTTCAGATAAGTTCTTCATCCCTTATCATGCATTCCCTTATGGACTGAGGTATGTGAAACCTCGTTTTTTCCTAAAGCTACCGTGCTCCCCTAACTCTAGGCCCTAGGGCTCGTTCCTGGGGCCAGGTTTGGTCGTAGTCGCGGCAGCGAGAGGATGAAACAAGGAGCCTGAACCCACCTCATCCCTGCCTCCGCCAAAGGTGTGAGAAAGGTCGAGCGAAGTGGGGAGACGGCAAGGCCTGTTGCCGGGCAAGGAAATGTTTATCTTAAGATATCAAGGATTTACTCCTTGTCGTGGGTTCTACCCACAAACAAATGACCCGGCAAGCATCCCTTTTTCATTAAAAACATTCCACTCAGGTACAGTCCATAGGGAATGAAAAACATGAATGATGGGATTACAAGTTTTAAATTCAGCTAAGGCCCGAAGGCTTACAAACTAAAAAGAGATAAGGTGCCCGTAATCCCTTTCTTGTCCCTCTCCTCAGGAGGCAGGTCAAGGAGGCGAAAAGGGCAAAAGGGGCGCCTAGGCGAGCTACGGGTGGCAGAAGACACCAAGAGAACATCTCGGTGGCCGTCCGAAGGCTGGATGGTGATGGCGGCGCTGGAAGCAGAGCTCGAAGACGAGGCGGCAGGACGTCAGCACGCGTCGAAGGCGTCGGTGCCCGCGTACTCCGATTTGATGGCCTTGCCGCCCGCCCTCTTCCTCTTCCGCAGCCTCCCAACGCCAGCCGCCCAAGGAGACGACCCCGAGAAGTTCGCGGAGCCGGTGACGCGGATGATGGGGTCGCCGGTGCCGCACGGAGTGGCGCCCGACACCTAATCGGACCCGTCATCCTGCCGCCTACTACCCTTGTCGTCGCTGCCGATGTCCTCCTCGTCACTCCCGCCCGAGGAGGAGTCTTCACTATCAAAAGAGCTCTCCACGCAGCACCTTGCACGGGTCCCAAAGCACCCGAAGACCTTGACGGAGAGAAGGCCACCCTCCATCAGCTTAAAATGGAGAGTGAGCACCTCCGTCAAGCGGTGGATATGAGCAAACGTCTTCCATCCCCGACAAAGATACATCACGTGAGGGGCGGGGAAGTCGACGCGGACCCACGTGCCACTGATCCCGCAGCCCCTCATGTGCAGCCGCAGCGACTCCGGTGGATCCAGCTCCATCTCCCGCGCGAATGGACTCGGGAGACGAAGGCGACGGCGAGGCGGCCGGCGCAGCCTGACGAAGAACTCGCAAGGGTCATCCCCAACGTGGCCCTCCATGGGGGAGGAACTGCTGGCGGAGGCGAGGCCGGCGCGCCGCCCCGTCCTCCTCTTCCCCGAGCG
The DNA here is from genome assembly GCF_018294505.1 of Triticum aestivum. Lineage (NCBI taxonomy): Eukaryota > Viridiplantae > Streptophyta > Magnoliopsida > Poales > Poaceae > Triticum > Triticum aestivum. The sequence continues at coordinate 377,368,970 of NC_057803.1, read as the reverse complement.
CCTCGGCCTCGCCCACGGCCTCGCCCCCTCCCCCTTCCCCTCGCGGCTGGCTCTGCCACCGCGGGTGCAGGAGAAGGAGGGACGCATTGTCGAGCGGCGACCCTCGCCGCCACCGTTGAAGGACCAGGATTCCCTCTCTCCATGGCGGATGGAAGGGGGAGCAGAAGCTGAAGGAAGGAGGAGATGAAAGAATGCGAGACGCCATTCCCCCTCCCGCTCTTTATAAAGGAACAGGGTGGGGGCTCGGCCGCCCCGCTCAGCCAATCAAGACGCGGAAGGCGCAGGGAACTGGGACCGACCCGCCGCCCCAGCCCGCGGCGGCCCGGTTTCCCGCCTCCACCGTTCGCCACCCCAAGCGCATGAGAGCCACGTGGCAGGCGTGCAGGACCGAGGCGACGGGTGAGGCGACCTCTCCCCACCCCGTGATCGTGGGGAGTGGACGCCTTGAAGACCACGCCTCGGCCCCGTTCAGTAAATGGGCCGCGCCTCCACGCCTCCCTCCGTTTATGGGGAAGGCGCGAACCGCCCCCTTTACTACGATGTGACGCATGCATGCAGAGCTCAGCCCCACGCATGCCGCCCACGTCACACACGCCTCCCCACGCCGCGCCACGCGCGGGAAGCATGGGAAGCGCAGCGCGCGAAGAGACTTACCGCGGTAAAAACCGCCCCGCCTGCCCGCGCACCGTTTTTGGGCCTAGCCCAACGACGCGATTGCGCTTACGTGTGGCCCAGGCCCGGGGGCTCCTGTCGGTGTACAAAAAGAGGGGTACACTTTTTGTACCCCTATAACTGTGCACGGGCAGTCTGAGCCACGGGCACCACCACACTGAGCAAGGCAAGGGAGGTGAGCCAAGGTAAGGCCGAAGCTCAGGAGAAGCAGAACGACGCCAAGACCAAGACCACAAAGAGCAAAGGGGACGAAGCGGACCCCCCCGGCAAGATCCTTGCCGGGAGGCGGTTTTAGCAAACCCGGCAAGACCCTTGCCGTGGCAGCTCGCCCCACACCTACGGAGTGAGTCACCCTTGAGTCCACTGCCCCCATGGGGCAAGGATTCGGGAGACATCCCCGTGGTGGCATGCAGATCTTTGTGAAGACATTCAAGATCAGATACACCCTTTAGAAGATGATGATCCTTGGCGGGATCCCAGCCAAGGAGGACCACAAGGCCCCCGGCAAGAGCCTTGCCGGGGATGACAGCAGGCGCCACGGCAAGACCCTTGCCGGGGCCCCGGCAAGGCCCTTGCCAAGAACACCCGTAGGGCCACCATCAGGCCCACGCCAGTCAAACCTCCACCGCCGTTCGCATGCAGCTGCCGACCCAACCAGCTGGGCAGGCACCTGCGTGGCGGCATGCGGATCTTCGTGGAGACCCACCACTGCGCCACCTCAGCTGCCTGCCTGCCTACATGGCACCGCGGGCGCCGCTGGCCAGGGCGCGTGTCGACACGAGAGGGAGCGGCGACGGACGAGACAGGGCTCTCCCCCGTCCCCGATAAAGAAAGGACACCTGGGTAAGACGCATTAAATGCGCCTTGTCATGTAATGCGAGGGATAACCTCACATCACTGTACCCTTTCCACCTCCTGTGTGCCACTGTGGCAACCCCTTTCCTATAAAAGGAGGCCCGAGGCGACCAGGAGGAGGATTCGACTTTTTGGAGCTCCTCACGCCCCATAGCTAGCTCAAGAACAGAGATGTACAATCCACCAAAGCAGGAGTAGGGTTTTACGCATCCTCGCAGCCCGAACCTAGATAAACGAACTGTGTTCTATCTGTTTGATCCGCTCTTCTCACGACCCCGCGCCCCACAACCGTAGTAGGGATTCTTGTGATCCCATAGGTGTCGTTCCCACCAACACAAGGATGTGACCGAACGTCTGGCAAGGCGTTTTCCTTCTAGGTTATCCACGAGGATTACAAGTAATCTAGTGGTCAGGGGAATGAGGGTGCTAGCGATCGATCAGAATAGTTTTGAAGGGGAATAGGTCAATAAGGAAAATATATCTCTAGTTTTTGAAAAACTCAGAAGGGAAGAGAATTATATATAGTTTTGAAAATAGTTTTACCCTAACTAACGACCATGCTAACTAAGGATTCCTACAGTCAGGATGGCTCTGATACCAGCTCTGTGCGGACCCCGACTCATAAGTCGTGATCACCGAATGCACGTGTATAGTGATCCCAGAGATCAATGCTCACTGAACACACAGAAGCTGAATAACTTGAGTCTTTCATCCATACATACCAGGATGGCTCTGATACCAGCTCTGTGGGGACCCCGACTCATAAGTCGTGATCACCGAATGCATGTGTATAGTGATCCCAGAGATCAATGCTCACTGAACACACAGAAGCTGAATAACTTGAGTCTTTCATCCATACATACCATCTTACATAAATTATGACCATTATTGTCAAGTCTTGAGTATAACTTCACAGCGGAAATCTCCATCGATAACTTGGACCCATGCCATCTGCCTTAACCCTATAGGCATTCTGACTAGGAAGTGTCCTAGCTCGCACATTTGTCACCAAGGTACTCTTCATTATATCATGTCCTTTCATGCCTGGCCAATAAAATAACCAGTGGCAAGCCAGTGAGTAGTTTGAATGTACTCGCAAGCAACCCATGTTTTGGTTCAAGATAGAAAAATGCATGATATAGGTAAATTTTGTAGAAAGCTAATTTTTTGAGCTATGACATGTTCAACAATTGGTAAAACATGCATCATATGAATTCAAGTAACCATTGGGACTGGTTATAGATATCAATATAAATGGAGTGGGCATCAACCCAACTCAATCATGTCAAGCCCTTTGACTTGACCCAAGTAGTTCTTCCCACTTATCCAAACACACACATTGGTTTCTAAACATGTGGACGTAGCCCAAGAGCGGTAACCCAACTGTCCTTGACCATGGACACGGCTATTCGAATAGTTTTACACTCTATAGAGGTTGGACGCTTTACCCACAAGACTCGGGGAACTTCCGTGTGAAGCCATGACTCGTGGTATATGACATACCCGAGGTAAGCACCCGAACATTATCTTTCCCTTGACAACACTAACAAAGAGTCCACTCGTTGGCCATTCTCCTCACAATGTACATCATACGAGACTCACTCGAGATCGCACCATCAGAGAGGGGACACAATGGTGTGCCCGGTGTATGTAAAACAGCCATAGTCACCCTACCTGGCACGACTCCGTATCGATAGAGTAACTCATACTCTCCCACCACTAGTAATGCAGGCTCCCTTCTAGTATTGACCAAAGTAATCAACAAAGCCCCATCCCATAAGGGGTATTGTGGTTGTACATGTAATGTTTGAATAACGGTCGCAACTTAAACCTATCCATTTTCGAAAACACAATCACACAACTCGCTCCGGTACACCACTTCTTTGTCAAGTGGTTACCTAGCTCATCATCTCCCTTAGGCATTAGTGGCACCCAACGGGGTTTTCAAATAAGTCTTTGGAAATACTTTTGTATCCATCACCATGCATATACCCATCCCATTTGCGTAGCATCTACTTTAGCAACCTAGCTACTCTCATCGGCATAACCCTCAAAGGAAGGTAGGGTCATGCACAATGCAAGTATCAACAAGGAGGAAACGAAGGCAACCCACCGAAGTGGCTACCATCTCATCATGATTCTGATGCAACAATAATAAAGTGCTATATGGCATGCATAAAAAAGGGGTTTCATAGACATGGTCAAAGGGTTGCTTGCCTGGTTCATCAGAGTCTTCAAGTCTTCTGGTCCTTCTCAAAATACTCCATCTGCTCCGTCAACTAACATCAGAAACAATCACAATAAGCAACACAACAAGGCAAAAATAAAAGTGCTCTAAAAGTATGGAGTTGACTTTTCTAGGACTTCTCTGGTTATATGAAAAATAACCAGAGTGGCTTCATTGGACTTGGATCAGTGGATATTTCTGAACATTTCAATATGATGGAATAAATGGATTTAATGGATCTGCAAGTTTTCCACACAATGCCTTTTTATAAAAATTATGAAAAGTACCCATTAAATTGGGCATGATTTTAGAAATATTTAGAAATTGGTTTCATTAGATTTGGATTCCAAATGAATATCCTATGGATTTTTAAAGTGGACTTATGTGGATAAATGACCTATTTAAAGGATCTAGTGAAAACCAAGCACTGTAAAAATGTTCACTATGGCTCATTAAATAGAACTTGATTTATGGAGTCACTACAAATTTGAATCATCAAATTTGGACTTTATTTGAATTCTCTCGAGACTTTAGAAGCTATCTGGAAAAGAAAAAGGAAAGGAAAAGGGCTTTACCCTTATCGAGCCCACGGGCCGCAAGATAGCAGTGGGCCGGCCTGGCTGCTCGGCCGCGCGGGCGACAAGAGCGACGTCGTAGGCGTATTCATGGAGGTGTGACTTTGAGCGAGGGAAGCGAATCTGGCCGAAGCCGTCTCCACTTAAACGAAGAGGCCCGCCCGCTAGGTCGCTGATGCACGGGGCCCAGCTACAGGCCGTCTTCATCTTCCGGCGCGCGCTCCGGCCACGGGGAGGAGTGACTCCTGTCGGGGCTACAGAGCGCCCCTGGCGACGTTCTACCCACTGGTGTGACCACCGTAGGGAGGCGCTTCCATCCACGGGTCACATGCATGCCGAGGAGGACCTTCATAGCACCGTCCGTGCCGGACGTGGCCGATGGTGATGGCGGACACGGCGCTCCAGCCATCGGGAGGAGTAACCAGAGTGCGGGGGAGCTCATCGGGGTCAGTGGATATGCAAAGTAACCCATAGGTGGGGAGGAGGGGGCCCGGACAACGAGAATTTAGGAGGTGGTCGGCGGCTCGGCTCCGGCCATTGACGAGATTGGAGGGCACGGGAGGAGGTGTAGATTGGTCTAGGGGGTGCACGGGAGAGAGAGAGAGAGAGAGAGAGAGAGAGAGAGAGAGAGAGAGAGAGAGAGAGAGAGAGAAGGGGATCTAGAGGGAGGTCAGCGGCGGCCTTATATGGCGAGGCCACGGCTCACCGTGGACGTGGCAGACGGGTGGCCGCAACAATGACTCAGGCAGCCAGGAGGGAGGGAGAGGGACTGTCTACGACGTTAGTGGGAGTTGAGTAGGGTGCCAGGAGGAGCGGGGCGGGCTCGAAGAGGTCCCTGGCGTGGGTGCGTGCATTGGCCGAGCTAGGGGTGAGAGAGAGAGGGGAAGGAGGGGGACAACACGGTGGAGTGTTGCGGACGTCGATGCACCTCAGCTGGCATGAGTGGGAGGCTCGAGGTGGTCGAGGGATGAGGTGTCAATGCTCCGGTGCTCTGCCACGTGCTCCAGAGCATGCAAATGGCCGGCATCCATGGCTTTTTGCGCGCACCCGCGCGTCCACTTATTTCCAGTGGCTGCTCTAGGACCCGACATGAGTGAGAGAGAGGTGAGAAAATGGGAGAAATGCAGCTGTCCATAGAGGGAATATGGGGTTTCACCCCCTCAAGCATTGCCCTTCGGGCTGGAAAGCTTGTGGGAGGTTAAGAGGGAATAGATGAGGGTGTGCGTGGAGTTTCAACTCACGGGGATAAATGGAACTGGCCAAAACATGAATTATAAGATTCTGCAAGAAGGTGTTTGATAATGGTTTGGGCTATCTAAGTTGCTCAACTTGCTTTGAAACTTAACAGGAGTGAGAGGCATTACAAATTAGTAGTTCCCACCAATTTTGAGGTCAAATGGAGAAAGTGGTCAATGCAACTTTTATAAACCCTAGAAATGGGCAGAAAAGTTTTGGCTAGATTTGACCATTCTATCTTGTTCTCCTTGATGCACCACTTGGTTTGGTGTCATTATTTTGGTATTACAGCATGCTCACAAAAATTGGGGTCAAAAGTAGACAGTTGACATTGTAGAGTTGTCCAAATTTGGTTCTAGGCAGGAAGGGTTTTGAGGCACTTTGATCAAGTTATCCTATTCTCCAACTTGTGCCACTTGTCCTAGGTGAATGATTAGACCATCTGAGCATGTGTACAAATTTTGAGATCATTTGGACATGTTTGGTAGTGCAAAGTTGTTCAAACTTGAAAAAGGGCAAAAATGGTTTTGAGAGGGTTTCATGGGGTTATACTGTTCTCCATGACATGAGACTTGTCAAGCTCATCAAGTATGCCATTTTTGACATGGTGGAATATTCTTGGATTTAATGGAGAATATTTCCTTTGTAAATATTTCAAAAGCTTGAAATGCCCAGAAAGGGTTTTTGAGGGATTTGACTAATAATTTGAACATGACCCTGTTTTGAAACTCCTATAAATGGAGAATATATGTCCTATGAGTTTCCCTAAATTTTCTCAAATATTTTCGACACATTAAAATAATTTTAACCTATTAAAGACCATTTCTGGCCTTAAGAAAAAGCTTTTAAATAAAATAGGAAAGTAACTTTTAAAATCATATTTTTGTGGTTTATGGGAGTCCTATATCTAATCAGAGTTAAATATATTTTTTAAAAGATTTTTTACACCCTTCATTAAGTACTTGTAATTCAAGTCTCAATTCAGGGGGTTCTGGAAAAGCTATTTTAGAAAATACTTTCCGCCAAAATATTTTTGTAAGAAAATACTATTATGTCTTTTACAAATGCCATGATCATTGGGCAAAGTTTTGGATCAAGGGGTAGGAGTATAAGAGTTGGAGGATTTATTAGATTTTTAGAGCACTTGCAACCAACATACAAAAATCAAATCAAGCAAAGACCAAAACACTCAAAAGTTTTTGTCAAACCGCATTTGTTATCATGATTTAATAGCTGAAGTGTTGTGGCATGAAAATCAGGGTGTGACACTGCTTAATGCGCCGCAGGTCGTCCGCGGCCGGCGGGCGATCGCGAGTGCCTTGGAAACTGGTGACGAAACGCTCGCGCATCTCGCCCTAGGAGGAGATCGATCCCGTAGGCAAGTTCAGGAGCCACAAGCGCGCGCCATCCTTGAGGGCCATGGGAAACGAGTTTGCCATGACCTTCTCGTTTCCATTGGCTGCCTTGATGCTCAGCTTGTAGAGCTGCAAGAACTCCACGGGGTCGGGGGTGCCGTCGTAGTGCGGAGGCAGGTCTGGCTTGAACTTGCCTAGCCAGACGCCACTGTGCAGCTCAGGAGTAAAGGCGCGGCAGCCTGCTGTGGTCACCGGAGCCCGTCGCGATGGTGGAGCCTGATCCTGATATCCACAGACCGGCGCCGCAGGTGGCGCGCGACATTGATGCAATGGTGCTGGGAGTGCAGGAGCGTTTTCTCCCGGCCCCAGGACTTCTCAGCAGCTTCCTTCTTCATGCGCAGGCGCTCGGCTTGGCGGTTCATGCCGCGGGACCGAGCGTCTTGGTGCTAGGGCGCCGTCTTGATGTGGAGGCAGCGGAGGCGCTCTGTGAGCCGCGCGTCTTGGTGCGAGGGCGCCATCTTGATGCGGAGGCGGCAGAGGCGCTCCATGATCTGTGTCATTGTAGAGGTCGTCGACCGGGCGGTAACGCAGGAGCTCGCGTGCCATGAGCAGCGCGGCCTGCGCGTCCGTGCGCACCTGATGAGCGTGGGACGACGAGCCGGCCCGAGTCAGCGACGAGGTGGCGGTACGTCCGTCCCATCGCACGGAGGGGTGCAGCAATGAAGCTTGCTGCTCGTTTGCTGCTGGGCCGGTGGCGGTGTTGGCAGCTGGTGATGGAGAACGTCTGGGAGGTCCGCCAACGGGCGCCGTCTGAGCGATTTTGGTAGCAAGGGCTGCCCGACACTCAGCACGGACATGGATGTAGTGGAGGAGTGGAGCGTGAATCAATGGAAGAAAGGCTTCAATGCACCCCTACCTGGCGCGCCAATTGTCGGATTGCGGGTTCCGGCAAATCCTTGAGGTTAGAACACTAGGGTGCGCATGAAGATCTCTCCCTAGCTCACTCTCGCCACGATCTCAAGGCCTAGCTCGCCTAACCGAAGGAACAAGTGACACGAGAGTTTATACTGGTTCGGGCAACCGTTGTGGTGTAATACCCTACTCAAGTGTGGTGTCGTGGATTGCCTCGCGAGCTAAGGATGAACAAGTACAGTGGATGAACAACCTCCTCAGGAGAGACGTTCTTGAGCTCGATGAGCTGGTGTGCATGAGGATGGTCCGGATGATCCCCGTTTGCTATGGCGGTGGCTAGCCCTATTTATAGCGGCCCTAGTCCTCTTCCCAAATGTTTAGGCGGGAAGGGATTCCACAACGGCCAATTTCAAAGGGAGAGAACTAGTACAAGTTATCCTGACAAAAGGTTGACTTCGCCTGCCAAAGGCTCTGGTGGTGATGCTACCATGGGCTTCGCGCTGACCTCCGTCCTGCCGTCGTGCTGATCTTGGTCTTGTTGCACCGATATGGGAACCTTTGCCTGATACCTGGCGCCCGCCTGGCCTTGGTCGTCATGGCTCATGTCATGTTGACCTCGCGAGGTGCCCCTTGCATAGATATCTCCGCTTTCTTAGGAGCCAGCCTAGCGAGGCCACCCCTGGGGAGGTCTTGGTGTCGTCCGCCTCGCGAGGCTTGGCCCCTTGCTAGGCTTCGCCCCTCGTGAGGGTCCTGAATGGTTGCTGGTGAAGATGGGTTGTACCAGGCTGTTGGTGGAGCCACGCCCTGGGCCGCAGGCAGGCAAGTCTGGGTACCCCCATGCCCAGGACTCCGACACACTCCATATTCATTCCTACTCCAAGGTTGCCCCATTACAACATTCCATCAAATACAATTGAAAACTAACACGCATGCTGATGCATCTCAATGATTCACAGATCATAGCCAATATTACTTCACAACTAAAGACAAAAGATGTGCGAGCATGTACAAAAGAAAAACTACTGATGGGGTCAGTATGACTTAAACCCTAAACCCTAAACATGATTTAATTTCCTGACTAGGTAGAACCTGTCTAACGAAAGACGGCTGGCACCCTTGGATCATACGATGCTTCTGTGCAGTTCCACTAAAATCAAGCTGAGCATCCCTGATGGCAAAGATATTGAAGAAGTGTGATTAGAATAATAGTACTAGCACTAGTTATTGAGACATAAACTCATCACAAATATAAGCCGATAGAAGTACAGAAAGATCGTCATGGAGATGGAGCTACGTGGGGAGCTGCGGTAGTGGAGCAAGCCGGCTCCAAAAGGAATATGTACCTGGGACATCAAGCTATAGCTAGAAGGGCGGTTGGGACGCGACATCAGCCCATACCACAGGGACCGCCGATTGGGACGCACCGACTGTGGGTTTTCTCCCTCACCGATGTCGACCGCGTCTACATAGAACATCGTTCCCTTTCACCAGCGGCGGGATCAGGTCGGATATGTGACCAGCAGTGTGGCCACCATCGTTTTATGCTTGTGAAGAGAGCAACCCAAGCAATCAGGCTTGTAGCTTAGGCTCCTGCTAGTGTATATATAGTGGTTTTCTTTTTCTCTCCATGTCAACCATTTTATATTGAGTACATGTCCTTGAAGAGTGAAATGATGGTTGCTTCTTCCAACTAACTTACTATGTGATTTGACTGCTCCTTAGTGGCCCCTACACGTACTCCCCCTACGTGTATAACTATTCCTGAGTCTCACTTGTACCTATCTCTATTTTCTTGCATGACACGTAGACAGGATGCGCATAGAGGAATTTTCTTACTACATGTTGTTACGTAGTACTACTAGTACCTACTCCCTCCTTCCGGTTCACTACTGGTACTCCCTCCGTCCTGGCTTATTGGTCCCCTTTGTACTCAATTCATATGCTCGTTTTCCTCAAGAAATTGTCTATACCAACGTATTAATATCGGGAATGCATGCGTGAACAATGAATGTTTAAACCTAGCATGCAACATTTTGACAAAGCATTGACTTATGAACATGTGAATGTGAGGGACTGCAACCTCGTGCATGCATGCAACAGTCACACATATACATGGACGCAAAAACGTGCGCGACGCCCTAATGCATGCATGTCCGAGCACACGACGGAACACACACGGTCACGCTCAAGTGCTCAACCTACATGTGCATGCACACACATACTCATCTAGGGTGAGCTAGTGACCGTATAAACACCGGAAAATGTATATATTGAATGCAATGATCGTATTATAAAGTCCACCGACCATATTTTTACAAATATATAGTGACAAACAATACATTTATCTCGTTTTAAATTAAGCCATATTAACCGAAAAGGAGGCAGTATGGACTAGCATTACTTTGTTGTGTCCCATCAACTTGCCGAACGAGGAGAAGCTTGCAGGACGGGAGAAGCTTGCAAGCGGTGGCTCGTAGGACAAGGAGAAACTTTTGATTACTGCAAGCTCTCCCTCGTTCAGGCGGTGCAAGTGCAACAGTTAATTCGGCCTCAGATTGCCAGAAGAATACACTATACTGTTACTATTATTGTTTGACATCCTAAAGAGGAAAACAGCCAAGCGCAAAGTTCACTACTACTACTACTATATTGGTATGTAATACTACTAGGAACCGGATGAGGAGCATCTGCACTCTTGTTTTAAAATTTGATAAAGCAATCTTCAACCCATGTGTTTCTCTTCGAGGGTTCTCGCATGTGATAATGGAAGTTGATTGCATGGAACACTCGCCACAATTCTCGCTTAATTCTGGCTCATATCTTGTTACAAATAGGAGCACTCAGTAATATTTTATCTTTTTTTATTCAGCATGTAAACATGTCATCAAACGTTGCGGCGCATCTTTGTGCGAACCGTGCTTGCTGCACTATGAATCTGGCCGAGAGCTGGCTTGATGAAACACCTTGCTTCCTTCTTCTTCTTTTGCGGGGTACCTCGCTTCCTAGTGACTAGTCTCTTGGCTGATCGTCCTAAGAATGCTTATATATGAATAAAGCTCTCTCATTTACCCGCCAAAAAGATTAAGCCATATTAGCCGGAAAGGAGGGAGTATGGACTAGCACTACTTTTCAGTGTGTCCCGTCAACTCACAGAACGAGGAGAAGCTTGCAAGACAAGGTGAAGCTCGCTTATGCCTTTTGACTAATGCAACCTACCCTCACCCAGGCGGTGGACATGTAGTAGTTCATTTGGTGACAGCTTGCCAGGGGCATACACTGTAGTACCCAACAGGCGGAGTACCATCATTGTTCAACTTCACGAAGAGGCGAACAGCCAAGCGCAAGGTTTAGTAGTACGAGTAGTACTACTACTAGAACCGCATGGTGGAGCATCTGTACTCTTATTTTATTTTAAGCTCTCATAAAGTACACATTTATTCGCGAGAAGGGTGGAAAACGGCAGCCCAATACTAGTATTTAAAAACATCGAACATGTAATGATGATATCGATCAACCATGTTCGAATATATCTCGGCCTCCGTGCGAGCCCGTCTGTGTGTTCTCGCTCCTCGTCTCTCTCAAAGAACATTGGGTTGGCCATTTTGCTATCAATTGAGATCGTTTGCTCACACTCCGGTCCCACATGTCAGTGATATGTCAAGAGGAAGTGCGTTGACCGACTGGCCATACGCGTACTTGTTTTTGCACCTTCATACTACTCCTCCCTCCATCACAGTTTACAGGGCGCGCTTCATTCTGATGCATTTCTCTCCGTGCATCTCCACCACTAGAGAGATTTTAGACGCGTTTGGTTTAATGCTTAATTAATTAGGGCGTGGTAACCGCAATCAAGTCCACAATTTTCTCTCGATGTACTACGGAGTGGAGTAAGTGCATGGATGTGTGTACCCGGGGTGGAAGCACTGCATGCATGTGTGTACGCATTATTTACTCTATTAATAGACGCCGTGATATAACTACCAATGCTATTTTTCAGGCCGATCGCTAGTCGCCTTGGTCCCAGAGATTGTTTTTTAAGCACATTATATAAATAGTGACAGATGGAGTATTATGTGTGGACTCAAAGAAGAGCGTATTGATGGTTGCTACTTCCGAGCAACTTACAGTGGGAAAGGTGGGGCTTATAATTTGACTGCTCATTACTCACTATTAGTGCGGTGCAACGACCATGCCGAGTCTCCCATGCGGTTGTGGACTACTCCCTCTGTTCTTAAATATACGCCAGAGTATTTATCTTTTAAGAGATTTCAATGAGTGACTACAAGCGAAGAAATATGAGTGAATCTACACTCTAAAATATGTCCATTTGAAATTTTTAAAAAGAAAAATATTTAGGAATGGAGGAAGTATAATTTCGTGCATGGCACATGGACCCGGATGCTCAAGAGGCTTTTGACAATGCTATCAAGTTTCTAGCATTTGTTTACATAATTGACGTACTATACAAATAATTTTCCAGTGACATTAAATTGTACAATTCTCTGAGCTTTGAACTTTTGTTTCGTGCGTCTTGCCATCCATGCTCTTTCGGAAACAATAAAAAACTAACTTCCTTGCTAATGCATCTCAATGATTAGTAGATTAGAGCTAATATTTACATCACAACTGAAGACAATGTTGTGATAAGGTGTTAAATTAAAATTGATACATGTTTTCATTGGCAGCAACGTCCCCCCAGCTTTATCTAGATCAACAAGGCATGTTGGGAAAAAAGTAGCTGTCTGGAGCATGCAACATTCCGATCATTTTGTGCAGTTCCACTAAAATAGAGTTGAGCATCCATGTTCCAAAGATATTAAGTGTGATTAAGATAATAGAGGACTATTGATGAAACAATAAACACACAAATAGAAGAGCATCACCTTTGCAGTCTCTCTTAAGACTAACTAGTTGGAGAAGATTAAGCAAATAGTTGGAGAAGATTAGGCTCGGAGTTGGATGAGGATGATATAGCAAAACCATTTGCCCTTTGTGCAGTCGCACTGAAATGTCAAGACGTTGCCCGTGTGACATTTTAGTACGACTACACAAAACACTCTTAAGAAAAAAGTGATTTGTGTAGTTCACCAAAAGGTTGCAATAGCAACAAGGTGAAATGGATAACCTTGTTTGCAAAAAATAGGTAGAAAGGAAACAATTACTGGCCAATAACAGTTGATGACACATACGACAACAAAAAAGAAGCATATTCCTTGTCCTAAGGGAAGATAACAACACGGTTGTGTTTTTTTAAAACGATGTGAGGACGAGATTGCAATATGGAAAGTACGCCGGACGAGCTACGTTTTAGGCAAAGAACTATGGAAGATCCACATGCAAGATTTTCCACATGCAGTGACGTGGGAAGATGGGAAGTGGAGCAAGGCCAGAGGGGAAACCTAGGGGTCATCGGGATGTAACTAGGTGAGAGGCAGCGGGCGGGATCTGCCCATACTACGGGAGCGAGCAGGTGGCGTAGGCCCTACCACGCTGGAGATTGGTTAGAGAGAATGGCAGGTACCGCAGATCGGGATGTACTGCCTCGGTGCCGTCGAATGGAGAAACGATGCACATCCTCCCTTTCCGCCGGTGGACGGGATGCGGCCAGATCAGTGACCAACGGTGAGAGAGAGAGAGAGAGGCCAATGCCACCTTGTGTGAGATACTCTGAAGAGAGACAAACCCAGGCAGGCAGGCTCCATTGTATATTGTGGAGTGGACTACCTTTTTCTCCATGAAAATCGTTTTATATTATGTGTACGTGCCATTGAGCGATATAACTTTATTAAAAAATAACGCGCCAATGCATCAAGTCGAACTTTTTTCGTGCACGCGTGGTACATGACCTCCGTAGGTAAACAACCGCTACACTCATTCAAATTAGCACGTGGGCTGCCATTTCATATAGAAATGAGCTCCACTGTGTACCTGCGCGGGTGTGGTTGGGCATGAAGCATGAGTACATGCACCTAGTCTCTTCGTGTACGTACACCAGCTACGTGGGGTTGTGTGAGAGAGGTACAAACATAGAGAGATATAGTGTGTGGGTTCGTGAGTGTTTTTTAGGGGTGGGGGGTTAGAAATATACAAGCAACATATGTGGATGATATTTCAATAAAAAATGTAACGTATGCAATGTGTGTGAAATAGAGTCCTGGATATATTGTATATATAGAGGGGGCGATCCATGAGAAGAGAGTGGAGGTATCATCAACTTGAGGTATCCATAGAATTGAAGAGAGGGCTGATGTGGGTGTGTGTGTTTGTGCGCGCGCGCGATTGATAAAGAGTGCCATCGAATTTGTGTGTGCCCATGTCAAACATATATGGTGGTTGGCCTACTAGAATGTGAGAGGGGACAGGTGCAGTTTCTCTCTGTGGCATGGATAACTACCTACAGCGCTCGACTATCGGTGTGTGGTGGGGGGAGACCTAATTAACTATAGAGGTACAATGGCTGGTATATGTGTGGAGGAGGAGAGAGGCCTACCTTATGTATTGAGGGAGATCAATCGGCATCCATGCATATGTGTAGAAGAGGAATAAGTTTGGGAGATAGACAGAGCTAGAGTGTTGGAGGGGGTGGTGGTGGAGTTGCTTCTAACAAACGGTGGGTGAGGCTTGCTAGACAAACAGAGGGCACACCTGCAATATCAATAACAGAGGGTATGGCTGCCTGTCTGTGCATGTGCGTGTGAGATACGGGTCAGGAGGCATGCACAAATGATGAGGGGGACAATATGGCTGTGGTAAGCAGACGTAACTACATAGGAAGATCAATCGTCCTTTGTCAGAGAAAGGAGAGACTTAACTTGTGAGGTACGTCGATCAATGGGTGGGGGGAAAATAGTTAAAGTCGACCTAGGTATATGTAGGGAGATCGATCGTTATACATGCATGTATGTGTGAGAAGCAAATAAGGCCTGGGGAGAAGGATAGAGAGAGAGGGAGAGGGGTGCATCTAGGAGGTGGTGCGAGATGCATACTATATCGAGATGGAAGGAATGTGCGAGTACGAAATCGATGAAAAGAGGTGGGAGTGAGGCATGGACGGTGGGAAGAGAAGAGGAAAAGCTTGTGTTTGTGGTAGGCAAACCTGGCTAGAGAGGCATATCGATCGATGTGTGTCGTAAAGAAGGAGCTGGGGGGCCTACACACACCATGTGTGAATGACCTAAAGTGAAATGAGGAATTCGCGCGATGGAGCTAGAGGATGCCGAGGGAGGGTGAGAGGGATGCGGGAGTGTGCATGCACGAGACAAAGTTAGCACTAGCTACAAAGATAGGAGGATTGTTTGGGTGTAAAAGACGAATAGAGACCATAATTCATTATAAAAAGTGAATTCGGATATTTTAAGAATTTATCATAGTGTTTTAAACCGATGCATGCATGAATATATATAATAGTGATACACATGGTGTTGTTATGAACATGTTATACTATATATAATATATTTATCTCTACTCTTATAAAAAAAGAGTTGTTGATGATGGTGTGCCTGCCATCCTGCAATATAGGCTGTCCAATTTATATCTGACGGATAGGAAGGAAACTATGGCAGTTTTGAAAAAAGATACCCACACCCCCTCTCCATATTTGCAAATAAGGCCTCCCTTGATCATCTTGATGTTCCATGGAACGCATGGGCATCTTGCTAGTACTACATATAATATATAGAACATTGATTATAATTTGGGCTAATGTGTGGCTTTTGCAGCTCAGGACTAAATACTTGTCATAATGTAGGGTCGGGGCACTATACTTTGTGTGATAAACATGGTGTACGTATGGAACATGGTTTAGATTATGAATATATAGTTAGTACATCAAATGTACTATTATTTGGAATCAACATCAAGTATATTCAAAAAAATGAATTCGAGTTCATATAGTACACATAGTTCATATCTATCTCTATAGTAATCATGTGGTGTGTTGTTAAGGTAATACACGAATGATGGTTGAAGTTGGCAACAATCATGATTGTAGATTCTTATTGAAATAGAGAAGCAAATTCAAATTTAGTCTGAATTGCAGCGGTGGTATAGACATTTGGAATGCACTAAAATGTTGGTGTGAGTAGGTTACATGCATTTTGCAGCCAATGAAAAAAATTTAATTGGACATAACATGTTGGTATGAGTAGCTTTGAATAGCGTTTGTATAGTAAAACGGGACAAGACTCTCTCTTTGTGTGTTGTGAGTAGTTTTTCTTCTCTTTTTTTCGTTGAGGTAAGTGCGAATTGATTTGGTATGTACAAGTACAATATTACACGTTAGGCTTGTCCCGAAAATTCAACCCACGCCTTGTTATGTATCGAAAATTCAGATATCATGCTCCCAAAACTGGCGCCTTCACAACCCGCTCCTTGCTATCTCGAAATTGCAATGCGCACGGAAACTCCCTCCGGCTGGCAAATCCCGACACGCGAAATCCCCCTTCTAACCCTGAACTAAAAGGGCCGCTAGTTCAAATCGGTGGGGGTACTTTTGTAACACACCCTACATTTTGGACAAGCGCATCCCTAAGTCATGGTTCCCAACTCCCATCGCCTCCTTTTCCCCATTCGAAATCCCGGGCCTCCATAACCTCTCTGTTCCAGCCGCGAAACCCCACCCTCCTCCGTCCTCCACCTCACCGCTACCCAGCGAGAGCCTCTTCCCCGACGACATCGTCCACCGCAACAGCTCAACGTCCCTCATCCACCTCCCCGGATGAGGATCCACCGTCCATCTCGTTGTCCCGCCGGTTCAGCCGCCCTGTCCTCCACCTCCAAGGAGCTGCTCCGACGATCGCCTCATCTATCACGGCTGCTCCATCCCCACCGTGCCACCTTAACTTGCTCCATCGGAACAGCAACATCCTCAATGACTCCTAGGACGAAGCTGAGGCCTACTCAGCGCCACCAAAGAGGTTGTACACTCATCGCATCGCACCTTCTCCTTATCTCGACCCCCCGACACCGACGGTGCTCCATCCATCACCCCCATAGAGTGGCTACATCGAAGCCGGCGCCGCGGGCAACATCTCCATGGTGGCTCTCCCCCCAGTGCAAGGCCCCTTCGGTGGCAGCGTCCATGCCAGCTGGATCTGCTGTTGTTGCCGCTCCGGCTCTCGCTTGCTCGCTCGCGCAGCTGTTGCTACTTCGGCTCTCGCTCGCTCGCGCTGCTGCTGGTCCTCTCCCCCTCGCTCGTGCTACTAATCTGCTCTAATTTAGCTACACTTCAGTCGACTGATTCGACTTTTGGTTAGTCGATTTTCAGGGGGTGGGTGGGTGGGGGGCTCACCGGAGGTAAGGAAGAACCACCCGCAGCAGGAAGGGGGGCTCACCGAAGAGGTATCCTACTATCTATCTTAGGGTTCAGGGTGGGGGCGGAGGTCGCCAGTAGTGGGGGCGGTGGTCGCCGGACACCAGCAGTGGGTGCACGAGGGTGGGGAGGCGGCGTGGGGATCACCAGAGAAAAAGCTTAGCACGGGAGGGGGCTAGAGGGCTGGCCGGGGCGGTGGACCGGTGGTGGGGAGTTGTTTTGGGGCGGCGAGGCGGCGGGGGCCGGTGGTTCGGCCGATGGTGGCTGGTGGCTCACGGGGGTGTAGGTTGAAGATGAACTGCAGTCCCTCCCTAAACTACATGTGAAGTGCCTCTCTGCTACGATTGTGTTTAGTTTCGACAGTAACATTCATATTTCATAGTAAATTTCAGTTTCGACAGTTAAGTTCAGAGTCAACAGTTTTTACCTCATCTATTGTAGTCAGGTGGTTTTTGGTGGTAATGTATTTTACATCATCTATAGGAGATGCTATTAGAATCCCACTTGAGACTAACGATGTTTGTCTTGTGCTGCTTTAGCCTCGACGTCTTATGGCTCATCGGAGCTGCTCCAACGACGGAACGATCCATCACAACAGAGCAGTGACATGGACGCCGTCTACAGATTCCTCAGGTCTTCCTCCACACCTCCGATAGCCACCTCTGCCTCAACTTCTTCAGCGACCAACCCAATGATGTTGAGGTCGACATGGCTACGGCAAAGAGGTTGTACACTTGTTGCATCACTTATTACTCTACATTCATGTCGATCCATTAGGACTATTTTGGTTCAACGGAAAAACATAGCAATAGGAAATTTTCCTATGCCACTACTATTCAATTATTCATGAATTTTGTTGAAAGGAATGGAGCAAAACATCCACCTGGACCTACTTTTCGAAATCATATGCATGAAAACAAGACCAAGTGCATTAGTGGCAGAATAAAATTATAACTGTACATGCTTTCATATTGTTTCACTTTATTCTGGACATGTTTCTTTGCATTCCTCTGCTCCTCCAATTCCTATGAACCAAACACCCAAGTTGACAGAAATCATGTGTTCACAAATGCTTTGTTTCCCATGTGCATTCCTAACCTATTCCGGTGTTTTTCCTCCTATCCCTGCGTTTTTAGAATCATGCAAGCCAAAGGAGCCCTTACGAAATTACTTCAGTTGCACGTAGGTGTCGAAGAAAACTTTGTGTGGTTTGTCCTGCTCCTGCCGCGACGTCGTCCACCTCACCTGAGCTGCTCCATCAACAGAAGCATCCACCAAACCAAACATCACGACTCCTGACTGTATTGCACCGCCTCATATCTCCTTTCCTGCTGTCGGAACCCACCGCAACGGCATCACCATCATCGACTCAGCAGATGAGCCCGAGGAGTACACGGGTCCACAAGAGAGGTCGCACTCTTTTGTTTTTGCTTATGTTATGCATTGCTTAATATTACCTACTACATTATTGTCTTGTTCACCTCTTAGACTCCAAGTTAGGTCCAAATTGATGTTCAAACTTGAGTTCTAAATTAGTTGTGCGGCACATATCGAGGCAGCAATGAATTGTATCTCTGTCTAATATCTGGTTCAGCTAGGGTATGCCTATGTTGTTCATCTTGGGTGGGAAACAATTAGTAAAGCAATCATCATATGTTTTTGTATCAAATTAAAGCAATCATCAGCCTGCCATGATTATTTTTGGATCCATCCACTGTTTGTTACCATTACTCTAGATTTCTGCATGCTCTCCTTACATAAATTTCACTTTTTTTGTATGCATGTCAGATATTGTACACAGTCATGCTGAACATGTAGAGAAAAATAGAAGAGTTTTGCATGACAATACAATGTCATACAGACATCGCTCCATGGTGAATTCAATGAAAAACTCCCCCCCCTCTCCAGATTGTAATACAGAGGAAGATATCTGTTCTAAGGCGGATTCAGATGTAGCTGACCACTCCTATTTACCACCAATTTGTTTGCTCTAACTTGGCATGATGATGTTAGTCATATCATGCATATGTTGCCTTGTAGTGCCTACTTTTGACATCATATATTTCATCTGCTTAGTTTAGAAATGTTATGTAATGCCACCTATTTAGTTTCAATACCATATCCGGGAATTATGCAGTCTCATGTCTTTTAGCCAGACATAATATATGTGAAATGTGTAATGCCATCCTGTTCAACCAGGCATCATATGTTTGATTGATATCTTGCCCATCTTTTTCTTCATTACATTTTCATTTGTCGACAATGTTTGTACATTAAACTACTCTTCCTGTGAATCAGCCATTTGAGTGGGTGATGGAAAAATCTGGAGTGAAAACAAGGCCTTCAGAGCAGACAGTGCTACCTATCGAAGCAGATCTCTTAATGGGTCCCAATAGCTCCTCAGATATGGATTCAGAGACAGATGACCAATCATATTCCCCCACTGAGGTGTATGCTCTAACTTGGCACGGTTATACTCCTCATATCATGCATACGGTGTCTTGCATTGCATAACTTAGACATCATATACACAATATTCAACACCATGTTCTTAGCATATAAATCATATATGTGAATTAAATCATGCGATCCTGATTGCTTAGATAACATGTATGTGATTTATGTCATGCAATCCTGTTTACTTAGATAGACATCATATATGTGAAATTATGTCATGCTATCCATTTTAGTTAAACCATATACATGTCAACTATTTCATGCCCTCTTTTTCCACACTATCTATTGCATCTAGCTCTCGTACAATGTCTGTACATTCAACTATGTTTCCTGTTTATCATCCATTTGAATTGGAGCAGGTGATGGCAGTATCTACCAGAGTAAAAGCACGATCTTCAAATAAAATAGTGCTACCTCTTGGTGGAGATAGCACCCCGGTTGTACATGCACGAGAACTAGCCCTACCACACATAACCCAGACTCTCACAGATTTTACCCCTACTGCGATGGACAGAGACTAACCCCAACCCCAGCAGATAGTAACCTAGTTCGTCTTGGCACTTCACCATCTCCACCACAGAGCTCCCAAACAAGAGTAGTTAGTAAGGCAGCTCCAGTGCCCAAAGCGCCATTACTACCACGGCGAACCCCAACTCCACCAGTTAGTACACATATTCCTATGGAGGAAGCACAACCAGCCATTGGTAGTTTAGCATCTATGGCATTTGATGTTGTTACATCCTATGTGTGTATCTTCCCATCATGGAAATATTATACTGAAGGTGAAGGAAAATGCCAGTTGTAGGTGTTTGTCCTGGAGTTATGTGTAAGTAATGGTATTCATGGCAATTACTTTGCTTTGTCCCATACATTCTACCTCCATGATGGTTATAATACAGCAAATTTTCCCATTTTCTCTACAGAGAATGACCGATTTGGAAACTTAGGATGAGGTAACTTGTGCTAATACCTCCGCTATCTTCAAGAATGCTTGGTGGCAGTATCGGAATTACCTGAAGAAAACGTACTTCACTCGCAAAGAAACTCATCAAATTCCCTTACGTTCTCCTGAGACACATTTACTGGACGATGACTGGGAATGCCTTGTTATGTACTAGTCTTGAACCAAGAATGTGGTAAGGTCTAGGAGCTCATTTTATTTTAAGTACTATATGCTTGTTTCTTACTGTACTCTGTTCAGGTATAGCAAGTGCTTAAATCTGAAGAACCACTGTTCTCATTTAAGATTCCATTGCTATCGTGCATACTGCTTTGCTCTTATATCACTGTATTTACTCATACAAACTTATTTTCAAATTGAACGATCCAATGGAAACTCCAATGGCACAACATGTATGTTTATGCATGTTTCTTTAAAAGGTTTGCTCTTATAAATAGTTCTGTTGATTTCAATTTCAATTGTGTATACAGTTGAATTCTCATATCATGGACATTACTAGCATCACAACATGGCCAATAGTGTTGTTGTACATGTAGACCCGTGGTACCCATCTGAAATCCTGTTGTGTCATGTAGTTTCCCACACTTTGTATTATTTCAGTGCTACTTTGTCTTGAACTGATATGATTTGAACCGTGTCTCTATGTTGATTTGGCAAGACAATGCAGTGACCATAGGACATAGATATATGTTTGTTTGATGCTTTTATAATGTAATACTTGGCAATAGAAGACTTGGTAGTTTAATCTTGTCCACCTCACTAATGAACTGGTTCACCGAAATGAGTTTCATATACTACTACATCCTAAACATGTTATGTGTCTGCTTTGTTTCTTCTTTTAGAATGATGACAAAATATTGGGGAAGAGTGCCTTATTAAGTAATGGTAAAGGAAGTAATGCAGATAAGGTTCTGGATCGAGAGACATCCTTGTTGGTCTCCAACAAAGCTGATAAAACAACTAAGGAAAACTATCCTGAAGACAGTGAGACAACCCCAAAGTCCTGTCTTGGTTTACTGTTCAATTTACTGGCCACTACCGCTTGCACAAGCTATTCAAACTCACTGTCTGAATCAGTTCAGTTTCTTGAGTCTCAACTACAAGCTGAAAGACATCGATCAGCTGTGCTGCAACAACAAGCGGAAGGACTGCGGAAGTCCCTGGAGCATTCAGATGTATACTTTCTAGTGAAATACCAAGCATTGGAGGATTTTAGTGCCTTAGAGGACAAAGCTAATAAGCTTGCTAAGCTTATTGCCAGCATTGTGGATACCCAGGATAACGTTTCTTGAGCTCCTCTGAAGTTGTTTCAGTTATAGACTTGTTTTTCTGTCGCGTTTACTTGCACTAGTGGCCAATTTTGATGGCCAGTGTATGTAATATGCTGCTTTGTTCCCTATATTTGCACTGGTGGCAAACTTTGATGCCCAGTGGATGTAATATGCGTAATAGCTGTAATAGGCTAGCATTAGTTTCCTCCTTCTTTATTTCCTTATTGTCTTGTTTAGTTGTTTGCTTGTAGTCACTACAGTTCTTTTTCTGCATTTTTCTAGTGCCCACAATAACCTATTTTTAGTAACTAGACCAAAATAATCATCATGGCAACACACACACTGTTGTAACCATGGGCCTCCCGCGGGCCGTAGGATCCATGGGCCTTCTATGGGTCGTAGGATCCATGGGCCTTCTACGGGCCGTATGATCCATAAGCCTTCTACGGGCCGTATGATCCATGGGCCTTCTAAGGGCCATATGATCTATGGGCCTTCCATGGGCCATAGGATCCATGGGCCTTCTACGTGGCGTATAATCATTTCGCCAAACATGGGCCGTACTATTCGTGGACCATAACAGGCTGTTAAATAGGCCGTATTTGATAACACTATGAAAATAGCCCAACGGGTTAATGGGCCACAAATTTGCCGAATGTAACCACGGGCTATTTGGCACACAAACGGATCAGGCCAGTAATGGACCATAACTAACCGAATTCTAGAAATGAGCCCAAGAATAAATGGGCCCTTAGAAGGCCGAAAGTTAACACTGGCTGGAAACGGCCAACGAAATAATGGGACGTTAATGGTATAAACCGATACACTATCCATTATGGGCCAGTTTCATCTCGGGCCTTTAATGGGCCCAGAGTTACAAAGGTCCTCATATGGGCCGAAAGACATCATGGGCCATACATGGGTCGGAAGTTACAACGGGCTGGAATAATATTGGACAGCCCAGATGAAGATACTCGGCTTAATTTCAATAGGCCGTAATAGGCCAGGAGTTAGCGGGCTGTAAATGGGCTATATACGAACAGACCGATAACAGGCTTTCCATGGGCCGGCCCATTACCTTTTGACCAAATCAAACAGGCTGGCCTTTTAACCGGAATGGGCCTCTGCTGCACCGTGCCACGTGTCGACGTATCATAGGCGCCTCCTATCCAATGAGTGGATGACATTTGTCCCAACGGTGAGCCAACATGTGCTTCCTCTGGCCAATGATAATTTTACACATGGAAAATCCCTGTAAGTGCATCTAGTTCCCCTTAGTGATTTTGGTGTATTGAATACTTATAGGTTAAGGGACTAATGCGTTTGTGAGTGTACACAGGTCTATAAGTCAATGAGGAGCTTGATATTTGCAGAGAAAGTCGACCCCTAAAAATGAAGTTCTTCGACTGAAGACTTTGGATCACTGAAGACTTTCTGAAGACTTTGAAAGTGAAGAGATTGGTGTGACCTTGAAGACTTGGTATTCGTTCGAGGAACATGAAGCATGAAGACTTTTGTTTTCGTAGTTTCATTTTCTCTTTCTTGAGTCATAGGAAACACCGTACTATTAAAGGGGGTCAAGGAAATACTAAGGAAAATTTCCACATGATGCTCAACTCAAAATCCTACACCTACCAATCCCTTCGAGTGAAGCCATTGGAAATCTCATACAGTTCAGTCAATTTCTTCAGTGACAGAGACGAAGTTCTTCTGGTCTCTGAGGAATTTGTCCTGACTGAGGAGTTAGGAATTCGCCAGTGCGGATTGCCTACACAGTGAGGAACATGATAGCCCTGAGGATTTTGCTACTCAAAATTCCGACCATTGCTGTGCTATGCGCCAGCTGTCCCAAAATATCTATCCACCTAACGGTCATATCATTGAAGGGCATTTATGTCTTATCATGTCGGGCTGCACCCTAGGCTATAAATAGCCGCCCCCCTACAACCACTAGTTGGTTGGCTTCTTTGAGAGAAATTGACACTTGTCATTTGAGAGCAACCCATCCTCTGAGAACTTTGAACGAAAATCATCAAGTGAGGAAAAACCCAAAACCCAAACACCTACAAACCCCAAGTGATTGAGCATCACTGAAGAGATTGATCCTGCGTGTATCCGACGCTTGTTACCTTTGAAGACTATGCTTCTTACAGACGGTTAGGCGTCATGGTCTAGAGCATCCAAGAGGAATTGTGGATCGCCAAGTGACCGAGTTTGTGAAGGTTTGGAAGTCGCCTGAAGACTTACCATGAGTGATTAGATGAGGTTTGTGTGGCCTTAGTTCAAGGAGAATACGGTGAGGACTGGGTGTCCTGAGCTGTGTGTTCGGGACTATGTGTCCTCGAGTTTAAATACGCAGCCGCTCCAACCAGACGTACAACTGAGACAGCAGTTGGAACTAGTCTACCAAATCATTGTCTTCATCAAGCTTACTGGTTCTATTTCCTCAACTCTTCCATTTCCTCATAACTGTGTTGTGTGCTTGTTCATATATGTGTTTGAAGACTTTGACTGCAGACTTTCTCAATTTCCTCAGTTCAATTTCTTCAGTCTGTTTGTCTTCATCCTATGTTATCCTGTGCTTACGCTTCTGTACTCTGTGCCTGTCTTCATTTCATCATGATGACTATGCTTGTATTCTTTTATGTTTACTTTTGAGTACTCATTCCGCTGCTAGTAGTTCTTCGCTAAGAAATTTCCTCACCGGCAAATTCCTCAGTGAAGAATTTCATAAAAATCATGTCAGGACCCCGACTCAATGCCACATCGATCTAGCATGTAACACCTCATATCACTTTGCGGCCTCACGCACGGTATTCCCACGGGTGTCGCCTTACCTTTGCCCGGGACCGTTTGCGCCTTTTGGCACACGTATATGACAGTGTCGCTAGCATCCATATGATAAGGAGCCCGGGCTGACATGGCTAGTCGTAAACCCAAAGTGGCACAGACTTACAGGGACAGGCATCCATGACCCAGCATCGAACGTGTCGGTCATCAGCAAGTGGGTCCGGGCTGTAGCACTGGGCTAGCAGGACTCCGGTACTCAAAGCGTGACATTTCCCCAAAGGGACAGACACAGGAACGAAGAAGGACACATGCCGGCCAGCCTAAGTGTTCCGGAGCAGTAGCAAGCTACCATGGCTCGGTGGAAACACTAGGAGACATTTCCCCGTAAGAGAGGCTACTAAAGATAAATAACTAGATGGTCAGATCCCACACATACCAAGCATTTCAATAACATACACACAATATGCTCGATATGTGCAAATACAACATGGCATCACAACATGACTCTACGACTCAAGTAATTTATTCAATAGGCTCCGAGGAGCGAGATACTACAAACATGGGTCTCATGACCCAACAACCAGAGCATACAAATCAAAGCACAAGCGGAAGCTATCATGTCTGAGTACAGACATCTATAAATGAAAAAGGCTGAGAAGCCTGACTATCTACCAGATCCTGCCGAGGGCACAAGATCGTAGCTGAGGTAACAAGCTAAACGTCGAAGTCCACGTGGAACTACTAGTGAGACTGAAGTCTCTCTGCAAAAACATAAAATAGGCAAACGTGAGTACAAATGTACCCAGCAAGACTTACATCAGAACGAGCTACATATGCATCATTTTCAACAAGGGGATGGTGGGGTTTAACTGCAGCAAGCCAGCTTTGACTCGGTGGCTATCCTGAATTACGACTGCAAGTAACTCTTTGAGGTGGCGCACACGAGTCCACATATTCACCATATCAATACACCACTATGGATCCGCTCCCGTCTCCCTACGAGAACGCCATCCATAGCACTCACGCTTATCTTGCGTATTTTAGAGTATCCACTTTCACTTGTCTATGAACTGATATAAGCAACCCAGAAGTCCTTTACCGCGGACACGGCTATTCGAATAGATGATGTTAACCCTGCAGGGGTGTACTTCTTCATACATGTTTCCACCACTTAGCGTCTGCACACGACATGTGCTCGGCAGACTTCAAGCGAAAGCCGACGTGGGTGTAGACCACGACCTACCTAAATACTCAAGTCTCTAGTCCAGGTTTATCGCCTATTCGGGTTCCATCCATGAGGAGATCCGGCCGGAGTTTCGCTCACAGCCCCAAACGATGTGAACAGGGTTCCCGAGATACCAAACGGGCATCCGGTACACCGTGCCACGTACCTACCGCATCACAGCCCACCCCTACGGTCAGCGCTGTCCACGGCCTCCAGTAAGCTACAAACACCAGAAACTACTTGCAACTCCTGGACAGAGGACTAGGGTGAATAAGAAGTCGAGCGGGGTCATATTTCAGGGCCCAATGCATGGTAGTAGCTGAATCATGGATCACAAACACAGAACTCAGTTCCTAAGGACGGCTTCAATGAGACAACCCACCATGTACTCCTACATGGCCTCTCACCGACACCTTTTACCAAATCGTGTTCACACACTTAGCTCACACACAGTAGGACATGTTCACACACCTCTGATTCATCCTCGATGAATCAGACCTGACTCAACTCTAAGCAGTAGCAGGCATGACAAACAAGCATGAATGAGTAGGCACATCAGGGCTCAAACAACTCCTACTCATGCTAGTGGGTTTCATCTATTTACTGTGGCAATGACAGGTCATGCAAAGGATAAAGGGGTTCAGCTACCGCAGCAAGTAACAGATGAATCGTGTTGTCCTAATGCAGTAAAAGAGAGCAGGAGCGAGAGAGTAGGATTGTATCGGAATGAACAAGGGGGTTTTGCTTGCCTGGCACTTCTGAAGATAGCATTGAGTCTTCATCAGTGTCAACGATCACATCATCGGTATCACGTCTATCGAGAGGGGACAATTACCGGCAACATAGAAGGGAACACAATCAATGCAATGCACAATATGATGCATGATCATGACATGGCAAAATGAATGTGTTTTGAGCTAATGCAACTAGCAACAGATTAAATGAAGTTGGTTTGAATACAAGATTCAAATTTAAACTCCATATGTGATTATTCAAATGCCATTTAATTGATTTGTGCTAAACAGCAGCTATAAGTTGTTCTAACATGCATGAAAATGGTACAGATGGATTCCTTGAATTTTTCTGATAATTTTTCATATATAAATTATTTAATTTGGAGTTACGGTTAATTTTCTATGATTTATTGAAGTTTAGGGCATTTTCTGAATTAATAATCATTCTGATTATTTAAAACTCCAGAAAACAATTACTGCATCAGCCTGACGTCATGATGACGTCAGCAGGTCAACTGGACTGGCTCGGGTCAAACCTGACGTGTGGGGACCACACGTCAGTGACACAGGAACTAAACAGGGTTTAGTTAATTCTTAACTAACGTAATTAGAAGGGCTGGGGCCCACAGTCAGCGGGTCAGTGGGTTAGCTAAAATTTAATTAGTACCTAAACCAAATTAGCAGGGCCTCGGGCCCACATGGCAGTGAAACAGTGGCTAAATAAATTAAAATAAACTAAACTAATTAACAGGGGGGTTGGCCCCACCTGTCATCGACCCGGGGGGGGGGGGTCAAACCCCTGGTCAGCAGGGCCTAACCTGCCGGCGGCTTGACGCCGGCGAGGCCGAGACGGCGGAGGCCTTCGGGTTTCTTGCTCCGGCGGCCAAACGCCGCGCGGAGAGGCTCTGTGGGTTCCTAGCGCTCGTGCGCATCCGGAGGAGGTGACGGAAGGACGCGGGGTGGTCAGCACTCGCCGGAGCGGAGCTTGCGGCGGCGGCCGGAGTTCGGTGGTTGCGGCTGAGAGGGCTAGAGCTTGCGGGCGAGGGAGCTGAGCAGCGCAGCGGCATCTACACAGCACACGAAAGTAGTCTGCGAGCTCGGTTTGGTCGTCGGGGCTTGCTAGCGCTGGCAGTGACGAGCGCGGCGGCGAGAAGCTCTCGGTGATGGCGGGAATCGAGCTAGCGAACCAAATCCACCACGGGGTATGATGGGAAAGGGAGAGGGGCTCACAGGGAGTCGTATGAAGAAGACGGCGAGCTCAGGGAGGCCCTGTGGACGACGAATCGGGCGGCGGCATCCGGCGGCCGTGGTCAGGGAAGAAGGGTCACGGCGTCGTCTTGGGGTCCTCCGGCCTTGCGTGGGTCGGCGGAGAGGCACTCGGGTTCTAGGCGGAGCTCGTGGGCTGGTCAGAGAAGCGAGGGGGCGGCGGTGGCCGCGGCAGCAGCAAGCGGCGGCGACGGTCGCTCTCGGGTGCGTGCGAGAGAAAGAACAGAGGAGGAGATGGGGACGAGGGAGTGAGCGGGAGGGTTCCAGGGGTCGAGGCGGCGCCGAGGAGAAGGCGCGAGGCATCGTGGTGGCCTCAGGCGAAGCAGACGAGCAGGGTGGTGGCGTGGCGAGCTCGGGCGCGTGCGCCGAGTCCCTCCTCTGCCTACTGGCGCGAGGAGGAAGGCGACAGGGAGGAGGAGGTGGGCTGGGCCGCACAGTGCTGGACCAGCACAGGAGCTGGGCCGGCTCTGGTGGGCTGCACGGGTGAGGCCGGGTAACTTCCTTCTCTCTCTTTCTTTTATTTCTATTTCAGTTCTGTTTTCTTTTATTTAATCTGTTTTGCCACTGTTTTGAATTTAAAAATAATTCAAACAATGCCAAAAGCTCCTCTGAAAATATTTATGCTGCTTAATGGACTTTTCCAAAAGCACATAAAATGCTTCAGGGTATTTGGAAATATATTCTATACAAATTATGAATATAGTTCCAAAGGCAAATAAAGTAATGATTTAAATTCAGTGCTCAAAATATTCCTCAAAAATGTTCATTATTTTTGGTTTGGTGCAAAATCCTTGCCAAAATATAACCAACATTATTTAAGGCCATTTTGAAAACATTGAATGCATTTTCCAGGGTTCTTTGCCCCTCTTTTATTTAAGTTTTTGAGGCTTCCAAAATTCCTCAGTTCAAGTTTCAGAAATTTAAATATGATGCCTGGATGAAGATGCAACTATTTACAAACAATATTCTAGGGCTGTGACAACTCACCCCCACTAAACAAGAATCTCGTCTCGAGATTCAAGCGTAGGGTAAGGTGAAGGGTAAACGCAACTAGTATAATCTTCACGATCCAGGGTGCACTTCAGTTGAACGTTGATTCATTCACCATCATTGCCTTGAAGTCTTGCCTTGAAAAATCCTGTCAACATGACATGGAGGGAAGAAGGAGACTCTAGAAGGGTCGATCTTCTCGAAGATCGAACAACTCACGGAATGAGACATAAGACCATCTCTCGGGTTGAGACACGAGATACACATCAAGAGGGGTGGAAAGAAACGGATGACGAAGGTTCACTAGGTGGACAACAATTTCACACTTAAGAAGGTGGTAAACGATTGTCCACATAGCGAGGAGTTGAGTTGCCATGATACCACGACGAAACATCCTGAAGGAGGGTGATTCGTAGATTATCCCCTTAAGTGGCAAAAAGAATTACCTTTGATTCAAAGATCATTGAAACTCTTTATACCAGCCTAAGGCAATTCTCAAGCGATCGTTTGGAGGGGGTCAGTAGAATGGCATACTCAGACTTGGATGATGTGGATTACCTTGTTGAAGACAACGCA
The DNA here is from genome assembly GCF_018294505.1 of Triticum aestivum. Classification (NCBI taxonomy): domain Eukaryota; kingdom Viridiplantae; phylum Streptophyta; class Magnoliopsida; order Poales; family Poaceae; genus Triticum; species Triticum aestivum. The sequence goes on along the minus strand of NC_057803.1, from coordinate 377,339,558 downwards.
ATGGATGAATTTGCTTATCACCGGAAATGGAAGAGACCCATGGTAGAATGGCACATTGGCGGTGCAAGCTGGGAACAAAATGCAAATGATGGGAATGATTCTAGCAACTGGGGAGAACCCAACAATAGAGAGTGAATCCACTGTTGGGAAGTTATAGCATAACCGAGGAAGTTGAGAGCAAACCTAGCTAGTGCCGATGGTAACACCTAACGCTTGTGCATGCTCTCAAGAACTTGAGCATTTCCATAATCATCAAGGTTTTACCAATATCCGTGTCAAGGATTCTGGCAACACAACTTACTACCATGATGAATAGCGATGGACGATGCAGATGCAAAGGAGGATAACACTTTCTCAGATTTCACCTTAGCGAGCCAAGGAACAAAATCTGGACGATCGACCGAGAGACATTTAGCACTCCGCTTCTAATGTTCTCCTTGATGTGCTAGCGTAACCCATTCATAGATATGGTTTGATATCTAGAACATCAAGTAAAAAGGTCGGACTTCGGGATCTCAAAATCCATAGGGGCAACTAGGGAGTAAATCCTACGAAATCCCTATGGGGAGGTGGCCAACTTCATCAATCAAGATATTATAATAACAGGTCTTCCAGCTGGGTGTGTTGGCCACGACATCCACTTTACCGGTTATCGCGCGACCAATATTATAATTCTTGGGAAATATTCCAACCATCATATCTGCCTGAGATTCAGATCTGGTTGGTGTCAGGATATTCCAGACTCATCGAGTCTAGGAAGAAAAACGGAAATTTGCAACACAAATCGACGAGATGACGTTGCGAGATTCTCGGGGAATGAACTACGATAGTAAGCTCCAAAACATGAGCTGGTTCTGCTACAAACATGTGAACACGCTGTCCCAGACAAGCATGACCACATAGTAGCCTTATAATAAAACACTACCGAGTTCAGGAGGGGGAACCATCAACGAGGGTATCGAAGTCCTTACATAAGTCCGGATTAGCTCTTATGAAGGAACTTCTTCTCCTTGAACAAATCAATCAGTGGCTTGGTGTGCTAGGGATACGTATAGATTGAAGGTTGCAAGTCTTCAAACCACAGCATTCTTCGCACGTGTGCATGACTGATTTGGAATGATTCCAAAGAAAGCAACATTGACTTTCTCGAATCCACGGCGGCAACTTGCATCAAATGCACATGAATTAAAGGAAGTCACTACCTTCATCCAAACATATGCTTCATGAGCTAGCATGAGCAAATGCTTTCAAAAGTTTCCAACACTAGCTTAATGTTCAGCAAAATTATGGAGAAGACAAGGATGTTGTCAATGGGCTCAACAACAATTCTTCCGGGTTTCCCTTTAAAAGGAATTCCATAGTTAAGAGAACAAGTGTTAGCATTGGTCAGACCCAAAAGATATAATGGTGTATGCTCGACGGATCAACCACGAGTAAGACAACATTACGAATATCGTTGGTTCTGGTCTGATTGGATGATAGCCCATACTCAAATTATAGATGGGGTAAGACAATAGGTCCAACAACTGATCACAAGGGCCAATTAATGAAGATATCATCTTTCTTCAACACACACACACATACACAGAAAGATATCCCTTAACATGAACTAAGTCAGACAAGCTTTTATCTTCCAACTCTCCAAGTTGTTGTCTAGCTTAACCAACTAGCTCCGGGATATCCATCACAGATTCTTGGAGAAAGGGTGGTTCACAAGAAACCAACTTGATCACGAGCTCAACATAACAGTCAGGGAACAACCTGGTAATACTTCCGAGAAGATATTCGGAAAAATCACGAACCACCGGTATGTTACTAAGCTCGAGAACAATCTTGCTTTTCAGGGCAAGACGATATGATCAATAGAGCAAGGATTTGAAAAAATCCTAACTCATCGATCGAGGAGTGCACCAGAAATAAGGACTAGGTAGCACAATCAATCTTGGGGTGACGATTCAATAATCAACACGCTAAGAATGAGGTTATCGTCCATTTAACTACCAAGCAATAGAGTTGCTAGCAGTATTGATTTCACACACCACGATTCACTTGTCAGCATTCCGGTTACGATAACACAGGAACCGAGGAATGAACAATGATGGCGAGAAGTATCACTGTGTCAAGAGTTCATAGGATGGTGTGCAATTCCCATGACATTCTTGATATGAAGATGGTAATACTCCAAGGTAGAACAGAGCAAAAGCTGGATTGGCATTTTGATCTGTGGAGTACAATTGTTTTGACCCAATCCTAGATATGGAAGAGGTACTGGAGTTTGTTTCTCCTAGTCATTCCGTGATAGAATGGCTTGACGGACCACAAGAGTAATAGGCATCGATAAACGAACGCACGCATACTCTTGACTATCAATTGATAGACGAAGTCAGTAGACAGCTAAAGAGGGACAACTCAAAGGAACATATAACTTTCTGAGTTGTGGATGCATAGATTAGTATGTCGAACCAAGTTCAACAAGTTTCTTCCGAATAACCCATGCAGAAAAGTAGAACTGGCAGGGTCACAATATATAATGGAGAACTCATCGAGAGCACTCTTGTTGTCATCTTTTGGTTCAGAAGAACTTCTGCCAAGAATGGTTCATGGTAATTGGAAGAAGGATGTACCACGAACCTCGAGAACTATCGCAAAGTTACTAATGTCCTAAAGGCACTAGCAATTACTATCAACATGAAGTAGGTAGAGTGAATTTCGGGTTCAAGAACCCAGGAACAGAATACCTATTACTAAGTAGCATCACGGGATGCTTTCGAGAATGATGGCCAGAATCATCACACTGGGAACACAAATCATGGCTAAATTACTAGATGATCCCCTAAGACACCTAGGGTCATAATAATATCTCCAACATATATGTCAAGGTAACGAAGTACCTCAACTCACTGATTAGTGTGGTTAATCTGGCCCATGGGAACATTGAAACGGGAAGAAAGGATTTGCAATTGCATCAGACTACTTAGAAACCTGGGATGACTCGGACAGCACAACGGCTGTAAATGCTCAGAAAAGATTTGAGACATTCACAAAAATGGTGGCATAACCACTCAGAAGCACAATATCAAGGTTTCGAGATCAACAATTAACATACGGAAGTAGTAGGAACTGAACTGAGACTTAAATCCAACAATCTTATAAGTCTACGGATTAGTAACACGTGATCCTGATAGAAAGAAGAGATAGCCTAGTTCTTAATCCCCGTAGGAAAGATAAGATGACTCAGATCAGAAGGGCATAAAGTATAAGGAGTAAAAAGAGCCTTACGTTCCATCCCACAATCAATTCCCTTATATAACTAAGGAATTTCTAGACTCAACTTCGACCAGTTTGGCTTGGTAATCCTACAGGCAGTCAAGCTCTGATACCAATGCTGTCAGGACCCCGACTCAATGCCACATCGATCTAGCATGTAACACCTCATATCACTTTGCGGCCTCACGCACGGTATTCCCACGGGTGTCGCCTTACCTTTGCCCGGGACCGTTTGCGCCTTTTGGCACACGTATATGACAGTGTCGCTAGCATCCATATGATAAGGAGCCCGGGCTGACATGGCTAGTCGTAAACCCAAAGTGGCACAGACTTACAGGGACAGGCATCCATGACCCAGCATCGAACGTGTCGGTCATCAGCGAGTGAATCCAGGCTGTAGCACTGGGCTAGCAGGACTCCGGGTGTAACTCCGATCATCGCGTGACATTTCCCCGAAGGGACAGACACAGGAACGAAGAAGGACACATGCCGGCCAGCCTAAGTGTTCCGGAGCAGTAGCAAGCTACCATGGCTCGGTGGAAACACTAGGAGACATTTCCCCGTAAGAGAGGCTACTAAAGATAAACAACTAGATAGTCAGATCCCACACATACCAAGCATTTCAATAACATACACACAATATGCTCGATATGTGCAAATACAACATGGCATCACAACATGACTCTACGACTCAAGTAATTTATTCAATAGGCTCCGAGGAGCGAGATATTACAAACATGGGTCTCATGACCCAACATTCAGAGCATACAAATCAAAGCACAAGCGGAAGCTATCATGTCTGAGTACAGACATCTATAAATGAAAAAGGCTGAGAAGCCTGACTATCTACCAGATCCTGCCGAGGGCACAAGATCGTAGCTGAGGTAACAAGCTAAACGTCGAAGTCCACGTGGAACTACTAGTGAGACTGAAGTCTCTCTGCAAAAACATAAAATAGGCAAACGTGAGTACAAATGTACCCAGCAAGACTTACATCAGAACTAACTACATATGCATCATTTTCAACAAGGGGATGGTGGGGTTTAACTGCAGCAAGCCAGCTTTGACTCGGTGGCTATCCTAAACTACGACTGCAAGCGACTCTTTTGAGGTGGCGCACACGAGTCCACATATTCACCATATCAATACACCACTATGGATCCGCTCCCGTCTCCCTACGAGAACGCCATCCATAGCACTCACGCTTATCTTGCGCATTTTAGAGTATCCACTTTCACTTGTCTATGAACTGATATAAGCAACCCAGAAGTCCTTTTCCGCGGACACGGCTATTCGAATAGATGATGTTAACCCTGCAGGGGTGTACTTCTTCATACATGTTTCCACCACTTAGCGTCTGCACACGACATGTGCTCGGCAGACTTCAAGCGAAAGCCGACGTGGGTGTAGACCACGACCTACCTAAACACTCAAGTCTCTAGTCCAGGTTTATCGCCTATTCGGGTTCCATCCATGAGGAGATCCGGCCGGAGTTTCGCTCACAGCCCCAAACGATGTGAACAGGGTTCCCGAGATACCAAACGGGCATCCGGTACACCGTGCCACGTACCTACCGCATCACAGCCCACCCCTACGGTCAGCGCTGTCCACGGCCTCCAGTAAGCTACAAACACCAGAAACTACTTGCAACTCCTGGACAGAGGACTAGGGTGAATAAGAAGTCGAGCGGGGTCATATTTCAGGGCCCAATGCATGGTAGTAGCTGAATCATGGATCACAAACACAGAACTCAGTTCCTAAGGACGGCTTCAATGAGACAACCCACCATGTACTCCTACATGGCCTCTCACCGACACCTTTTACCAAATCGTGTTCACACACTTAGCTCACACATAGTAGGACATGTTCACACACCTCTGATTCATCCTCGATGAATCAGACCTGACTCAACTCTAAGCAGTAGCAGGCATGACAAACAAGCATGAATGAGTAGGCACATCAGGGCTCAAACAACTCCTACTCATGCTAGTGGGTTTCATCTATTTACTGTGGCAATGACAGGTCATGCAAAGGATAAAGGGGTTCAGCTACCGCAGCAAGTAACAGATGAATCGGTGTTGTCCTAATGCAGTAAAAGAGAGCAGGAGCGAGAGAGTAGGATTGTATCGGAATGAACAAGGGGGTTTTGCTTGCCTGGCACTTCTGAAGATAGCATTGAGTCTTCATCAGTGTCAACGATCACATCATCGGTATCACGTCTATCGAGAGGGGACAATTACCGGCAACACAGAAGGGAACACAATCAATGCAATGCACAATATGATGCATGATCATGACATGGCAAAATGAATGTGTTTTGAGCTAATGCAACTAGCAACAGATTAAATGAAGTTGGTTTGAATACAAGATTCAAATTCAAACTCCATATGTGATTATTCAAATGCCATTTAATTGATTTGTGCTAAACAGCAGCTATAAGTTGTTCTAACATGCATGAAAATGGTACAGATGGATTCCTTGAATTTTTCTGATAATTTTTCATATATAAATTATTTAATTTGGAGTTACGGTTAATTTTCTATGATTTATTGAAGTTTAGGGCATTTTCTGAAATTAATAAATCATTTCTGATTTATTTAAAACTCCAGAAAACAATTACTGCATCAGCCTGACGTCATGATGACGTCAGCAGGTCAACTGGACTGGCTCGGGTCAAACCTGATGTGTGGGGACCACACGTCAGTGACACAGGAACTAAACAGGGTTTAGTTAATTCTTAACTGATGTAATTAGAAGGGCTGGGGCCCACAGTCAGTGGGTCAGTGGGTTAGCTAAAATTTAATTAGTACCTAAACCAAATTAGCAGGGCCTCGGGCCCACATGGCAGTGAAACAGTGGCTAAATAAATTAAAATAAACTAAACTAATTAACAGGGGGGCTGGCCCCACCTGTCATCGACCCAGGGGGGGGGTCAAACCCCTGGTCAGCAGGGCCTAACCTGCCGGCGACTTGACGCCGGCGAGGCCGAGACGGCGGAGGCCTTCGGGTTTCTTGCTCCGGCGGCCAAACGCCGCGCGGAGAGGCTCTGTGGGTTCCTAGCGCTCGTGCGCATCCGGAGGAGGTGACGGAAGGACGCGGGGTGGTCAGGACTCGCCGGAGCGGAGCTTGCGGCGGCGGCCGGAGTTCGGTGGTTGCGGCTGAGAGGGCTAGAGCTCGCGGGCGAGGGAGCTGAGCAGCGCAGCGGCATCTACACAGCACACGGAAGTAGTCTGCGAGCTCGGTTTGGTCGTCGGGGCTTGCTAGCGCTGGCAGTGACGAGCGCGGCGGCGAGAAGCTCTCGGTGATGGCGGGAATCGAGCTAGCGAACCAAATCCACCACGGGGTATGAGGGGAAAGGGAGAGGGGCTCACAGGGAGTCGTATGAAGAAGACGGCGAGCTCAGGGAGGCCCTGTGGACGACGAATCGGGCGGCGGCATCCGGCGGCCGTGGTCGGGGAAGAAGGGTCGCGGCGTCGTCTTGGGGTCCTCCGGCCTTGCGTGGGTCGGCGGAGAGGCGCTCGGGTTCTAGGCGGAGCTCGTGGGCTGGTCAGAGAAGCGAGGGGGCGGCGGTGGCCGCGGCAGCAGCAAGCGGCGGCGACGGTCGCTCTCGGGTGCGTGCGAGAGAAAGAACAGAGGAGGAGATGGGGACGAGGGAGTGAGCGGGAGGGTTCCAGGGGTCGAGGCGGCGCCGAGGAGAAGGCGCGAGGCGTCGTGGTGGCCTCAGGCGATGCAGACGAGCAGGGTGGTGGCGTGGCGAGCTCGGGCGCGTGCGCCGAGTCCCTCCTCTGCCTACTGGCGCGAGGAGGAAGGCGACAGGGAGGAGGAGGTGGGCTGGGCCGCACAGTGCTGGACCAGCACAGGAGCTGGGCCGGCTCTGGTGGGCTGCACGGGTGAGGCCGGGTAACTTCCTTCTCTCTCTTTCTTTTATTTCTATTTCAGTTCTGTTTTCTTTTATTTAATCTGTTTTGCCACTGTTTTGAATTTAAAAATAATTCAAACAATGCCAAAAACTCCTCTGAAAATATTTATGTTGCTTAATGGACTTTTCCAAAAGCACATAAAATGTTTCAGGGTATTTGGAAATATATTCTATACAAGTTATGAATATAGTTCCAAATGCAAATAAAGTAATGATTTAAATTCAGTGCTCAAAATATTCCTCAAAAATGTTCATTATTTTTGGTTTGGTGCAAAACCCTTGCCAAAATATAACCAACATTATTTAAGGCCATTTTGAAAACATTGAATGCATTTTCCAGGGTTCTTTGCCCCTCTTTTATTTAAGTTTTTGAGGCTTCCAAAATTCCTCAGTTCAAGTTTCAGAAATTTAAATATGATGCCTGGATGAAGATGCAACTATTACAAACAATATCTAGGGCTGTGACAACTCACCCCCACTAAACAAGAATCTCGTCTCGAGATTCAAGCGTAGGGTAAGGTGAAGGGTAACGCAACTAGTACAATCTTCACGATCCAGGGTGCACTTCAGTTGAACGTTGATTCATTCACCATCATTGTCTTGAAGTCTTGCCTTGAGAAATCCTGTCAACATGACATGGAGGGAAGAAGGAGACTCTAGAAGGGTCGATCTTCTCGAAGATCGAACAACTCACGGAATGAGACATAGGACCATCTCTCGGGTTGAGACACGAGATACACATCAAGAGGGGTGGAAAGAAACGGATGACGAAGGTTCACTAGGTGGACAACAATTTCACACTTAAGAAGGTGGTAAACGATTGTCCACGTAGCGAGGAGTTGAGTTGCCATGATACCACGACGAAACATCCTGAAGGAGGGTGATTCGTAGATTATCCCCTTAAGTGGCAAAAAGAATTACCTTTGATTCAGAGATCATTGAAACTCTTTATACCAGCCTAAGGCAATTCTCAAGCGATCGTTTGGAGGGGGTCGGTAGAATGGCATACTCAGACTTGGATGATGTGGATTACCTTGTTGAAGACAACGCAATGGATGAATTTGCTTATCACCGGAAATGGAAGAGACCCATGGTAGAATGGCACATTGGCGGTGCAAGCTGGGAACAAAATGCAAATGCTGGGAATGATTCTGGTAACTGGGGAAGAACCCAACAATAGAGAGTGAATCCACTGTTGAGAAGTTATAGCATAACCGAGGAAGTTGAGAGCAAACCTAGCTAGTGCCGATGGTAACACCTAACGCTTGTGCGTGCTCTCAAGAACTTGAGCATTTCCATAATCATCAAGGTTTTACCAATATCCGTGTCAAGGGTCTGGCAACACAACTTACTACCATGATGAATAGCGATGGACGATGCAGATGCAAAGGAGGATAACACTTTCTCAGATTTCACCTTAGCGAGGCCAAGGAAACAAAATCTGGATGATCGACCGAGAGACATTTAGCACTCCGCTTCTAATGTTCTCCTTGATGTGCTAGCGTAACCCATTCATAGATATGGTTTGATATCTAGAACATCAAGTAAAAAGGTCGGACTTCGGGATCTCAAAATCCATAGGGGCAACTAGGGAGTAAATCCTACGAAATCCCTATGGGGAGGTGGCCAACTTCCTCAATCAAGATATTATAATAACAGGTCTTCCGGCTGGGTGTGTTGGCCACGACATCCACTTTACCGGTTATCGAGGGACCAATATTATAATTCTTGGGAAATATTCCAACCATCATATCTGCCTGAGATTCAGATCTGGTTGGTGTCAGGATATTCCAGACTCATCGAGTCTAGGAAGAAAAATGAAAGTTTGCAACACAAATCGACGAGATGACGTTGCGAGATTCTCGGGGAATGAACTACGATAGTAAGCTCCAAAACATGAGCTGGTTCTGCTACAAACATGTGAACACGCTGTCCCAGACAAGCATGACCACATGGTAGTCTTATAATAAAACACTACCGAGTTCAGGTGGGGGAACCATCATAATGAGGTATCGAAGTCCACGCGTGGAAGTCCAAAGAGTTCACCTTGGACAGAACTCCTTTCTCTTGAACAACTCAATCAGTGGCTTGGTGTGCTCGGAACACATATGGAATGAAGGTTGCAAGTCTCCAGACCACAGAATACTTCGCACGTATGCATGACTGACTTGGGATGATTCCAGAGGAAGCAACATTGACTTTCTCGAGTCCACGGCGGCAACTTGCATCAAATGCACATGAACTAGAGGAAGTCACTTCTTCATCCGAACATATGCTTCATGAGCTAGCATGAACAAATGCTTTCAAAAGTTTCCAACACTAGCTTAATGTTCAGCAAAATTATGGGGAAGACAAGGATGTTGTCAATGGGCTCAACAACAATTCATCTGGGTTTCCTTTCAAAAGGAATTCCATAGTTAAGTGAACAAGTGATAGCATTGGTCAGACCAAAAGATATAATGGTGTATGCTCGGGGGATCAACCACGAGTAAGACAGCATTACGAGCATCGTTGGTACTGATTTGATTTGATGATAGCCCACACTCAAATCAAAGGATTGATAAGACAATAGGTCCAGCAACTGATCACAGGGACCAATCGATGAAGATATCATCTTTCTTCAACACACACTACACAAGAATATCCCTTTGGAACGAACTAAGTTAGGCAAGCTTTTATCTTCCAACTCTCCAAGTTGTTGTCTAGCTTAACCAACTAGCTCAGGGGTATCCAACACGGATTCTTGGAGAAAGGGGTGGTTTACAGGATAAACCAACTTGATCACGAGCTCGACATAACAGTCAGGTGACAACCTGGTGATACTTTCGAGAAGATATTCGGAAAATCACGAACCACCGATATGTTAGTAAGCTCGAGAACAATCTTGCTTTTGAGGGCAAGACGATATGATCAAATGAGTGAGGACTTGACAAGATCCTAACTCATCAATCGAAGGGTGCACCTAAATAAGGACTAGGTAGCACGATCAGTCTTAGAAGGATGATTCAAAAACCAACACGCTAAGAATGAGGTTATCGTCCATTTAACTACCAAGCAATAGAGGTTGCTAGGCAGTATTGATTTCACACACCACGATTCACTTGTCGGCATTCCGGTTACGATAACACAGGAACCGAGGAATGAACAATGATGGCGAGAAGTATCACTGTGTCAAGAGTTCATAGGATGGTGTGCAATTCCCATGACAATTCTTGATATAAGATGGTAATACTCCAAGGTAGAACAGAGCAAAAGCTGGATTGGCATTTTGATCTGCGGAGTACAATTGTTTTGACCCAATCCTAGATATGGAAGAGGTACTGGAGTTTGTTTCTCCTAGTCATTCCGCGATAGAATGGCTTGACGGACCACAAGAGTAATAGGCATCGATAAACGAACGCACGCATACTCTTGACTATCAATTGATAGACGAAGGTCAGTAGACAGCTAAAGAGGGACAACTCAAAGGAACATATAACTTTCTGAGTTGTGGATGCATAGATTAGTATGTCGAACCAAGTTCAACAAGTTTCTTCCGAATAACCCATGCAGAAAAGTAGAACTGGCAGGGTCACAATATAGCATGGAGAACTCATCGACAGCACTCTTGTTGTCATCTTTTGGTTCAGAAGAACTCCTGCCAAGAATGGTTCATGGTAATTGGAAGAAGGATGTACCACGAACCTCGAGGACTATCGCAAAGGTTACTACTATCCTAAAGGGACTAGCAAACACTATCAACATGAAGTAAGTAGAGTGAATCTCGGGTTCAAGAACCCAGGAATAGAATGCCTACTAACTAAATGGCATCACAGGATGCTTTCGATAATAAAGGCCAGAATCTTCACACTGGGAACACAAAACGTTGCTAGATTACTAGGTGACTCCCTAAAACACCTAGGGTCATAATAATATTCCAACATATATGTCGAGGCAATAAAGTACCTCAACTCACTAATTGTGTGATTAATCTGACCAAAGGCACATCGGAAACAGGAGGAAGGGATTTGCAAATGCATCAGACTACTTAGAAACCTGGGATGACTCGGACAGCATAACGGCTGTAAATGCTCAGAAAAGATTTGAGACATTCACAAAAATGGTGGCATAACCACTCAGAAGCACAATATCAAGGTTTCGAGATCAACAATTAACATACGGAAGTAGTAGGAACTGAACTGAGCTTAAATCCAACAATCTTATAAGTCTACGGATTAGTAACACGTGATCCTGATAGAAAGAAGAGATAGCCTAGTTCTTAATCCCCGTAGGAAAGATAAGATGACTCAGATCAGAAGGGCATAAGTATAAGGAGTAAAAAGAGCCTTACGTTCCATCCCACAATCAATTCCCTTATATAACTAAAGAATTTCTAGACTCAACTTCGACCAGTTTGGCTTGGTAATCCTACAGGCAGTCAAGCTCTGATACCAACGCTGTCAGGACCCCGACTCAATGCCACATCGATCTAGCATGTAACACCTCATATCACTTTGCGGCCTCACGCACGGTATTCCCACGGGTGTCGCCTTACCTTTGCCCGGGACCGTTTGCGCCTTTTGGCACACGTATATGACAGTGTCGCTAGCATCCATATGATAAGGAGCCCGGGCTGACATGGCTAGTCGTAAACCCAAAGTGGCACAGACTTACAGGGACAGGCATCCATGACCCAGCATCGAACGTGTCGGTCATCAGCGAGTGAATCCAGGCTGTAGCACTGGGCTAGCAGGACTCCGGTGAACCGGGCTGTAGCGGGCTAACAGGACTCCGGTATTCATCGCGTGACATTTCCCCGAAGGGACAGACACAGGAACGAAGAAGGACACATGCCGGCCAGCCTAAGTGTTCCGGAGCAGTAGCAAGCTACCATGGCTCGGTGGAAACACTAGGAGACATTTCCCGATAAGAGAGGCTACTAAAGATAAACAACTAGATAGTCAGATCCCACACATACCAAGCATTTCAATAACATACACACAATATGCTCGATATGTGCAAATACAACATGGCATCACAACATGACTCTACGACTCAAGTAATTTATTCAATAGGCTCCGAGGAGCGAGATATTACAAACATGGGTCTCATGACCCAACAATCAGAGCATACAAATCAAAGCACAAGCGGAAGCTATCATGTCTGAGTACAGACATCTATAAATGAAAAAGGCTGAGAAGCCTGACTATCTACCAGATCCTGCCGAGGGCACAAGATCGTAGCTGAGGTAACAAGCTAAACGTCGAAGTCCACGTGGAACTACTAGTGAGACTGAAGTCTCTCTGCAAAAACATAAAATAGGCAAACGTGAGTACAAATGTACCCAGCAAGACTTACATCAGAACTAACTACATATGCATCATTTTCAACAAGGGGATGGTGGGGTTTAACTGCAGCAAGCCAGCTTTGACTCGGTGGCTATCCTGAATTACGACTGCAAGTAACTCTTTGAGGTGGCGCACACGAGTCCACATATTCACCATATCAATACACCACTATGGATCCGCTCCCGTCTCCCTACGAGAACGCCATCCATAGCACTCACGCTTATCTTGCGTATTTTAGAGTATCCACTTTCACTTGTCTATGAACTGATATAAGCAACCCAGAAGTCCTTTACCGCGGACACGGCTATTCGAATAGATGATGTTAACCCTGCAGGGGTGTACTTCTTCATACATGTTTCCACCACTTAGCGTCTGCACACGACATGTGCTCGGCAGACTTCAAGCGAAAGCCGACGTGGGTGTAGACCACGACCTACCTAAACACTCAAGTCTCTAGTCCAGGTTTATCGCCTATTCGGGTTCCATCCATGAGGAGATCCGGCCGGAGTTTCGCTCACAGCCCCAAACGATGTGAACAGGGTTCCCGAGATACCAAACGGGCATCCGGTACACCATGTCACGTACCTACCGCATCACAGCCCACCCCTACGGTCAGCGCTGTCCACGGCCTCCAGTAAGCTACAAACACCAGAAACTACTTGCAACTCCTGGACAGAGGACTAGGGTGAATAAGAAGTCGAGCGGGGTCATATTTCAGGGCCCAATGCATGGTAGTAGCTGAATCATGGATCACAAACACAGAACTCAGTTCCTAAGGACGGCTTCAATGAGACAACCCACCATGTACTCCTACATGGCCTCTCACCGACACCTTTTACCAAATCGTGTTCACACACTTAGCTCACACACAGTCGGACATATTCTCACACCTCTGATTCATCCTCGATGAATCAGACCTGACTCAACTCTAAGCAGTAGCAGGCATGACAAACAAGCATGAATGAGTAGGCACATCAGGGCTCAAACAACTCCTACTCATGCTAGTGGGTTTCATCTATTTACTGTGGAATGACAGGTCATGCAAAGGATAAAGGGGTTCAGCTACCGCAGCAAGTAACAGATGAATCGTTGTTGTCCTAATGCAGTAAAAGAGAGCAGGAGCGAGAGAGTGGGATTGTATCGGAATGAACAAGGGGGTTTTGCTTGCCTGGCACTTCTGAAGATAGCATTGAGTCTTCATCAGTGTCAACGATCACATCATCGGTATCACGTCTATCGAGAGGGGACAATTACCGGCAACATAGAAGGGAACACAATCAATGCAATGCACAATATGATGCATGATCATGACATGGCAAAATGAATGTGTTTTGAGCTAATGCAACTAGCAACAGATTAAATGAAGTTGGTTTGAATACAAGATTCAAATTTAAACTCCATATGTGATTATTCAAATGCCATTTAATTGATTTGTGCTAAACAGCAGCTATAAGTTGTTCTAACATGCATGAAAATGGTACAGATGGATTCCTTGAATTTTTCTGATAATTTTTCATATATAAATTATTTAATTTGGAGTTACGGTTAATTTTCTATGATTTATTGAAGTTTAGGGCATTTTCTGAAATTAATAAATCATTTCTGATTTATTTAAAAACTCCAGAAAACAATTACTGCATCAGCCTGACGTCATGATGACGTCAGCAGGTCAACTGGACTGGCTCGGGTCAAACCTGATGTGTGGGGACCACACGTCAGTGACACAGGAACTAAACAGGGTTTAGTTAATTCTTAACTGACGTAATTAGAAGGGCTGGGGCCCACAGTCAGCGGGTCAGTGGGTTAGCTAAAATTTAATTAGTACCTAAACCAAATTAGCAGGGCCTCGGGCCCACATGGCAGTGAAACAGTGGCTAAATAAATTAAAATAAACTAAACTAATTAACAGGGGGGCTGGCCCCACCTGTCATCGACCCAGGGGGGGGTCAAACCCCTGGTCAGCAGGGCTAACCTGCCGGCGGCTTGACGCCGGCGAGGCCGAGACGGCGAGGCCTTCGGGTTTCTTGCTCCGGCGGCCAAACGCCGCGCGGAGAGGCTCTGTGGGTTCCTAGCGCTCGTGCGCATCCGGAGGAGGTGACGGAAGGACGCGGGGTGGTCAGGACTCGCCGGAGCGGAGCTTGCGGCGGCGGCCGGAGTTCGGTGGTTGCGGCTGAGAGGGCTAGAGCTCGCGGGCGAGGGAGCTGAGCAGCGCAGCGGCATCTACACAGCACACGGAAGTAGTCTGCGAGCTCGGTTTGGTCGTCAGGGCTTGCTAGCGCTGGCAGTGACGAGCGCGGCGGCGAGAAGCTCTCGGTGATGGCGGGAATCGAGCTAGCGAATCAAATCCACCAGGGGGTATGAGGGGAAAGGGAGAGTGGCTCACAGGGAGTCGTATGAAGAAGACGGCGAGCTCAGGGAGGCCCTGTGGACGACGAATCGGGCGGCGGCATCCGGCGGCCGTGGTCGGGGAAGAAGGGTCGCGGCGTCGTCTTGGGGTCCTTCGGCCTTGCGTGGGTCGGCGGAGAGGCGCTCGGGTTCTAGGCGGAGCTCGTGGGCTGGTCAGAGAAGCGAGGGGGCGGCGGTGGCCGCGGCAGCAGCAAGCGGCGGCGACGGTCGCTCTCGGGTGCGTGCGAGAGAAAGAACAGAGGAGGAGATGGGGACGAGGGAGTGAGCGGGAGGGTTCCAGGGGTCGAGGCGGCGCCGAGGAGAAGGCGCGAGGCGTCGTGGTGGCCTCAGGCGAAGCAGACGAGCAGGGTGGTGGCGTGGCGAGCTCGGGCATGTGCGCCGAGTCCCTCCTCTACCTACTGGCGCGAGGAGGAAGGCGACAGGGAGGAGGAGGTGGGCTGGGCCGCACAGTGCTGGACCAGCACAGGTGCTGGGCCGGCTCTGGTGGGCTGCACGGGTGAGGCCGGGTAACTTCCTTCTCTCTCTTTCTTTTATTTCTATTTCAGTTCTGTTTTCTTTTATTTAATCTGTTTTGCCACTGTTTTGAATTTAAAAATAATTCAAACAATGCCAAAAGCTCCTCTGAAAATATTTATGCTGCTTAATGGACTTTTCCAAAAGCACATAAAATGCTTCAGGGTATTTGGAAATATATTCTATACAAATTATGAATATAGTTCCAAAGGAAAATAAAGTAATGATTTAAATTCAGTGCTCAAAATATTCCTCAAAAATGTTCATTATTTTTGGTTTGGTGCAAAATCCTTGCCAAAATATAACCAACATTATTTAAGGCCATTTTGAAAACATTGAATGCATTTTCCAGGGTTCTTTGCCCCTCTTTTATTTAAGTTTTTGAGGCTTCCAAAATTCCTCAGTTCAAGTTTCAGAAATTTAAATATGATGCCTGGATGAAGATGCAACTATTTACAAACAATATTCTAGGGCTGTGACAAATCACCTATTCACCCCCCTCTAGTCGATATAACGCACTTCCAATTGGTATCAGAGCAAGGTACTCCCTTGTTCTGTGTGATTTTGGTTTAACCGCCTGGAGTTTTAGTTATGTCGACCGTAGGTATGATCAAGGTCTCTGCTGGGTGTGCTACCTTCGATGGGACGGACTACCCCTACTGGAAGAATAAGATGCGAATGCATCTAGAGGCAATTGATAACGATCTCTAGTACATTGTGGAAAATGGTGTTCCCTCAGTCACACCTTCTCTGAATGCTGCTGATGTGTAGAGATTCAAGCAACTCGACTCCCAAGCAAAGAATATCATATGTGGCCATGTGAGCAAAGGACAGTATGGCAGAGTGAGTGCTTTGGAGACAGCGAAGCTTATCTAGGACAGGTTGTCCAAAGTGAATGAAGGATTCTCAACACAGCGTGACTAGCGTGTTGATGTTCTTCGCAATCTCTTCAACCGCTTGAAAAGACTCGACAATGAAAATGTTCTACAAACCTTCGATCGCCTCACTGACATCTCAAATGAGCTTCAAGCACTTGGTGCCACTGACATCACCGACCATGAGGTGGTGAAGAAATTGCTGAGATCGCTTGATTCCTCATTTGACACTCTGGCATTGATGATACAAGAATGTGCTAATTACAAGTCACTTGATCCCGCTGATATTCTCGAAAAGCTAAATACTCATGAGTTCCAACTTGCTGAAAAAAGAGATCTCTATGGTACAAGCTATGGCAGATCACATGCACTGAAGGCCAAGGCAGTATCTGAATCCGAAGATGAAGACTCTGGTAGCAGCCTTTGTGATCCTAAAGAACTAACACATGATCTAGCATTGCTCATGTAGAAGTTCAAAAAGTTCTCAAGACGTGGTCGCCTTGGAAGATCCTCAAGGAGCAATGGTTCCTCATCTAGTGACTACAAGAAGAGGCTCTATCACAAAGGCAAGAAACCTGGACATTTCATTCAAGAGTGTCCTCAGAGGGAAAAGGAATCAAAGAATAAGAAATACAATGATTACAGTTCTGATGATGCGAAGAAAAAGAAAAAATCCACAAAATCTTCATCATCAAAATCCTCAAAGTCTTCATACCACAAGAAGAGCAGCTCCAAGAAGGCTAGGGCATTCATTGGCAAGTAAATGGACTCTGAGGCTAAATCTGAGGAGAATGAGGAAGAGGAGACATCTGAGGAGTCCAAATCCGGAGTGGCGAGCCTAGCTCTCGCTACTGCATTCGTCAGCAAGTCTATCTTCAACACCGAAGAAAATGACCTCACCAACAATGCTGATGAAAGCGATGATGACTATGCTCCCACCTATTGCTTCATGGCAAAGGGTGCCAAGGTACTCAAATATACCTCCTCTGAATCTAGTGATGATGAATCTGATGAAAACCTTAAGCCCAGCTATTCTAAACTTGCTAAGATTGCTAGACAAAAGTGATGATATGTTGGGTGAAGAAATGGATCGCACTGAAACTTTGACTGAAAATCTTCAGAGACTTCAGTCCAAGCTTGACAATCTTCAAAGTCATCATAACACTCTCTTATCGGATCATGAGAAGCTTTCTTATGAATTTCTTCAAAGAAAGCAAGACCTTGAGAAGTTAAGAGTGAGTTATGAAGATCTTCAAAAGGAGCACGATTCATTACTTGCTCAACAAATCAGTGCTTCTCAGGAATAATTTGTTCCTCCATGTTTGAAATGCATTGGACGTGAATCTGCTAATTCTTCACCTGAATGTTCAAATGCTGCTAATGTTTCAAATTCTTCACATGCCTCTGCTATTACTAATTCCTCATCTGAGGACATTGCTAGTATCACTGACAATGCAGGGCTAAAGGAATTGTACATGACAGGCATGTACAAAAGCCTCAAAGGGCATCAGACTCTTTGTGATGTGCTTAAAAAGCAGATCCTCAACAGGAACCATAGGAAAGAGGGTATTGCCTTTGAGAGGAAACTCAATGCTGATGGTACATATTGGAAGCCTGAGCAGTACCCCAAAACTACATGGGTAGCTGCAAAGGGACCTCCAGTTGATCCATCTAACTAATCTCTTCTGCAGGGTCAGGTCTCCAGACGTACGTAATTGTCTGAAGAATTTGCTGGAGACCTGAGCATGCCTGATAGGATGCAGGCTAATCATGAAGAAATGAACTTTCATTTCTCACGTCCTCATATTGCTTTATCTGTTCTTTTACTTGATGAAATTGATCTGATGAATTGATGTCATATTCTTCACTGATGAAGTATATGAGTTTGTAAGCTGCACTAATTCATCTGTAGGATGATCAACCCAAAGCCACTGAGTGGGTCCTCGATAGAGGATGTACAAACCACATGACTGGTGACAAGAATCTATTGATGGATGCTCCATTATCTCCGTCGCCTCTGAAGCATATCATCTTTGCTGACAAAGGCAGAAGTCAGGTATTGGGTCTAGGTAAGGTTGCGATCACAAAGGATCGAAACATGGACAAAGTCATGCTTGTTGAGTCCTTAGGATACAATCTTATGTCTGTCTCAATGCTTTGTGATCTTGATATGGTTGTTGTCTATGGCAAGTACCGTTGTGTTGTGGTTATGGAAGCTGACAATTCCAAAGTCTTCAAAGGCTTTACGAGAGGAGACCTGTATATTGTTGATTTCTCTACAGGACCACAACCAGCCGTGTGCTTACTTGCAAAAGCTTCAGAAGGCTGGCCCTAGCATCGACGACTTGGTCATGCAGGCATGAGGAATTTGCACACGCTTGCGAAGAAGAAGCATGTCATTGGCATCGAGAATGTCAAATTCCTCAAGGATCACCTATGCAGAGCCTGTGAAGCTGGGAAGATGACGAAGGCCAAGCATCCAGCGAAGACTATCATGACCACCACTCGCCCATTTGAATTGCTTCACATGGATCTCTTTGGTCCTAATCATTATTCTGCTATTTCAAATGAATCATCTCAATATGGCTTTGTTATTGTTGATGATTATTCTCGCTGCACATGGTACACCTTGTTACTTACAAACATGAAGTGTAGGAAGTCTTCAAACGATTTTCCTCGAGGGCTTCAACCAACTTTGGTGTGAAGATCAAGCACATCAGAAGTGACAATGGCACTGAGTTCAAGAATTCTGGTCTCGATGACTATCTTGATAAACTCGGTATTACTCATGAGTTATCTGCTCCTTATACTCCTCAGAAGAACGGCGTCGTGGAGCGTAAGAACAGGACTCTTACTGAGATGGCTCGCACTATGCTTGATGAGTACAAAACACCTCGTCGGTTCTGGACTGAGGCAATTGATACTGCGTGCCACACCATCAACAGAGTATATCTTCACCAATTCTTCAAGAAAACTACCTATGAACTCCTCACTGATAAGAAACCCAATGTAAGTTATTTCAAAGTCTTCGGTGCTAAATGTTGGATTAAAGATCTTCATCACAACTAAAAATTTGCCCCGAAAGCACATGAAGGTTTTATGCTTGGTTACGGAAAGGACTCGCACACCTACAGAGTCTTCAACAACGTTCTTCACAAGGTTGTTGAAACTGTAGATGTGCGGTTCGATGAAACTAATGGCTCGCAAAGAGAGCACCTACCTACTGTGATAGATGAACCAACACCTGAGGAAACTATCAAGTTCAAGGCTAGTGAGGATGTCATTCCCAGTGAAGAATTTGCTAAAGAATTCATTCCAAAACATGAAGAACGTCGAGCTAATGCACCTAAAGAAAATGCTAAAGAAAATGGTGCTGAAGAAAACGTTGATCAAATTCTTCAACGGCAACCAGCTCATCCTCGCATTGCAAAAGAAGTGCAAGTTGAAAAGATCATCAATGACATCAAAGCGCCAGGTCCTCTCACACGCTCAAAAGCATCACATTTGTCTAACTTTTGTGGGCACTATGCTTTTGTCTCTATTACAGAGCCCACTAAGGTAGATGAAGCATTTCTGGAGCCTGAGTGGATTCAGGCCATGCAAGAACAATTACATCAGTTCGAGCTCAACGATTTCTGGGAACTGGTCAAACGTCAGATCCTCGCAAGCACAATATCATCGGCACAAAGTGGATCTACCGCAACAAGCAAGATGAAAATGGCCTTGTGGTGAGGAATAAGGCACGGCTTGTAGCTCAAGGCTACACACAGGTCTTGAAGATCCAAAGAATCCTGACAAAGTCTTCAGACTCAACAAGGCCCTCTATGGCCTCAAGCAGGCCCATGGGCGTGGTATGATACTTTGAAGGAATTCCTCATGACGAAAGGCTTCAAACCCGGTCTTCAAATTCGTCAACAACGCAATGGCATATTCATATCTCAGGAGAAATACCTCAAGTATGTACTGAGGAAATTCGGCATGCAAGATTGCAAAGGCGTTAAAATTCCTATGCCCACAAATGGCCATCTGTGCACTAATGAAAATGGTATTGACTTCGATCATAAGGTATACCGCTCCATGATTGGTTCTTTATTGTACTTATGTGCATCTAGGCCAGATATAATGCTTAGTGTTTGCATGTGTGCCCGATTTCAAGCTACACCGAAGGAATCACACCATAAGGATGTGAAGCATATTCTTCGATATCTAGCTCACACACCAACACTTGGATTATGGTACCACAAGGGCTCGGCTTTTGATCGCATTCGATATTCTGACTCTGACTATGCTGGTGATCGTGTGGACCACAAGTCAACATCTGGTACATGCCATTTCCTCGGACGATCTTTGGTCTGTTGGTCCTCGAAGAAACAAAACTGCGTATCACTATCTACTGTTGAAGCTGAGTTCATTGCCGCTGGTTCTTGCTGTGCCCAATTGCTATGGATGAAGCAAACTCTCAAGGACTAGGGCGTCAACATGAAGAATGTGCCTCTCTTCTGTGACAATGAGAGTGCCATCAAGATTGCTCACAACCCAGTTCAACACTCGAAGACAAAGCACATTCATATTCGTCATCATTTTCTTCGTGATCATGTGTTGAAGGGCGACATTTCTATTGAGCATGTGAAGACTGAAGAACAGCTAGCCGATATCATCACAAAGCCCTTGGATGAGAAGAGATTTAGCAAGTTGCGGTGTAACTAAATATCCTAGAATCTTCGAATGTTCTTTGAAAAGGACACTCATCGTAACACTTATGCAAAATTGATGACTTAGATGTGCAACACATGAAGAAACGTTTTTCTTCAATTCAATGAAGAACAACACTCTTAGTGTGAACAAATTAACGAAGAATTTGATTCTCAGAACCCTACGATAATTGTACGCGGTGTCTGAAATCATCATTCTTATATGGTGGGTCACACCACCACCAAAAGTTGAAATTCCTCAATTATTCATATTCTTCAACTTTGCATTGTCTTCACTGCTTCCATCATTTTTCTTCATTGACTATATATATATATATATATATATATATATATATATATATGAGTTTATGTTCTCTACAACATTCACTTATTGCTAATTCTTCAAGTTGTTTTTTCTGCTAAGTGAATGTGATCGGACCCTTCCCCCTCTATGCTATACTCAACCAAATCTATTAAAAAATTCTTCATGTGCGTTCTATTTGAAACTCGTTCAAAATCTTCACTGTGTCCTTGTCAACTGAAGAAATTGCGAACGGAACTTTAAAACCTATTTTATCAAAATTTTCGGCTTTGCCGCTCAAACCGTTCCGCATCCCACGTTATACTTATCCACTCACCCACGATCGCACATGATCTCCACCTCTCAGTACGTGGGTGACACATGTCAAGTGAATGAGAAGGGTTAGGGGCATGTTCGTCCAATTTCTTCGGGCAAGTAGTTTTTCACCGTGGCTATAAATACCCCTCCGCCCCTTCCTCACTTCTTTTACTCCGCTCGACCTCTCTCTCTAGCTCGAGCTTCTCAAACCCTAGCGCCACTGCTACTTCATCGCCACCGGTGAGGAACAGCTTCACTGCCTCGACCTCGTCGCCGACGTACTCGCGCCGACCGCGGAAATCTTCACTCCGCCACCATCGTAGTCGTCTTCCTCCGCCAAGTTAGGTGTGGAAGATCTGCACAGATGAACTTCACATCTCCTTACTCCAGTTCGTCGCGTTCTTCGTCCAGGGTAATTAAAAGTTACTTTTACTACCCTCGTTGATTCGAATGATTATCTTCAAAATCTTCAAAGGTGTTTTTCTTCATAGTTTCACACACTAAACACCTCACAAGTCATCTGTTCTTGATTCGTTTCTCTAAGCATCATTTTTCTTCAAGATTCCTCAAGTGTGTGGATCTTCGATCTATACAACTCTGGAACCTAAGACAAAGAACGCTTAGTGAAATTCTTCAAGACTCATATGGTCAAATTCCTCAAACTTGTTCTTTTGAAAAACCCTCTGAGAACGCATATGACCTCTCCAAATTCCTTGCAACTATACTCTATTCATAGGTACACATGTCAGCTGCTGAATCACTAGGTTCTCATCAACTTAACTCATTTGCAGCGTTCCTTGAAGAAAAGTTGCATACTTCTTCAGAGAATTCAATTGTTCAAATTCCTCAACTGAAGAAAATGGCTGACGGTAAGAAGCCACAGAAGGGAGGAAAGAGGCCTGAGGTAAATACAGTGTTTGAGATCCCTGATGAAATATATGCTGGGTACCGCACACCTACTGAGGAAACCAAGAATGAGCGCAAAGTGCGCATTCAGAAGATAGAGAGGAGATGGGCAAGAGAATGGAGGGAGTGCAGATATGTCACTCCTAAGTATATGAAGAAATTCGCACTCAATCCTCCATGCCCAAGAGCTCCATTGGCACCTGGCCAAATCACTGATCCCACCAGCCTCAAGCGCGGTGAGGACTATCCTGTTGAATGGGCCAAGCGCCAAGCCAAGTTGGCTAAGCAAGCCAAAGAAGCAGTGATGAAATTCAATGAAGACTCTGCTGCTGTTGTTGCTGCCTCTGCTAAGGCCTTTGCTGTCAAGCCAAAGAAGGCTATGTCAAAGAAGCCTGCGCGCAAGCCAAGTGCTTCACCAACAATGCCCTCAAGGCCAAGTTCCTCAGCAATGCCCTCACGGCCAGAATCCTCAAAGCCCTCACGGCCAATTCCTCATGCTGCTCCTGTTCCTCCAAAGTCCTAAGCTCCTCCGCCTAAGCCCTCAGCTGTTCCGACTAAATCCTCAGCACATGTGCATCTCGCCTCGTGCCAAAGGACTGCAGGCATCTCCATTGCCTTAGGTGTCTCAGCTAGTTCCTCAGTTGCACCAAGTTCCTCAGCTGGCCCCTCACCGCTGAAGACAAAGGCCACTACTGGATGAGGTCCTCGCCCAATTCCTCAAAAGAAACAAGTCGCTTTCCAAGTACCGTCTGAAGAAGACGAAGTTGATGATGATGAACTTGCAGAAATAATCAGAGACAGGCAAGTCAGGCCGCTAGAGCCAAAGGATCAGAGGTGCCACTGCTTTTGGATCCCAAGTTGATCCTCGACTACATTGATCCTTTCATCTCTTGATGAGCCGTTCCCTGGCTATGGTGGTGGCTTGCCCTATTTATAGAGGCACGGGTCCTCTCCCCAAATATTAGGCGGGGAAGGCATCCCACAACGGCTTGTTTGAAGGGGGCAGCTAGTACAAGCTATCCTAACAAAAGATGGTGTTCGCCTGCCAAAGGCTCTGGTGATGACTCCGTCCTGGGCTCCACGGTGACCTCCGTCCTACCATCCTGCTGGTGCCCGCGCGTTGGCGCCCGCCTGGCCTTGGTCATCATGGCTTGCATCACATGAACCTCGCGAGGTGTCCCTTGCCTTGATCTCTCCGCTCCTCGTGAGCCAGCCTAGTGAGGCCTTTCCCGAGGAGGTCTTGCGTCGTCCGCCTCGCGAGGCTTGGCCCTCGCGAGGGTCTTGACTGTTTGCTGGTGAAGATGGGCCGTACAGGGCCGCTGGCGGCGCCTCGCCGTGGGCCGCATGCAGGCAAGTCTGGGGACCCCCATTCCCAGGACGTCGATAATAGGGAGGTCATCGAGCAGCTCGGTTGGCTCGAGGAAGCGACGAAGATGGCGAATCGGATAGCGACATCCGGCGGCCGTGGATGGGGAAGAAAGGTCGCGGCCTTGTCTTGGGGTTGTCACTCCTTTCGTAGGTCAGCACAGAGGTTCTTGGGAGCTCGGTGGAGCTCAGGAACATGGCCACAGAGCAAGGGGACGGCGGTCGGCGTGGTGGGCGTGGTGTGTTGTGGCAGTGCACTCTAGTGCGTTCGGTTAGCGGGAGAGAGAGAGCAGGGGAGGGGAATGAACTCAAGGGAGTGAGTGGGAGGGTCCAAGGGTTGCGTGGCATCGTTCGGGCGTGTCGGGGAGGAGCCCAGCAGGCAAGGAGGGAGGAGGTGGCACGGCCCTGCGTGCGCGGCGACCATGCGCCCCAGTCCTTCTGGCAGAGGACGAAGAAGACAGGGAGGGCACTCGTGGGCTAGGCCAGCCACTTGGGCTCCAGGTAAGTGAGGAGGGCTTTTCTCTTTTTTTCTAGTTTTGTTTCTGTTTTCTATTTTGCATCTCTAGTTGAATTTGGTTTTCAAAACCAAACTATTTTATATACTTCTGAAAACTAATATGCGGTATGTTAAGATATATTTAGAGCCACTCATAGGTTTTCAGAAATATTGGACTTGTAATTGTTTGATAGAAGGATTAAATCTAGATCAAATATTTATTAAATTAAATCCAAATGGCCTAAATAATTCCTCAAAAAAAATTCATATGTTTGGTTTGGATAAAAACCCTTGTCGAAAATATGAAACATCACTGAGGAGCATTTGGCTTCATTAAATGAGATTTTAGGATTCTTGCCATTTATTAAAATATTTTTCTGAGGCTTTGAACATTCCTGAATTCAGTTTCTTTAATTTAACATGATGCATGATGCTCACTGGAGTAACTAATTACAAGCAAAGTCTATGGCCGTGACAACTCACCCCCACTAAACAAGAATCTCGTCCCGAGATTCAAGACATAGGGTAAGAGTAGGGGGACTCTATCTATCACAATGTTCATGGTCGAATTGCCTTCTCAAAGATGTTGATTCATTGCTTCAAATTGATCTTGACATCTTTGCTTTCGAGATCTTCATCAAACACAATGATGACAGAAAGAAACTCTATAGGAATCGATCTCCTCGAAGATCGAGCACTCAAGATCAACTCATGGAGTGAGACGTAAAAACATCTCCTGAGTTGAGACATAAAACACAAATCAGGAGCAATGGAAAGAGGTAGATGACATGGGTTCAATTGGGTAGGAAAAAATTCCACACTGAAGAAGATGGTGCATGGTTTCAAGATAGTGATGAAATAATTGCCATTATTCCATAACGGGGCACCCTAGAGGAGGTGACTCATAGAATCATTACCTCTAGTGGCAGAAAGAATTAATTTTGATACATCAATCATCAAAACTCTGTATACCAGCCTAAGGCAATTCACAATCGACCATTGGAGGAGTTTGAAATGTTGGGGAACATAGCATGCAATTTCAAAAAAATTCCTATGATCAGGCAAGATCTATCTAGGAGATGCATATCAACGAGAGGGGGAGAGTGTGTCCATGTACCCTCGTAGACCGAAAGCGGAAGCGTTAGTTTAACGCGGTTGATGTAGTGGAATGTCTTCTCCATTCTACCGATCAAGTACTACGGCACCTCAGAGTTCTGCACACGTTCAGCTCAATGATGTCCCTCAAACCCTTGATCCAGCAAAGTGTTGAGGGAGAGTTTCGTCAGCACGATTCCATGGTGACGGTGATGGTGAAGTGATCTGTGTAGGGCTTCACCTAAGCACTGCATGAATATGACATGAGGCGTAAACTATGGAGGGGGGCGCCGCACATGGGTAACAATGTTCGTTGTGTGTTCTAGGCGCCCCTCCCCACATTTATATAGGTGGGAGGGGAGGGGAACAACCATGGGGTGCCCCAAGTAGGAGGAATCCTACTTGGGGGCCTCCACCAATTCGGCCTCCCCTTTCCTTATCTCTGGAGGGGGGAAGGAAAGAGGGAAGAGGGTAAAGCAACACTACTAGGGAAAAGCTTATAGGCAGACGCTTACTAGTAGCGAGGGTTTATACCCCACACTACTGCTACTTACTAGTAGCGCAGGTTTTTACCCCTCGCTGCTGCTAAGTTGATAGTAGTAGTGCGGGTCTTTAACCCTCGCTACTACTAAGCGGTCTCTACCGTGTCCCGCGAGAAATGCCATAGTAGTAGTGAGGGGTATAAACTCGTGCTACTACTAAGTTGATAGTAGTAGCGTGGTTTTATACCCCTCGCTACTACTAAGTACGAGGTAGGTGAAGTCGCCATATCCTCGGCCAATCCCCATCTCCTCCCCCAAATCCCTCCTCTCTTCCGCCACTCTCTCCTCTCACTTTTCATACGCTCTCACATGGACCTCTTGCCCATGCGCCCTTCCTCCTCTGTGGCGCCGAAAGAGGTCGCCGCCTCGCGCCACCAGCGTCTAGGAGCTCGCCGGTCTTCCACCGACGTCTAGGAGGCCACCGCCCTGCGCCACCACACCGGAGCACCTCACCACCAGTGAGTAGCTCCACTGCTCCCTCCATCACCATCCTCTCTCCCTCGGTTTTCCTATTCTCTCTCTCCCTCTGGTTTGACTCACCCTCCCATGTCCATGCCCGTGTAGGTCGTCGCCATGGACGACCCGGAGCTATCTGGCATGGTCAGGAAGAGGAGCCCCACGTCACGGCCTGGCTCTGCCATAGAAACGGACCCTCTCCAATACCCACCACCGAATCTGGTCTTCCGCTATCCGTTCATGCCTCCGGTGACGCCAATCGTCGCTAGATTGAACCACTGCTGCCATTGACAACACGCACGACATCGATATTTTTACTGTTTTTGAAAGCAATAGCAGTAGCGCGGGGTACAAGACCCGCTATAGATAATTAGAAGTAGCGCTGTCTGCAACGCATGCTACAGCTAACCATGTATAGCAGTAGCGTGTGTCAACACACGCTACTGCTACAAGTTAGCTGTGGCACCGTATTAGTAGCGTGGGCACCCGCGCTACTGATACACCCAACACCCGCTCTACTGATACACCCAAAACCCGCGCTGCTGCTAGGCTTTTCCCTAGTAGTGTAAGGGGGAATCATATTCCCTCTATTTACTTTCCTCCTCCCCTTTTCCTTTCTCCACTTAGGCCGGCCCATATGGGGGCGCACCAGCCCCTTAGGGGCTGGTCTGTCCCACCCTTGGCCTAATAAGGCCCATGTCTTTGCCGGGGGGTGCCCGGAACCCCTTACGGTGACCTGATACATACCCGGAACCCCCGGAACACTTCTGGTGTCCGAAATACTATTGTCCTATATATGAATCTTTCCTATCGACTATTTAGACACTCCTCGTCATGTCCTTGATCTCATCCGGGACTCCGAACAACATTCGGTCACCAAATCACATAACTCATATAATACAAATCATCATCAAACATTAAGCGTGCGGACCCTACGGGCTCAAGAACTATGTAGACATGACCGAGACACATCTCCAATCTATAGCGAACAGCGGAACCTAGATGCTCATATTGGTTCCTACATATTCTACTAAGATCTTTATCGGTCAAACTGCAATAACAACATACGTTATTCCCTTTGTTATCAGTATGTTACTTGCCCGAGATTAGATCGTCGGTATCCTCATACCTAGTTCAATCTCGTTACGGGCAAGTCTCTTTACTCGTTCTGTAATGCATCATCCCGTAACTAACTCAGTAGTAACATTGCTTGCAAGGCTTATAGTGATGTCCATTACTGAGAGGACCCAGAGATACCTCTCCGATACATGGAGTGACAAATCCTAATCTTGAGCTATGCCAACCCAACAAACACATTCAGAGACACCTATAGAGCATCTTTAGAATCACCCAGTTACGTTGTGACGTTTGATAGCACACAAGGTGTTCCTCTTGTATTCGGGAGTTACATAATCTCATAGTCAGAGGAATATGTATAAGTCATGAAGAAAGCAATAGTAATAAAACTTAACGATCATTATGCTAAGCTAACGGATGTGTCTTGTCCATCACATCATTCTCCTAATGATGTGATCCCGTTAATCAAATGACAACACATGTCTATGGTTAGGAAACTTAACAATCTTTGATTAAGGAGATAGTCTAGTGGAGGCTTACTAGGGACACGGTGTTTTGTCTATGTATCCACACATGTATCAAGTTTCCGGTTAATACTCATGAATAACAAACATTTATCATGATATAAGGAAATATTCAATAACAACTTTATTATTGCATCTAGGGCATATTTTCTTCACAAAAGAATGGCATACTCATACTAGAATGGATGATGTGGACTATCTTGTTGAAGACAACACAATGGATGATCCACCTTTAAAGATGATCCTCAACAACAATTACCGTGAAGGGCAGCCCATGGTAAAATGGCACCATGGCAGGTGCAAGCTGGGAACCAAATGCAAGGGAATGATTCAGGTAACTGGGGAAAGCTCAATAGTAGAGAGTGATTCCACTGTTTGAATGGTAATAGTATAACCGAGGAAACTAAGAGCACAAGAATCCCTAAGGAACAACTTCTGGAATAAGTCGCATGAAACCCTCATGGGGAAGCGGCCAACTTTTCCAATAAATATACTACAATAATAGGTCTTCCGGCTAGGTGTGTTGGCCACAACTTCCACCTTACCGGTTTAGAAAGTATCAATATTATAACTCTTGGGAAATGTTCCAACCATCATATCTGCCTGAGATTCAAATATGATTGGCGTTAGGATATTCTAGACTCAACATGTCTGAGAAGGAAAGTTTGCAACACAAATCGACAAGATAATGTTGCGACATTCTCGGGAGATGGACTATGGTAGTAAACTCCAAAACATGAGCGGGTTCTGCTGCACACATGTGAACACGTTGTCCTAGACAAGCATGACCACATAGTAGTCTTACAACAAAACACTACAGAGTTCAGGTGGGGAACCATCATCGAGGATATTGAACTCCTTACATAAGTCCGTATTAGCTCTTAAGAAGGAACTTCTCCCTGAACAAATCAATCAGTTGCTTGGTTTGCTAGGAATTGCATACAGAATGGAGATGATCAGTCTATCAAACCACAGAATACTTCGCACGTGCATGACTGACTTGGGACAATTTCATAGGAAGCAAAACAACTTTTCTAGAGTTCATGACGGCAACTTGCATCAAATGCACATGAACTTAGAGAGAGTCACTTCTTTCTTTCAACATATGCTTCATGAACGGATCACAAAGAAAATGCTACACACATTTCCAACACTAGCTTATATGTTCATCATGAATCACGGAGGAGATAAAAATGTTGCCGATGGGATTAACAACAATTCATCCAAGCATCCATATAGATGGAATTCCACAATTAAGTGACGCGGGGATAACATTGGTCAGACCAAAGGATATAATCATGTATGGTTGAGGAAACAACCACGGGTAAGACAACCTTACAAACATAGTTGGTACTTATTTGACTTGATGATAGCCCATACTCAAATCAAGTTTGGATAATACAATAGATCCAACAACTGATCACGGAGATCAATTGGTGAATATATTATCTTTCTATAACACACACACACAAGATATCCCTTTGAAGTTAACTAAGTGGATTAAGCTTTTATCTTCCAAATCTCCAAGTTGTTGTTTAGCTTAACCAATTAGTTCAGAGGTATCCAACATAGATTCTTGGAGAAATGGGTGGTTTACAAGAAACCAACTTGATCACGGACTCAACATAAAGGTAAAGGAACAACCTAGTAATACTTCCAAGAAGATATCACAAAAATCACAAACCACCGATATGTTATTAATCTCGAGAACACTCTTGCTTTCTAGGAAACATGATATGATCAAAAGAGCAAGAGATTGGTACAATCCTAACTCATTAATGAAAGGGTGCACCAAGAAAATGGACTATGTAGCACGATCAATGTTAGAATAGTGATTCAACAACCAACACGCTAAGAATGATATTATTGTCCATTAACTACCAAGCAACAGGGTTGTTAGGAGTACTGGTTTTACACATCACAGTTCACTTGTCGGCATTCTGGTTACAACAACACGGGGACCGAGGAATGAATAATGATGGCAAGAAGTGTCACTACATCAAGAATTCATAAGATGTGGTGCAATTCTCATTACAATCATGACATAGAGGGGCTAATACTCCAGGCTAGAATAGATTAAAAGTTGGATTAGCATTTTGATTTGCGGAATACAATTGCTTTGACCCAATCCAAGAGATGGATGAGGTGCCGTTGTTTGTTTCTCCTAGGTATTCTGAAATAGAATGGCTTGACGGACCACAAGAATAATAGACATCGATGAACAAATGAATGACATACCCTTGACTATCAATGGATAGATGAGGGCCAAGATATGGTTAC
Organism: Triticum aestivum; assembly: GCF_018294505.1. NCBI lineage: Eukaryota > Viridiplantae > Streptophyta > Magnoliopsida > Poales > Poaceae > Triticum > Triticum aestivum. Next base: position 377,309,200 of record NC_057803.1, on the reverse strand, counting down.
AAAGGGAACAACTCAGAGGAACATAAGATTTTTCGAGTTGTGGATGCATAGATTAGTATGTCAAACAAGTTCAACATATTTCTTCCAGATAATCCATGCAGAAAGGTAACACTGGCAAATTCACAATATAGAATCGATAACTCATCAAGAGCACTGTTATCGTGATCTTTTGGTTCAAAAGGACTTCTGGCATTTTGGTTCATGGTAATGGAAAAATGATATACCACAGACCTTGAAGACTATCACAAAGGTTGCTAACATACTAAAGGAATGATCAAACACTATCAACAGGAAGTAAGTAGAGTGAATCTCGGGTTCAAGAACCCAGGAATAGAGTGCACTAAGTAAATGGCATGATGGAATGCTTTCGAGAATGGTGGCCAGAATCATTGCGCTGGGAACACAAGACATGGCTAGATTACTAGGTGGTTCTCTAAGATACCCTACTATCATAATAATAGCTTCAGCATATATGTCGAGGCAATGGAGTACCTCAACGCACCGATTAGTGTGCTTAATATGACCCAAAATGACATCGGGAACATGGAGAAAAGATTTGCAAGTGCATCAGACTATTTAGAAACCTGGGATGACTCGGACAGCAAAACAGCTATAAATTCTCAAAAAGTTTTTGAGATATCCTGCAAAATGGTGGCATAACCACTCAACATCACAATACAAAGGTTTCGAGATCAACTGTCAACACACGGAAGTAGTAGACTGAGCCTTGAATCCATCATTCCTATAAGTCTACGGATTAGTAACACGTGATCCTGATAAAAAGATGAGAAGCCTAGTTCTTACACCCCGTAGGAAAGAAGAGGGTGAATCAGATCAGAAGGACATAAGGTAAAGGAGTAAAAAGAGCCATACGTTCCCTTCCACAATCAATTCCCTTATATAACTAAAGCATTTCTAGGCTCAACTTTGACATGTTTGGTGTCGTAATCCTATAGGTAGTCAGGCTCTAATACCAAAGCTGTCAGGACCCCGATCCTAAGTCACACCGACCTAGCATGTAACACCTCACTTTGCGGCCTCATGCACGATATCCCCATGGGTGCCACCTTACCTAACCCGAGACCGTTTGCGCCTTTTGGCTCACATATATGATAGTGTCGCTAGCATCAATATGACAGAGAACCCGTGCCGACATGACTAGTCGTAAACCCAAAGTGGCACTAACTTAAATGGATAGGCATACATGACCCATCAATGCACGTGTCGGTTAGCGGCGAGTGAATCCGGGCTATAGCAAGCTAACAGGACTCCGTTAGTCATCACGTGACATTTCCCCAAAGCGACAGACACAGGAGAAAAGAAGGACACATGCCGATCATCCCATGTGTTCCGGAGCGGTAGCAGGCTACCATGGCTCAGTGGAAGCACTAGGAGACATTTCCCCATAAGAGAGGCTACCAAGAATAAACAACTAGGTGTTGAATCCCACACATACCATGCATTTCAATAACATACACATAATATGCTCGATATGTGTAAATACAACATGGCATCACAGCAAAACTCTATGACTCAAAGTATTTATTCAATAGGTTCCGAGGAGCCACATATTACAAACATGGGTTTCATGGACTAGCATTCAAGTAATACATGCAACAAGCACAGGTCGAAGCATAAACATGTATGGGTAGAGACATCTGAACCGAGAGAAGGCTAGTAATCTTGTCTACCTACAAGACCCTCGAAACGACTGCCTGGCATCCCCAAGCTAATTGTCGAAGCCCACGTGGAACTACTAGCACTACAAAAAAATACACTTCCATGATGATACGTGTTTGTCACAGTTGGTCACCTTTTCTATCATATATGTACATCCATGACGATTTTATGATAGAATCAAGATAGTCATACCCGTGTTGTCGAAGAAGTGTTCCATGACAATACCAAAATTATCATCACGGAAGTGTTCACTTCCGTGACGATAAATGATGCGTCATCGAAGTGCTTTCGTCAAGGGTAACCAATACGTGGCATCCACCGTAACGGGTCGTCGTTAAGCTACCGGGTCCGGTTTTGGATCCGATAAGCCGTTAATAGCCCGGACCAATGGGGATTTTCCACGTCTAAAATTCTCATTAGCTGGAGGAAACACGTGTCAGCTTGTCATTGGGTTAGATAGGCCCCTAAGATATGTCGACACGTGTGACGGCCCACCACTGGCCCATTTAGCTTACAAAGGCTGGCCCATTTGACTTGGTCAAAAGTTAGCGGGCCGACCCATGAAAAGCATATTAACGGTGTGTTTGCAAATATCCCATTTTACGGCCCAGTAACTCATGGCCCGTTAGGGCCTTCCCAAAATCGGCCCAACAACGTCATGTGGGCCGTCGAATATAACACCAACCCATTTCACTTTCGGCCCATGTATGGCCCATGACGTCTTTCGGCCCATGTGAGGCCTTTCGCATCTTTCGGCCCTTTAGTGGCCCACAGTGACTCTAGCCCATAATGAATAGTAAATTTCTTTGTACCCATTAACGTCCCATGATTCACATGGGCCGTTTCAAGCCCGTATTAGCTTTCGGCCTATTGACAGCCCATACGTTCTTGGGATCCTTTCTGGCCCTTGATTACTTCCCGCCTGTTACTAGCCTGTTCCCCTAATGGGCCAAATTCGGCCCGTGGCAAGAATCAGCCCGTTTGTTGCCTACTAACCCATTGTGCCGTCTACAGCCAGTCCTATATTTTGGCCCATTAACGACCCGTTATGCCTGTGATATAATTAAGCCTTTGCTGTCCTCTATCTTGTTAACGGCTCATTGCCGTGCTGGGCAGATACCAATTACGCCTGTTTACGACCCATGTGGACCCATTTATTCGATGGCCCAAGACCCACCGATTCTACAGCCCATTGGAGGTCCATTTATTCGATGGCCCGTAGGACACCCATGGATCCTACGGCCTATAGGAGGGTCAAGGTTACCATGGTCTGTATATGGCCCATGGTTATTGCGACCATTAGCAAACCAGGGAAAAAGAAGACTAGGAAATAAATAAGCCCGAAACTAACACTAGGCCATTAAGGCGATTGCACATATGACATCCACTAGGCATCAAAGATCGCCACCCGTGCAAATATAGGGAACACCCAACACTATACAAAAATGGCTTGTTGTTTTCTTCAGCCGGTGGCTGCATGTTAAGAAACAATTTTGCATCACAACAAAACAAAATTACAACCATAAAACAAAAGGAAGGTTGGCATAAAAGTTAATAGTCTGGCAGATAAATGCACCACCAGAAGTTCAGAAGCTGTGTTCATTTGACCTGACTGTAACGTTTTCATGTTGTATTGTCTGATGAAGCACCCTTCGCCTTCATTTATCCTAGGCTCATGAACAACATAGAAAATGTCTGATAGTCTGGTTTCAAAACCATGCATATCTTGACGACATCGAACAATGTCTGTCCTTGTTTCACAAAGGGTCTCTGTTAGGGAATGGACTTGTGTCTGGAGCGCAGATATAACATTGTTTTGAGCTTGCATATCTTGATCATGATGCAGTTTGGACGAGGTTGCCTTAACAACCAACCCAGTATTACGCAGGAACATGCTTTTGGCATTGTTAGTGGACAGGTACTGACCCACCACAGCAAGAGGTGACATTGCAGTTATAATTGCCTCGTCACCTTCAAAAGGTGGCGGTTCCACCATTTTTTCCATAGCTTGCTGAAAAGTTGAGTTTTTACATTAGTAGTACCAGAATAGAAGAAATTAAGGAGGCAGCAAAACCAAACAAAATATCTTTAGTCTATATACAAAACTTATTCTGGTGAACCCATGTAAAATATTAGTTGTATTTTACTACAATGTACATCATAAAACCAGGCTCCAAATGTATGACCATCTACCATGGCTAATGTATTGTCTATTTCTTCACATTGTATTGAAAGATAAGGATAAAGAGACAAAGTTTATAAGACGGTAAGCACAGTATGACATCATTCATACCACAAAACAACTGAGAACAGACAAACATGCAATTGTAATGTTGTGTGGGCAAGTCCAGCAAGGAACTAGATTACAGATCAAGATCAAAGGAACATCACTCCTCTCTTTTAAACTTTGTAAGGTGCAATGATACGCTAAGAAAATTATGTATAAAATTGAAAAGAGTAATAGACATTGGTTACAAACCATGCAGTTCAATGCACAAGTTAGAGTAAGTAGTACTTAAAAGGCATGAGGATTAAGGACTTACAATAGCTACTTTGACTGGTGCAGTCATGCCCTTCGTCTTGCTGGTGTGACAGTCCTTGAAGATTTCCATAGCATTTGGTTCATGTACTTTTTGATCTTTGCGTGCTTTCCTCTGCATTTGGGACAAGTCAATATCTGATAATATTGTACAACAAAAAGAGTGAAACATCAGCTAATTAGAAGAGCCTCGTAGTGTGCAATATATCTACGAGATCCTGTCATCTGTTGGAATTTCACTTTCGTATGGTTGGCCTTGTTCTTTGAAGAGTTCACCTAAAAGAAGATAGATTTGTGAGGCACATGCGTAAATAGGACTTCAACATGTGATCATATCACATATATATAATGTACCTAATACTTTTGATTAGACTAGTGTTTAACGAGGCATCTCCAGTCTTCATCTGATATATTTTCCATTGGAGATGTTTTGGAAAGTTCACTATTAGCCTTGCCTTCAAAGTGAGTCCTCAAGTTATACCGATACTGTCGCAGAGCAGACTTGAAAACAGGGGTGCAAGCTTGTTTGGTCGCATCCTCTTGGCTATCCAACTTGAACCTCATCTGTTGAAAATTATGGGAGTCTCATTATCAGCAACCTAGAAAGTATGGGAGAAAGCAAGAAGATATTACTAGTTTCCATACATAACCGTACTTACAGATAAATGGTCGAGGAAGGTGTCGAATAGGGTTTCGTTTTTGTCATTCCTGTACTAAATCCATGTTGGGAGTGTAACGCCCAATATGCGACTATACTCCATACGTGTAGAGGCACGACTTGGGGTATAAGCGCTTATTGGTATGGTCGCAAGAGTGGTTGTATCTTTGCTCATCTCATGTACAAAATAGATAGAATACGAGCTTTGGCTTACAATTGCCACAATGTCACACAATATCATCAAGTTATACAATCATTCAAGATGAACACAAAGTCCGGCTATGGACGAAATCAAACGAATAAAAGACAACCAACCATGCTAAGTCCCGATCGACACTACTTGGCACCACTACTGATCATTCAGGAAGGAAACATAGTAACGACCACGGTCTTCGTCGAACTCCCACATGAGTTCAGTGGCGTCACTTGCATCAGACTCGTCGGTACTTACAACTATGTTTGTAGTATTCTGTGAGCCACGTGGACTCCGCATTCTCAACACCCTCGGTAGCAAGACTATCAAAGCTTAAAGGTAAGGTATGGATATGTGGTGGAGTTGCATCAAGCACTAAGTAGCGTATGGTGGCTAGCTTACGAATACAAGAATAAGATGAGAAACTACGCAACAGACACCCCTACTAGTAATGATCAATAAGTGATCCTGAACTAGTTACGTTTAAACAAAACAACACTATGTTCTCTTCCCGAACCTCGTCGAAAAGAGACCGTCATAGTTACACACGCGATTGGTGTATTTTAGTTTAGTCTAGTTTCAAGTTCACTACAACGGGATATTAAAAACTCCCATCTGCCACATAACCGCAGGCATCGCTTTCGAAAGATAAAACCCTGTAGGGGTGTCCCAACTTAGCCCATGCAAGCTCATGATCCATGGAGACAATCCTCCATCTTGGGACCCTCCGATCAGACTCGGAATCCCGGTGCACAAGACATTTCGACAATGGTAAAACAAAACCAGCAAGACCTCCGGACGCGCCGACACCCCGATAGGAGCTGCGCGTATATCATCTTAGGCCACGATCGGATTGGCTAAGTTTCCGGTTGACACACCCGTTGGTGGCCCCGGCTACTTCCAGTTTGGACCAACACTCATGAGGAGCACTGGCCCGGGGGGTTGAATAAGAATCCTCGGGTTAATTACTCTCTATGAAAATTTCAGTTGTTATTAGGCAAAAGGTAAAACCAAGTTTGGGCCTTGCTGGAAGAATTTTATTCAAAGCGAACCGTCAAGAGGGACAAATACATTTTCACCGTGTTAGGGATGCAAAATCAAGGAACATAACACCGGCATGACGGAAACTAGGGAGGCAAGAGTGGAAAAAAACACCAAGCAAAAGGCCAACCATTCCACCCTTTACCAAGTATATAGACGCATTAATTAAATAATAAGAGATATTGTGATATCCCAACATATCCATGTCCCAACATGGAACAACGTGAACTACACTTGCAACTAGCAACGCTATAAGAGGGGTTGAGCAAAAGCGGTAACATAGCCAAACAACAGTTTGCTAGGAAGGTGGGTTAGAGGCTTGACATGGCAATATGGGAGGCTTGATAAACAAGTGGTAAGTAGCGCGACATAGCGATAGAACGAACAACTAGCAAGCAAAGATAGAAGTGATATCGAGGGTAATGATCATCTTTCCTACAAATTTTTGAAAGGTATCGAATTCTTGCTCCTCGTGAATGTACTCGATAGGGTCCTTGAACGCGAACTCATCTCTCGGCTCTACCCAAAGCAAGAACACAAGTAACGGAACAACAATCAATCACGGTGCACTACGCAAGCAACATGATGCAATATGGGTACTCTGGAAGGGGAAATGAACATTGCACTAACTTGGCAAACCAAGCATGCCACAGGAAAGATAGAAAGATTTTGGTTGAAATCGATATGAAGATCACCGGAAACGGATGCACGATTTGCAAATGACGGGCAAAACAAGATACAATGCAATCTGCTTAAAATAGCAACATGGCACATGAGATGCAACATATAACTATGCTACAACACTCCAACATGAAAACAAAATACATGGTAGTGAAGTACAGCTGAAGGTCTAAGAATAGTGAACACTGAGCTACTACTAGAACTCAGTAGAACAAGTCTAAAACAGCATGGCAAAAATACTGGACATGACAGAGACAACATCAGGTTGCAAAGTTTAGAGCCAGTAAACTACATGTTACAGTAACCTATCATGGAAAACTTGAGCATGGCATGCTAGTACTAAATGCAATTAACAAAACTCCCTTACTGAACTTGTTCCAAAGATCCACAGAAAAGATGATAGCATCAATGCAAACATGGCAAGTGATATCAACATATCTCAGACTTAGTAGAATTACATGGCATGGCAGAAACAAATTCATGATAGCATGTTTACAAGCTTATTGCACTCATCACAGTGCACTATATGGCACAGTAATGCAACCAACAGTAATAAGACACATTTATGAAGCTAATCATGGCAAGATCATGGTCATAGGATGCATAGATCACTAGCTATTCGCATGGCAAAAATGAACTTACTGTTAACAGACTGACAACAACATTATTTAACAACTTTAGAGCATGGTAACGACAATCTACACTACCCCATAATTGCAACCAAGGGCATGGATGGACAGAGCATAACAATATATACAAAACATCCTTCATGAGCATCACCAAAATATGCATGGATTCACTTGTAGCATCAAGTTAACATGGCAACATAACATAGCAGGAAAAGACTTTGCAGAAAATAGTCACTGAAATCAGCAACAACAAGTAGCCTACTTTGCATGCTTGTGCTAGTCACCAGAGGGCTCATAAAAAATACAAGGATATCACCACTGTAAAGATGGCATGAAGATGCTCCTAAACCATTTTGACATGCTTCCCAAAAGATAGACGCACAAAATGCTATGGAAAAGACAAATCACCAAGTTATGGTAGTTTCTAGCAGATAACATCATTTAGCACTTTTTCAACAATGATTAGGGCCTCAAGATGGAGAGTAACATGCAAGCAAATTACTCCAATATGTATAGCATCACGAGATAAACATTTCGATATGTTATGCACGCAAAACGGAGCTACGAGTAGGAAGTTATGACATGATGATGGGGCACACATAATGACATGGATCACGGACTTAGATGATTTTATACCGCGAAGAAGTCAACAGCGAGGTTTGCGGATCGGGTCGGGGAAGGTGGATCCGGGCGGTGAATCCGGGCGGCGAGGGGCTCCGTCGGAGGCGGCGGATCTGGCCGGGATCGGGCTTCCCGCGGCCGGATCTGGCAGTGGTGGCGGCGGAGCTCCTCCGGAGTGGAGCGGCGAGGGCCGATGCCGAAGTGGGGCGGTGGTGATGGTGTGGCGACGGCGCGCTGTGATCCGGGGCGGCGGTGACGCGTGGGTGACGGCGGGTGGCTCCTGGCGACGCGTGGAGAGGAGCACGGGTGCGGGCGAGTGCTTGATGGGCTCGGCAGGCCCGTTCCGGGCCCCGCGGGCCGGCGGTGGCTGGCGGCATAGGAGGCGATGTGGCACGCCCTAGTTTGCTGCGGGGACAGCGACGAACGCGTCCGGCACCGGGTGGAAGTGTCCGACACACGGAGGAGGTGGTTAGCTAGGGTTTCGCCAGAAATTGTAGGGGGAGGTGCCCTTTTATAGGTAGAGGGAGCTAGGAGAGGGCGATTGAGGTGCGATTTTCGCCCACACGATCGTGATCCAATGGCGAAGTGCATGGAGGGGGTTTAGATGGCCTAAAGTGATGTTGTGGAGTGGTGTTGGGCTGCAAAGAGAGAGGGGTTTCGGCGGTTACATGGTTAACCGTTGGGGCATCAAACGACCTCCAAATGGAACGAAATTTGACAGGCGGCCTACCGGTGATGTACCAAGGCCACTCGACAAATCTCAGCCCATTCCAAGAACGTTTTTCTCCTGCTCACGAAACAAGATCTGGAAGGTGCGGCGGATGCGTGTGTGAGTGTCAGATTCCAAAACGGACAACGGGGAAAATGACTGGATGCAAGAGGCGAATACGAATGTAAATGACATGCACATGATGACATGAGATGAAATGCATGATATGAACAAAATGAAAAACGAGGACAAGACCCAACCATGGAGGATATAACATATAACATTGCAGGAAATGGCAAGAGTTGGAGTTACAATTATTAAATGTTACATCCAGGATGTTACAACTCTCCACCACTACAAGAGGATCTCGTCCCGAGATCTAGGACCGAAAGAACTCTGAATATTCAGAACAGAGGTGATCCTCACGCTCCCAAGTAGCTTCTCAGTCGGAATGGTGAGACCACTTAACTTTGAGGAACTTTATCGACTTACTGCGAGTTTTGCGCTTGGTTTCTTCAAGAATGGCAACGAAATGGAAAAGTTGATGGTGCGCTCGGGCATGTTCAAGCACTTGCGAAGTTGTGACACGTGAAATACATCATGCACATTTGGTAAGTTGGATGGAAGTTGAAGTTGATAAGCAAAGTTGCCTCTTTTGCCAATGATCTTCAAAGGACCCACATATATAGGGGCAAGCTTCCCTTTGATACCAAAGCGCTGAGTGCCTTTCATGGAGAGACGGAGATAGACATGGTATCCAATCTCAAAAGCCAAGTCATTATGCTTGCTATCATGGTAACTCTTTTGGCGAGATTGCGCAGCTTTGAGATTTTCACGGATGACTTTACACATTTCTTCAGCTTATGAAACCAAGTCATTGCCAAGAAGTTGGCATTCACCAGTCTCGGACCAATTGAGAGGAGTGCGGCACTTTCTGCCATAGAGAATTTTGAAACGGGCCTTGCCCGAACATGCTTGGTAGTTGTTGTTGTAGGAGAACTTGGCATATGGGAGGCAATCTTCCCACTTCATACCGAAATAGATGACACAAGCTATGAGCATGTCTTCGAGAACTTGATTGACTCTTTCAACTTGGCCACTCGTTTGAGGATGAAAGGTTGTGCTAAAACGAAGTTTGTGTCCATGGCCTTCTGTAAGGAGTCCCAGAACTTGGAAGTGAAGATGCTAACACAATCTGAAGAGATAAATTGAGGAATCCCGTGCAACGAGACAATTATGGAGGTATATAGCTCTGCCAATTGAGCTGCCGTGATAGATTCTTTGACTGGAAGGAAATGAGCCACCTTCGTAAGCTTGCGAATGACAATGAAGATAGCATCATTCCCTCGTTTCGACTTGGGAAAGCCAGTGACAAAGTCCATTTCGATATGATCAAACATCCATTATGGAATAGCAAGAGGTTGGAAGAGACTAGCTGGTTGTTGATGTTCTGCTTTCATCCTTCGACAAACATCACATTCATTAATGAATTGAACAATCTCTCGCTTCATTCGAGTGCATAAATACGACTGCTTGAGGTCATGGTACATGTTCGAAATGCCTGGGTGAATGGAAAGAAAAGAATTGTGTGCTTCGTTCATTATGACCTTCCTTAGATCTCCCTTAGGAACCACTAGACGTTCCTCGAAGAATAAGGTATACTCGTCATCAATGCGATAGAACTTGTATTTGGGAAGGCCCTTGGCAACACCATGGTTCACCTTCTTCAACATGGTATCAAGGAGTTGTTCCTCACGAATTTGATCTTCCAAAGTTGGAGTGACTTGAAGGTTGGCAAGAAAACCTTGAGGAACAACTTGGAGGTTAAGCTTGCGGAAAGCTTCACAAAGATCCGGCTAAAATGGCTTGAGAATTAAGTTGTTGCAATATGCCTTTCTTCTCAACACATCTTCAATCACATTAGCCTTACCTGGAGTGTATTCAATGCTTGGATTGTACTCTTGAATCATTTCGACCCATCGAGTTTGTCTGAGGTTGAGGTTGGGCTGAGTGAAGATATACTTCAAGCTCTTGTGATCAGTGAAAATGTCCGCCTGCCTTCCCAACAAGAGATGTCTCCAAGTGATTAATGCATGGACAACTGCTGCCAACTCAAGATCATGAGTGGGGTAGTTCCTTTCGTTTTGCTTCAACTGTTGAGAAGTATAATCCACAACCTTCTTATCTTGCATAAGAACACCACCGAGACCTTGCAATGAGGCATCACAGTAAACTCGGTAGGGCTTGGACTCATCAGGAGGAGTGAGGACAGGAGCTGTGACGAGTTTCTCTTTGAGTGTTTTGAAGGCAATGTCACACTCATGAATCCAGGAGTACTTGACATGCTTTTGAAGGAGGTTGGAGAGAGGCTTAGCAATCTTTGAGAAGTTCTCAACAAATCTTCGTCAATAGGTTGGAAGCCCAAGGAAACTACGGAGCTGCTTGATGTTCTAAGGAGGCTCCCATTTCACAATTGCAGAAACCTTCTCCGGATTAATAGAAATGCCCTTGGCGGGGATGATGTGACCAAGGTAAAGAACTTCATCAAGCCAAAACTAACATTTGGAGAACTTTGCGTAGAATTGATACTCTTTGAGCTTGTCGAGCACCAATCGCAAATGCTTGGCATGATCCTTCTTATTCTTGGAGAAAACCAGGATATCCTCGAGATACACTAGGACGAAGTCATTGGTGTAGGGGTTGAAGATGAAGGTCATCATGCGAGAGAATGTTGGAGGGGCATTTGCAAGCCCAAAAGACATGACAGTGTATTCATAAGAACAATAGCTCGTTCTGAATGATGTCTTTGGGATATCTTCTTCACGAATGTGAATCTGGTGATAACCCATAGGAAGGTCAAGCTTGGAAAACACCTTTGCACCTTTGAGTTGCTCGAATAACTCGTTGATATTGGGAAGTAGGTATTTGTTCTTGATTGTCTTCTGTTCAATGGGCAGTAATCGACGCAAAGTGATTCCGTGCCATCCTTCTTCTGGACAAATAGAACACCACAACCCCAAGGAGATGAACTTGGTCTGATCAGACCCAGAAATTCATGTTCATCGAGCTATTTCTTCAATTCCTTCAGCTTTTTTGGCCCAAGCTTGTATGGGCGCTTGCAAATGGGTTCTGTACCGGGATCAAGATCAATAACGAACTCGACTAGCCGGTGAGGAGGCACACCCAGAAGCTCTTCAGGAATGACATCTTGATACTCACAAACAACTGGAATCTGAGAAATAGCGTCAATCTCGCCTTTCTCATTGAGAGAGAACAACCGAATGGTGTTATCTCGAGCGGCGAAGATAATCACCTCTTCAGAAGGATGTGTCAATTAGACTTCCTTTGTAGCACAATCAAGACAAGCCTGGTGCTTAGAAAGCCAATGTAACACCCCGGATATGATTTACCCAATATATACTCCAACTCTTGCCGTTTCTGGTGTTAAGTTATCTTATTTTCTCGGGTTCGGTTTTTTTGTCTCCTTGTGTTGTTATCATTGTCATGCATCTCATATCATGTCATCATGTGCATTGCATTTGCATATGTGTTCGTCTCATGCATTCGAGCCTTTTCCCCGTTGTTTGTTTTGCATTCCGGCGCTTCGTTCTCCTCCGGTGGTCATTTCTACCTTTCTTTCATGTGTGGGGATTAAACATTTCCGGATTGGACCGAGACTTGCCAAGCGGCCTTGGTTTACTACCAGTAGACCGCCTGTCAAGTTTTGTAGCATTTGGACTTCGTTTGATACTCGAACGGTTAACCGAGGGACCGAAAAGGCCTCGTGTGTGTTGCAGCCCAACACCCCTCCAAGTTCGCCCAAAACCCACCAAAACCCTCACCATGATCTAGAGCGTTCAATCACGATCGCGTGGCCAAAAACCGCACCTCATTTGGACTCTCCTAGCTCCCTCTATGCCTATATATACACCCCCTCCGAAATTCGCGGTTCCACTCTCCCCCTAACCCTAGATCCATCCTCCACAGCCGCCGGACATGTCCGAAGTCTAGCTGGACATGTCCGTCCGCCAGCCCGCGCCAATAGCCGCTCGCCACGTGGCACCCCCGTGCCCACTTCGCCGCTCGCCGCCGCCAGCCCGCGAGGGCCCGGGGCCGGCCCTCTCCTCCATCCGACCGGGCCGCGCCAGCGCGCCCCGCCGCGCCACCTCTTCCCCAGTTCTGGCGCCGAGCCGCCGCACCTCCGCCGCTCCGGCGCGCCGGCCCGTCCGCGTGCCTCACAGCCCGGCCCTCGTCCGCCGCCCCCTCGTCGTCCGCGCCGCCCCCCAAGACCGGCAAGTCCGGCTGGCGTGCCTCCTTCAAATCCAGCAACGCTCCGGCACCGACCCCGGCGAACCTCGTTTTGCGTGCTCCGGCGAGATCCAGATCCAGATCCATTTTGCCTCAGTTGACTTTTTGCCCGAAACCCTAGTCATTTTGCTATTTTCATCTTGTTGTATCTCTGCATCCGTAGCTCCGTTTTGGGCATATAGCATATCAAAATGTTCGTCTCAGAGAGCACATCATTTCATCTCATTGCATCATTTTCATTTGAGTTCATCTTGATGCCCGAAATGTTGTTGGGAGAATGCTATTTGAGATAATTGTCAGATCTGCTGCTCCAATTAGGTATTTGTCATTTTTGCCATGATTAATGTGTGCATGATATGCCGCTGAGCTCTACATGTGTTTTGTTATATGCTTTGTCATCTTTCCAAAGGTGCAACCCATGTATTTTTGTGATGTGTGTGGTGACTAGAACAAGCTTGCAAAGTGGTGCATTCGTTAATGCTGATTTTAGGGACTTAGCATTTCCACTAAGTCCTTGACCTGTTTATCTCAATATGCCATATGTTCATGTTGTTTCCTAGTGATCCGTGCCTCTTTTGAGGATGATAAGTAAGGATGTTTTGTTAATCTTGTAGTGCTCTATCCATCCATGCCTTTGTTTGCAATTATGGAGCACCCTAGCTTGAGTCAATCAAGCTCTACTTTTGTCATTTCGTGAATCTGGGCAGATTGTCTACTTGTTAGCGATTTTGCCGAGGATGTTGTAGTTGATCTGTGCATGCTATGTTATTGTTCTTGCCATGTCTAGCTTGTATAATGTGTATTCTTGATGGGTGTATTCTTAAATTGTCATGACTTGCTCTGTAGTGAGTGCATCGAGCTTGTAAACATGCCTACTTGATATCTGATTTGCATGCTCCAGTTTTTCACTAAGTCGGTGATCTGATTATGTTTTTGCCATGTTCTCATGTTTGCAAATGTACTTTCTCATCCCTTTTGGCTCAAGGTCACTAAGGGACTTTTGTTAAGCTCTTTGAGTAGCTCCATGCCATGCTTTACCTTGCCATGTTCAGGTCTTGTAGCATATAGTTTTCATGCTCCAAAGTGTGCTACCTGATCTGAAATTCCAGACAAGTGTTAATTTCACTAAGTCTGAAATCTGTTTGCCAAATGCATTTTTGCCATGCTTGTTTGAACCTATTAATGGACGAATTGGCCGTAGCTCAGTGTTCATCTTTTGTTAAGCATCGTGTATGGATCCCTGCCATTTATTTTGTTGTCATGTTTGAGTGCTGTAGCATGTTCATCTTATTGCATTTAGATGGCTACGTGATGTATATCGCAGACCGGTGCCATATTTGAATTGCTTGCCATTTCCAAACCGTAACTCCGATTCCGGCGTTCTTTATATCATTTTCAAGAGATTTCACCTCACCTTTCCAGTGGAACACTTGGATTTCCAAGTTGAGGCCAGGTTCCTTCATTCCTTGTCAAATCTTGCATATGCATCACATATCGAATCCCGCGTAGCATACCATGTTTGCATCATGTTGTTTGAGCTTTGCACGTGGTTGATTGAGTTCCATTTGCTTGTTTGTATTGTTTGGGTAGATCCGGGAGACGAGTTCGCTAACGAGGAGCCCGTTGAGTTTGCTTTTGAGGATCCAGTCAACTCTGACAACTTTGCAGGCAAGATGATCATACCCTCGAAATCACTACTATCTTTGCTTTGCTAGATGCTCGCTCTTTTCCTATGCCTATGCTACGATGCCTACCACTTGCTTATCATGCCTCCCAAATTGCCATGTCAACCTCTAACCCACCATGTCCTAGCAAACCGTTGATTGGCTATGTTACCGCTTTGCTCAGCCCCTCTTATACCGTTGCTAGTTGCAGGTGAAGATTGGAGACCGTTCCTTGTTGGAACATTATTTACTTGTTGGGATAACATTATATTATCTTGTTATCTTAACGCATCTATATAGTTGGTAAAGGGTGGAAGGCTTGGCCTCTCGCCTAGTGTTTTGTTCCACTCTTGCCGCCCTAGTTTCCGTCATATCGGTGTTAGGTTCCCGGATTTTGCGTTCCTTGCGCGGTTGGGTTATAATGGGAACCCCTTGATAGTTCGCCTTGATTAAAGCCTTTTCCAGCAATGCCCAATGTCGTTGTCAAAACCGGCGGATCTCGGGTAGGGGGTCCCGAACTATGCGTCAAGGCCGAATGGTAACAGGAGACAAGGGACATGATGTTTTTATCCAGGTTCGGGCCCTCTCGATGGAGGTAATACCCTACTCCTGCTTGATTAATATTGATGATATGGGTAGTACAAGAGTAGATCTACCACGAGATCAAGGAGGCTAAACCCGAGAAGCTAGCCTATGGTATGATTGTTGTATATGGAGTTGATTGCCTACGGACTACAACCCTTCGGTTTATATAGACACCGGATAGGGTTAGGGTTACATAGAGTCGGTTACAATGGTAGGAGATCTTGAATATCCGCATCACCAAGCTTGCCTTCCACGCCAAGGAAAGTCCCATCCGGACATGGGACGAAGTCTTCAACCTTGTATCTTCATAGTCCAGGAGTCCAGCTGAAGGTATAGTCCGGCTACCCGAACACCCCCTAATCCAGGACACCCTCACCCAACCTTGGTTTTACCATTTGCCACCTAGCATCTTTTCCCTTGGGTTTCCGGACCCCGAGGGACATCTTATTTAACCCCCCCCCCCCGGGCCAGTGCTCCTCTGAGTGTTGGCCCAACCAAGCGATGTCCGGGGCTACCAGGGGTAACTCTGGGCTGGCCTACCCGACGTCTTGCTCATCTGGTGTGCCCTAAGAACGAGATATGTGCATCTCCTATTGGGATTTGTCGGCACATCTGGGTGGTGTTGCTGGATTTGTTTTAACTTGTCGAAGTGTCTTCTAGAACTGGGATACCGAGTCTGATCGGAATGTCTCGGGAGAAGGTTTATTCCTTCATTGACCGTGAGAGCTTATCATGGGCTAAGTTGGGACTTCCCTGCAGGGATTTGAACTTTCGAAAGTCGTGCCCACGGTTATGGGCAGATGGGAATTTGTTAATGTCCGGTTGTAGATAACTTGAACCTTAACTTAATTAAAATGAATCAACTGTGTGAGCTACCGTGATGGTCTCTTCTCGGCAGAGTCCGGGAAGTGAACACGGTGTTGGAGTAATGCTTGCCGTAGGTTCTCTCTAGTTATTCGTTCGCACTTTGCCTTCTCTTCTCGCTCTCTTTTGTGAACAGGTTAGCCACCATATATGCTAATCGCTTGCTGCAGCTCCACATATTTACCTTGCCTTACCTATAAGCTTAAATAGTCTTGATCGCGAGGGTGCGAGATTGCTGAGTCCCTGTGGCTCACAGATTACTTCCAAACCAGATGCATGGCCTGATGACTCCGTTCCAGATGACGCGCTTGAGCTCAAGTGGGAGTTCGACGAGGACTCACGCCATTACTATGTGTCTTTCCCTGATGATCAGTAGTGGTGCCCAGTTGGGGCGATCGGGACCGTGTCGCATGTTGGGTTTATCTTTTATTTTGGCGCCGTAGTCGGGCCATGAGTGTTTGAATGTTGTAATGCTATTTATGTACTTTTATTGACGTGGCGAGTGTAAGCCAACTATGTATCTCCCCTTTTATTATCTATATATTACATGGGATGTTGTGAAGATTGCCTAACTTGCGACATTGCTTTCAATGCGGTTATGCCTCTAAGTCGTGCCTCGACACGTAGGAGCTATAGCCGCATCGAGGGTGTTACAAGTTGGTAATCAGAGCCTTCCCCGACCTTAGGAGCCCCCATTGCTTAATCGTTTTTAGCAGCCGTTGTTGAGTCTAGAAAAATTGTTTTGAGTCATTTAGGAATTATATATCAGAGAGTTTAGGAATTCTTTTTACTCCCTAGTCTCCTAATCGCTCTGGTAAGGCATCCTGACGTAGAGTTTTGACTTTTCTCTTGTCAAATTTCACTAAAACAAATTTTAGGATCACGCGGGTATCTTGGAATCATTCCGATGGTTTTGTGACGAGAACATTGTTCTTGGTGCCTCCTGTCTTTAGGGGTTGTGGCAGTGTCCCGGGGAGTTGAGCTCCGAGGTGTTGTCGTCACAATTTTATAGTTGCAGTCCTGGAATACCTGAGTTTAGTACGCCGATATCGAAAATCTCTTTTATGCAGTTCGTTGGTGAGATAACCTTGACGCCACCCAGTACTGGGCGAGAGTTCGGGAGTATTGCCATAACTTGTATAACGGATATTTTTCGAAGGTTGAGGTAGATGGTTTCCGAAGTTTTTCTCGGTTATGTGTTGAAGGATGGATACAGCTGGATGTAGGATTTGCTATATTTGGGTGAGATATTATGCTTCCCCTGTATCCCCAACACCTGATTGCATAACCGGAAAGGTTCGGGATTTTCAAAGGTGGGAATTCTTGTAGCTCTAGTTCTTCTTTCACAGATATTTGGTTTGAGATTGGGTTTTCTTACTGAGTATTCATTCTTGATCCGTACCTTGTTGATTTATTCCTCTACCTAAATTCTAAGTGGCTTCTCAATTTATGGATATGTGACCATTTCAAGTGGAATGCATTTGTTCTTATGTTCGGATGTGAAGACTTTATGTTGCAATTTCAACCCGTTGGATTCAGCTTCATTTTATCTGTCAATGTGCTAACGGTGGTCACCCTCTTCAGGATGGCTCCCGCTAAGAGTAGCAATCAAAATTAGAATCAGAATCAGGATCCGCCACCACCTCCCCCTCCTCCAGAGGCATGGCAAGCTGTGATGGCCGCAACCAATGCAAACGCACAGTTGATCATGCAAATTCTTCAAGAGCGCAATCAAGCGAACCAAGGCAACCAAGCCAACAAGCAGAATCACTTTGCTACACTCAACCAGTTCCTTGCTAACGGGCCAAAGACTTTCAGCAATTGTGTTGAGGCAACTGATGCTGACGATTGGCTCGTGGATCTGTGCAAGCATTTCGAGTGCAGTAATGTGAGGCCTGAGGACTTTGTCAAGTTCGCTTCCTTCCAACTCAAAGACCAAGTTGCGGAATGGTTCCAGTAGTACAAGGATTACAGAGGAGGCCGTGTGATTACCTGGGATGAATTCCGTCAAGACTTCAAAGCTCATCATATTCCTCAGAGCGTGGTTGAAAGCAAGCGTGAGGAATTCTGCAACCTGAAGCAAGGCTCTTTGTCTATCTATGACTACAACAAGTTGTTTCAGAAGCTCGCCCGCTTTGCTAAGCAGGACGTCCCGGACGAGAAGAGCATGATATACCAGTTCAGGGGTGGTCTCAGAGAAGAAATCCAGCTAGCTCTTGTTCTCTTTGAGCCCTTGAGGTTCGACAAGTTCTACAACATGGCATTGAAGCAAGAGGCTACTCAACTAAGGTTTGATGCTTCCAAGAAGCGAGTCAGAGATGCTACTCCTTCTTCCTCTACTCAAGTGGCCAAGCAGCAGAAGTATTGGCTTCCTCCTCCTCCGTTCCATCAGCCGTATCAGAAGAGCAAAGGTGGCAGTGGATCTTCCCACCCACCCAACCCTGGCTTTCAGAACAAGACTTCGTCTCAAGCTCCAAGATCGAGTGCTCCGTATCACTGTCTGCTTTCAGAGGTCACGTGCAACAAGTGCCAGAAGGGTCACTATGCCAACAAGTGCTTCAACCAGAGGCGTCTCCCTCCTCCTCCTCCTGTGATATCGGCAAGTACAGCTATGGTTAAGCATAACACCAAGTCCGCCAAGGTCAACTTGCTGAATGCATCTCAGGCAGAGGACTCGCCAGATGTGATTATGGGTAACCTTCCTATTAATGACATTCCCGCAAGAGTTCTTTTTGACACTGGTGCATCTTTATCTTTTTTATCGAAGCCTTTTGCATCCATGCATGATGTGCATACTATTGAATTGCCTAAGCCGATAGCGGTTTCTTCTCCGGGTTTGTTCATGAACACCAAAAATGTTGGCTCCGGATGTTACTATCACTTTGGGCGATTACAAGTTTCTTTCTTCTCCAATGGTTCTTGGTTACTCGGATATTGATCTTATTCTCGGAATGGATTGGCTTTCTAAGCACAAGGTGCATCTTGATTGTGCCGCCGGGAAGATTCAATTGACTCATTCGTCTGAGGATGTAATTGTCTTTGCCGCTCGTGATGATACCATCTGTCTGTTCTCTCTCAATGAGAAGGGTGAACTGGATGCTATCTCGCAAATCCCAGTTGTTTGCGAATATCAAGACGTCTTTCCAGAAGAGCTTCCAGGAATGCCTCCGCACCGGCCAGTTGAATTCGTCATCGATCTTGAGCCTGGCACGGAACTTGTGTGCAAGCGTCCTTACAAGATCGGACCTGAAGAGTTGAAGGAGCTAAAGAAGCAACTCGATGTTCAAGACCGAATGGGTCTCATCCGACCTAGTTCTTCTCCGTGGGGTTGTGGTGTTCTTTTTGTGAAGAAGAAGGATGGAACGAACCGACTTTGTGTTGATTACCGTCCATTGAACAAGAAGACCATCAAGAACAAAGACCCACTTCCCAACATCAACGAGCTGTTCGAACAACTCAAAGGTGCCCAAGTATTCTCCAAGCTTGATCTCCGTATGGGTTATTATCAGATTCGGATCCGTGAGCAAGATATTCCCAAGACGGCTTTCAGGACAAGTTTGGTTCATATGAATACACTGTCATGTCTTTTGGCCTCGTCAATGCTCCTTCGACTTTCTCTCGCATGATGAACTTCATCTTCAACACCTACACCAATGACTTCGTTTTGGTCTATCTCGATGACATTCTGGTCTTTTCGAAGAACAAGGAAGATCATGCCAAGCACTTGCATTTGGTACTCGATAAGCTCAGGGAACACCAGTTCTACGCCAAGTTCTCCAAGTGCGAATTTTGGCTCGATGAGGTTCTTTATCTTGGTCATATCATCTCTGCCAAGGGCATTGCGGTGAATCCTGAGAAGGTGTCTGCAATTGTGAATTGGGAACCACCTCAGAATGTGAAGCAACTCCGTAGCTTCCTCGGTCTCGCAAGCTATTGCCGAAGATTCGTTGAAAACTTTTCTAAGATCGCGAAGCCTCTCGCAAATCTTCTCCAGAAGCACGTCAAGTATGTTTGGTCTCCGGAGTGAGACATTGCTTTCAAAACTTTGAAAGAGAAATTGGTCACTGCTCCAGTTCTGACTCCTCCTGATGAATCCAAACCGTACGAGGTCTTTTGCGATGCCTCTCTCCAAGGTCTTGGCGCAGTATTGATGCAAGAGAAGAAAGTTGTGGCTTATACCTCTCGCCAGTTGAATCCCAACGAGAAGAACTACCCCACTCATGACCTTGAGTTGGCGGCAGTCGTGCATGCTCTTTTGACTTGGAGACATCTCTTATTGGGAAGAAAAGTGGACATCTTCACTGACCACAAGAGTCTCAAGTACATCTTCACTCAGCCTAATCTCAACCTCAGGCATACTCGATGGGTCGAAATGATTCAAGAGTATAATCCGAGTATCGAGTATACTCCAGGTAAGGCCAATGTGATTGTTGACGCATTGAGCAGGAAGGCTTATTGCAATAGTCTGATTCTCAAGCCTTATCAACCTGAGCTTTGTGAAGCTTTCCGCAAACTTAATCTGCAAGTTGTTCCTCAAGGTTTCCTCGCCAACCTTCAAGTCTCTCCAACCTTGGAAGACCAGATTCGCCAAGCCCAGCTTCTTGATGCTATGGTGAAAAAGGTGAAGATTGGGATTGCCAAGAGTCAACCCAAGTACAAGTGCTACCGCCATGATGACAAGGATACTCTCTTCTTCGAGGATCGTATTGTTGTGCCCAAAGGTGACCTTCGTAAAGTGATTATGAACGAGGCTCACAATTCTCTCCTCTCCATCCACCCTGGGAGCACGAAGATGTATCAGGACCTCAAGCAGGCTTATTGGTGGACTCGAATGAAGCGCGAGATTGCTCAGTTTGTGAATGAGTGTGATGTCTGCAGAAGAGTGAAGGCAGAACACCAAAGGCCAGCTGGTCTCCTCCAACCTCTTGCCATTCCAGAATGGAAGTTCGACCACATTGAGATGGAGTTCGTGACTGGGTTTCCAAAGTCCAAACGTGGCAATGATGCTATATTCGTTGTCATCGACAAACTCACTAAAGTGGCTCACTTTCTGCCTATCAAAGAGTCAATCACTGCAGCTCAATTGGCGGAGCTCTATACCTCTCGAATTGTCTCTCTGCACGGTATTCCATAGGTGATCTCTTCAGACCGTGGCAGCATCTTTACCTCCAAGTTTTGGTATTCTTTTCAAAAGGCCATGGGCACCAACATTCGCTTCAGCACAGCTTTCCATCCTCAACTAGCGGTCAAGTCGAGCGTGTTAATCAGATTCTCGAAGATATGCTCAGGGCTTGTGTGATCTCCTTCAACATGAAGTGGGAGGATTGTCTTCCATATGCTGAATTCTCCAACAACAACAGTTTTCAAGCAAGTTCGGGCAAGCCCCCATTTGAAATTCTGTATGGCAGGAAGTGCCGTACCCCTCTCAACTGGTCTGAAACCGGTGAACGTCAGTTTCTCGGTAATGACTTAATCACAGAGGCAGAGGAAATGTGCAAAGTCATTCGAGATAACCTCAAAGCAGCCCAATCCCGCCAGAAGAGCTACTATGATAGTAAGCACCGTGATTTGGCCTTTGAGATCGGAGATCATGTTTACCTCCGCGTCTCTCCTATGAAAGATACTCTTCGCTTCAGTATCAAAGGGAAGCTTGCCCCTAGATACGTGGGACCTTTCAAGATCGTCAACAAGAGAGGCGATCTCGCCTATCAACTCGAGCTTCCTTCAAACTTTGCAAATGTGCATGACGTGTTCCATGTTTCTCAGCTCCACAAGTGCTTCAAGACTCCCGACCGCACTGTCAACTTCGAGGACATTCAGCTCCAACAAGATCTCTCTTATCGTGAGCACCCCGTTGCTATTCTTGAAGAGACTGAACGCCAGACTCGCAACAAGTCAATCAAATTCCTCAAAGTCAAGTGGTCACACCATTCCGACTGTGAAGCTACCTGGGAACGCGAGGATCACCTCCGTTCTGAATACCCGGAGTTCTTTCAGTCCTAGATCTCGGGACGAGATCCTTTCGTAGTAGTGGAGTGTTGTAACACCCCGAATATGATTTACCCAATATGTACTCCAACTCTTGCCGTTTCCGGCGTTAAGCTATCTTATTTTCTCGGGTTCGGGTTTTTTTGTCTCCGTGTGTTGTTATCATTGTTATCTCGGCGTTAAGCTATCATCTCATCATGTGCATTGCATTTGCATACGTGTTCGTCTCATGCATTCGAGCCTTTTCCCCGTTGTCCGTTTTGCATTCCGGCGCTTCGTTCTAATCCGGTGGTCATTTCTACCTTTCTTTCGTGTGGGGATTAAACATTTCTGGATTGGACCGAGACTTGCCAAGCGGCCTTGGTTTACTACCGGTAGACCGCCTGTCAAGTTTTGTACCATTTGGTCTTTGTTTGATACTCCAACGGTTAACCGAGGGACTGAAAAGGCCTCATGTGTGTTGTAGCCCAACACCCCTCCAAGTTGGCCCAAAACCCACCAAAACCCTCTCCAGCACCTAGAGCGTTTGATCACGATTGCGTGGCCGAAAACCGCACCTCATTTGGACTCTCCTAGCTCCCTCTATGCCTATATGTACACCCCCTCCGAAATTCGCGGTTCCACTCTCCCCCTAACCCTAGATCCATCCTCCACAGCCGCCAGACATGTCCGAAGTCAAGCCGGACACGTCCGTCCGCCGGCCCGCGCCAATAGCCGCTCGCCACGTGGCGCCCCCGTGCCCACTTCGCCGCCCGCCGCCGTCGGCCCGCGAGGGCCCGGGGCCGGCCCTCTCCTCCATCCGACCGGGCCGCCCCAGCGCGCCCTGCCGCTCCGCCTCTTCCCCAGTTCCGGCGCCGAGCCGCTGCACCTCTGCCGCTCCGGCGCGCCGCCCCGCCCGCGCGCCTCGCCGCCAGGCCGTCGTCCGCCGCCCCCTCGTCGTCCGCGCCGCCCCCCAAGACCGGCAAGTCCGGCCGGCGTGCCTCCTTCAAGTCTGGCGACGCTCCGGCACCGACCCCGGCGAACCTCATTTTGCATGCTCCGGCGAGATCCAGATCCAGATCAATTTTGCCTCGGTTGACTTTTTGCCCGAAACCCTAATCATTTTGCTATTTTCATCTTGCTGTATCTCCGCATCCGTAGCTCCGTTTTGGGCATATAGCATATCAAAATGTTCGCCTCAGAGAGGACATCATTTCATCTCATTGCATCATTTTCATTTGAGTTGATCTTGATGCCCGAAATGCTGTTGGGAGAATGCTATTTGAGATAATTGTCAGATCTGCTGCTCCAGTTAGATATTTGTCATTTTTGCCATGATTAATGTGTGCATGATATGCCGCTGAGCACTACATGTGTTTTGTTATATGGTTTGTCATCTTTCCAGAGGTGCAACACATGTATTTTTGTGATGTGTGTGGTGACTAGAACAAGCTTGCAAAGTGGTGCATTCGTTAATGCTGATTTCAGGGACTTGGCATTTCCACCAAGTCCTTGACCTGTTTATCTCAATATGCCATATGTTCATGTTGTTTCCTAGTGATCTGTGCCTCTTTTGAGGATGATCAGTAAGGATGTTTTGTTAATCTTGTAGTGATCTATCCATCCATGCCTTTGTTTGCAATTATGGAGCAACCTAGCTTGAGTCAATCGAGCTCTACTTTTGTCATTTCGTGAATTTGGGCAGATTGTCTACTTGTTAGCGATTTTGCCGAGGATGTTGTAGTTGATCCGTGCATGCTATGTTATTGTTCTTGCCATTTCTAGCTTTTATAATGTGTATTCTTGATGGGTGTATGCTTAGATTGTCATGACTTGCTCTGTAGTGAGTGCATCGAGCTTGTAAACATGCCTACTTGATATCTGATTTGCATGCTCCTGTTTTTCACTAAGCCTGTGATCTGATTATGTTTTTGCCATGTTCTCATGCTTGCGAATGTATTTTTCTGATCCCTTTTGGCTCACGGTCACTAAGGGACTTTTGTTAAGATCTTTGAGTATCTCCATGCCATGCTTTACCTTGCCATGTTCAGGTCCTGTAGCATATAGTTTTCATGCTCCAAAGTGTGCTACCTGATCTGAAATTCCAGACAAGTGTTAATTTCACTATGTTTGAAATCTGTTTGCCAAATGCATTTTTGCCATGCTTGTTTGAACCTATTAATGGATGAATTGGCCGTATCTTAGTGTTCATCTTTTGTTAAGCATCTTGTATGGATCCCTGCCATGTATTTTGTTATCATGTTTGAGTGCTGTAGCATGTTCATGTTGTTGCATTTAGATGGCTACGTGTTGTATATCGCAGACCGGTGCCATATTTGAATTGCTTGCCATTTCCAAACCGTAACTCTGACTTCGGCGTTCTTTATCGTTTTCAAGCGATTTCACCTCACATTTCCAGTGGCACACTTGGATTTCCAAGTTGAGGCCAGGTTCCTTCATTCCTTGTCAAATCTTGCATATGCATCACATATCGCATCCCGCATAGCATACCATGTTTGCATCATGTTGTTTGAGCTTTGCACGTGGTTGATTGAGTTCCGTTTGCTTGTTTGTCTTGTTTGGGTAGAGCCGAGAGACGAGTTCGCTAACGAGGAGCCCGTTAAGTTTGCTTTCGAGGATCTAGTCAACTCTGAAAACTTTGCAGGCAAGATGATCATACCCTCGAAATCACTACTATCTTTGCTTTGCTAGATGCTTGCTCTTTTTCTATGCCTAGGCTATGATGCCTACCACTTGGTTATCATGCCTCCCAAATTGCCATGTCAACCTCTAACCCACCATGTCCTAGCAAACCGTTGATTGGCTATGTTACCGCTTTGCTCAGCCCCTCCTATAGCGATGCTAGTTGCAGGTGAAGATTGGAGACCGTTCCTTGTTGGAACATTATTTACTTGTTGGGATAACACTATATTATCTTGTTATCTTAATGCATCTATATACTTGGTAAAGGGTGGAAGGCTCGGCCTCTCACCTAGTGTTTTGTTCCACTCTTGTCGCGCTAGTTTCCGTCATATCGGTGTTATGTTCCCGGATTTTGCGTTCCTTACGCGGTTGGGTTATAATGGGAACCCCTTGATAGTTCGCCTTGATTAAAGCCTTTTCCAGCAATGACCAAGCTTGGTTTTACCATTTGCCACCTAGCCTCTTTTCCCTTCGGTTTCCGGAGCCCGAGGGTCATCTTATTTAAACCCCCCCCGGGCCAGTGCTCCTCTGAGTGTTGGTCCAACCGAGCGATGTCTGGGGCTATCAGGGGCAACTCTGGGCTGGCCTACCCAATGTCTTGCTCATCCGGTGTGCCCTGAGAATGAGATATGTGCAGCTCCTATCGGGATTTGTCGGCACATCTGGGTGGTGTTGCTGGATTTGTTTTAACTTGTCGAAGTGTCTTGTAGAATCGGGATACCGAGTCTGATCGGAATGTCTCGGGAGAAGGTCTATTCCTTCGTTGACCATGAGAGCTTGTCATGGGCTAAGTTGGGACTCCCCTGCAGGGATTTGAACTTTCGAAAGTCGTGCCCGCGGTTATGGGCAGATGGGAATTTGTTAATGTCCGGTTGTAGATAACTTGAACCTTAACTTAATTAAAATGAATCAACTGTGTGAGTTACCATGATGGTCTCTTCTCGGCAGAGTCCGGGAAGTGAACACGGTGTTGGAGTAATGCTTGCTGCAGTTTGCTCTCTATTTATTCGTTCGCGCTTTGCCTTCTCTTCTCGCTCTCTTTTGCGAACAGGTTAGCCACCATATATGCTAGTCGCTTGCTGCAGCTCCACATATTTACCTTGCCTTACCTATAAGCTTAAATAGTCTTGATCGCAAGGGTGCGAGATTGCTGAGTCCCTGTGGCTCACAAATTACTTCCAAACCAGATGAAGGGCATGATCACTCCGTTCCAGATGACATGCTTGAGCTCAAGTGGGAGTTCGACGAGGACTCACGCCATTACTATGTGTCTTTCCCTGATGATCAGTAGTGGTGCCCAGTTGGGGCGATCGGGACCGTGTCGCATGTTGGGTTTATCTTTTATTTTGGCGCCGTAGTCGGGCCATGAGTGTTTGAATGTTGTAATGCTATTTATGTACTTTGATTGACGTGGCGAGTGTAAGCCAACTATGTATCTCCCCTTTTATTATCTATATATTACATGGGATGTTGTGAAGATTGCCTAACTTGCGACATTGCTTTCAATGCGGTTATGCCTCTAAGTCGTGCCTCGACACGTAGGAGCTATAGCTGCATCGAGGGCGTTACAACCAATCCATGCCAAGAATGAGATCAAAATCGGAATTCCCAAGAACAATTGGGGAGGCCAAGAAGGAATAATTGCCCATCTTGATGCTGACATCCGGAACCATTAAACGAGAAATCATCATAAGACTCGGGGAAGCAATTGTCAAAGGTCTAGGCAACCGATCCAGGAATAATTCATGCTAAACAAATGGCTTTGATATGAAAGAATGCAATGCACCAGAATTGAATAACACTTTAGTAGGAATAGAGTTTACTAGAAGAGTACCCATTATCATGTATGAAGAATCCTCTGCTTGAGATGCATTGACCATGTTAACTATCGCCGTCTTGGAACTGTGTCTAACCACTGCATTGCTTGAAGACCTCATAGGAGGAGGAGGCGGAAGGCGCCTCTAGGTGCACTTGTCAGAGTAATGCCCTTTCAAACAAAACTTGTGACAAGTGACCTCTGCAAGTGGACAGAAAGGTGGAGGAGGAGGACCACCTACCCTTGGAGCCTGAGGTTGAGACTTGTTGTGATAGCTTGGGTTGGGTGGGTGGGAAGATCCATGACCACCTGAGTGCTTCTGCTGGTAGGGCTGACGTAACGGAGGAGGTAGAGGAAGCCGGAACTTCTATTGCTTAGCTACCACTTGAGAGGAAGAGGAAGACCGGACTGCATCCCGGAGTCTCTTTTTGGAAGCTTTGCACCTGAGCTGAGCAGCTTCTTTCTTGAGCGCCATGTTATAGAACTGATCGAACTGAGTTGGCTCAACAAGAATGAGAGCTAACTGCAGATCCTCTCTGTGGCCACCCCTGAAGTGATAGATCATGCTCTTTTCATCAGGAACGTCTTGCCTTGCTAAGCGAGCAAGATTCTGAAACTTGATGTTATATTGATACACGGACATGCTTCCTTGCTTGAGATTGCAGAATTCCTCATGCTTGCTCTCGACAACACTTGTTGGAATGTGATGATCTCGAAAGCCCCGACAGAAGTCAGTCCAGGTAATCACTCGACCCCCTCTAGTGTCTTTGTACTGCTCATACCAATCTGCTGCTTGGTCCTTGAGCTGAAAAGAAGCAAACTTGATGTAGTCCTTAGGCCTGACATTACTGCATTCAAAATGCTTGTTGATGTCCACGAGCCAATCATCAGCATCCATGGCCTCAGCTCAAGCGCTGAAAGACTTTGGCTGATTTGCAAGAAATTGGTAGAGGGTAGGAAACTGAGGCTGATTGTTGTTGCCTTGGCCTTGATTCTGCTCTTGCATGAGCTGAATCAGCATCTAAGTGTTGGCGTTGGTGGCCGCCATTAAAGCTTGCCATGCCTTTGGAGGAAGAGGAGGTGGCGGAGCGTTGAACTGCTCTCCATCGGTACGTTCCAGATGGAGACGTGTTAGGGGAGCCATCCTGTAGAAGGTGGAATCCGTTAGAACCATGATAGACAAGTTAAATCAATGAATAGACATGTGCAAAGAAGTATTCACAATAAGCATCTGAATAGAGATTGAACGAATGCATTCCAAAGTTGACATTACACGACCATTAGGGTGATAAGCCACTTAGACAAAGGTTGATGAATGAAACAACAAGGTACGACTGGAACAAATAAATTGTAAGGACCCCCCAATCCCATACCAATTATCTGTCAGAAGGATAACTAAGAGCTACTTGAATTCCCACCTATTAACTCCTGAAACTTTCTGGTTATGCAATCTGGTGTTGGGGATACAGGGAGGCACAATATATATCACACAACTAACAAGCCCTACCCCCCACTGTATCCATCCGTCAACACATAACCATGAAATGTCTGAAAATCGTGTACCTCGACCTACGAAAAGCATCCGCTATATAGCTGTGGCAATACTTCCGAACTCCCTCCCCAGTACTGGGTGGCGTTGTGGTAATCTCACCACTAACTACATAGAAAATATTTTCAATGTCAGCGAGCTCAGGTATACAGGAACTGCAACGATAAAATTGTGATGAGAACACCTCGGAGCTCAACTCCCCGGGACACTGCCACAACCCCAAAATGTTAGAAGGCACGAAGAACAATGTTCTCATCACAACAATATCGGAATGATCCCAAGATACCCGCGTGATGGAAAAAAATTAGTGAAAAACAGGAGAGGGAAGTCAAAACGTCTACATCAGGAGTCCTCACCAGAGCGACAAAGGAGGTTTGAGGAGTAAAAAAGAATTGTACTCTCCGATATATATATATATATATATATATATATATATAGGGTTGCTAAACTAAGCCTGAGCGCATATTTCCTATTCTGCGCTCCGGTCTAACAACGCGCACCCAAGGAGCCGATAAAACAGCGCACACACCATGGTACAGCCGAACCAGCACTCCCACCTGAACGT
Organism: Triticum aestivum; assembly: GCF_018294505.1. Taxonomy (NCBI): domain Eukaryota; kingdom Viridiplantae; phylum Streptophyta; class Magnoliopsida; order Poales; family Poaceae; genus Triticum; species Triticum aestivum. Next base: position 377,280,428 of record NC_057803.1, on the reverse strand, counting down.
AAACGCCTCACTAAACATAGTAACCACCTCCATCCATTTACTACCAGTGGGAAATCAATGGTAAAAAAAATGAAATTCGTGGTAAGAGACACGTGGTTAGTCTGCACACACCACTCCTATGCCTAGCTCTGCCAACTACTAAAAATAATAGAAAAACATGGTAATGATGGTGAAGATATTACTGCTAATTAGCCCACACGAATCCCACTATCATACGTAACTTTCATCGAAAGCATAGTAATGAAGGAGAAAAAGTCTGCTCATATTCTTTTGTATGGATAGTTGATTTGCTAAACAAATTTTTTTTGGCCTTTGCTTCATAGTTTGTTAATATGCAAAAATATAAAAAAATCTCTGCTTCATATGGATTTTCCACATACAACTCATGCATTAGTTGAGTAGCCAATAGTAATTAGTTCACAAAAGATGTAGTAACTGAATTACCACCCTTTGTTTGCACCTTTGAGTAGCTAATATAATTAACTCATATAGGATGTAGTAAATGTATTACCGTCCTTTTTCACATTTCTCTAGTTCCCCAAGTAACCACTGTAGCACACATGAGGAGTCTTTACCCCTCGTTACTATGTTTCTGGTGGAACGCTGGAGAGCATTCATATGCGCAAATTACAAAAGCAAGATACGAGCAGTAAACTATTTACTATTGTTAGCATATTTCCCACTCTTTTTACGACTGGAGGGTTGGAACCATGCATTAGTTTGCTGATTTGTCGGAGTGGTGCACGCAGACCCATCACATGCTCCCTTTTTACTAGATTTCTTGTCGGATTACTATGTTCAACGAAGCTTTTACGGTCAAGTGGAAGGAGCGTTGGTTTCATTGGCATGCCGGTGTGCGCGCAGTTCGGCCGGAGCGCGGAATAAAACAAATGCACTCAGGCTTAGTTTAGCGCAGCCGTATATATATATATATATATATATATATATATATATATATATATATATATATATATATATATATATATTCCTAAGACTCAAAATAGTTTTGTTCTAGACTCAATAACGTCAGCGGTTCGATCAAGCAAGGGCTCCTAAGTCGGGATGGCTCTGATTACCAACTTGTAATGCCCAATATGCGACTATCCTATATACGTGTCGAGGCACGACTTGGGGTATAAGCGGATATTGGTATGGTCGCAAGAGTGGTTGTATCTTTGCTCATCTCATGTACTGAATAGATAGAATACAAGCTTTGGCTTACAATCGCCACAATGTCACACAATATCATCAAGTTATACAATCATTCAGGATGAACACAAAGTCCGGCTACGGACGGAATCAAACGAATAAAAGACAACTCACTACTAGAGAAAAGCCTAGCAGCAGCGCGGGTTTTAGGCCTATCAGTAGCGTTGGGCGATGTGCTACTGATAAGGCGCTACAGCTAACGTATAGAAGTAGCGTGCCTCCGACCACGCTACTGCTAAATCGACTTAGTAGTAGCGACTTCCCGGAGGAGCGCTACTGGTAATTTGTAGTATCACTTCTCCCTACCCGCGCTGCTACTGTTATTTCGTATTTTATTTCTTTTTTATTTCATGTTGTATTCGTACACCTTTACACAAGTTTTCGTACAACAGGAATTTAGAAATTGTTTTTACATCATAATGAGGTATTACATCACGGGGTGAAAGAACCGTGGACTAGTTTCAAGTGGATGGACATCCACTTGAAACTAATCCGCGGTTCTTTCACCCAATGATATAATAAATATCATCATCATCATCATCATATCATTAACAACTTATCATCATAATACATCATTGTCATATAACACCTCCTCAAGATCATCGTTTTCATCAATGAGACATCACATAGCAAATTGGTCACTAGTCGTAATCACAAGTACTCCTCATCATCAACTCTAACACATTGTATCACATAATAAACATATTTTACCTCATAGGACCTACTACATTCTCTTGGGACCTACTATATTCTCTAAGGGAAAATAGCAAAAAACAAGATAGCCCCTGACTCTCCATTATGGAGAATGGAGATTATCCTGTCTCCAATTCTTGCCTTTCGCTTAATGTTACTTCCAAGAACCTCCTTGCAAATGTCCAAACATTTTTTCCATTCTTCGATTAGCATGTGTTCACCAGTTTTAGAAATCTGATATGCATAGGTGAGCTCCTTAGATTGACCTGGCTGTATGTTCAGAACTGCAAGGTGACCATTCTGATACATCAGATGAGGCACACAATCCATCGGGATTTTCTGTTGAAAAACATAGTAATAACTTCGTAGTTAGCAATGATGTACTAGTTTTAGAAGTATGCAAAAGGTGCACGGATGTCGTAATAGTAAAAAATCTTACCAGGGTATCTCCATAGAAGTTATCGTGGTTCAACACATGCACTAGTGGCACGTATTCACCATAATTTGGAGGAGTTCGATAATAGGTATTGTAATTCTCAAGATAAGTACAATAAGCAATCAGATGTCTTTTCTCCTTATAAGTAAATTCGGAGCCATTAGTGTAGTGGGTTTTGTCTACCATCTTCTACACATTCTTTGAAGATTCAAAATAAGCTGTCAATGGAAATAAGCTGTCAACTATTTTGAAATAAACAATATAAATTATTTGATAACTATGTTTGAGAAACTCAAATTGCGGTAGAATTGGAAGCGTATCAACAAGGACCCAAATGTCCATATTGTCTTGCTCGATGTCAGGATCACCAAGATCCATGGTGACAATCATACCCTCATAAAACCATACATTTTGCAAAGTGCTTCCCAATTTTGGCAACCAAAATGGGTTACGCTCTGAGAATTGTACAGATTTACTTCAAAATCAATATCATGATGGGTCCTTAGGTGTATTTTCTTTGTTTGAAAATTTTCATGGTCTTCAAAACCCATCCTCTCCAAGACATGGTGTCTTGCATGGCATCGGATAAGCTAGTTGAATTGTAAAATATGAAAATTAGATGTTGAAATAGTTGAAGTCATGCTTAATTACAAAAAAACACTTGTCGTTGTTGCGTACCATTTCAACATCGAAGGTCTCCTCGAGCTTAATGCTGAAGCACTGATCTTCGTCCAGCTCAACGAACATGTCGCACATACCTCGATCGTCGTGGCACCAGCTGCACTCCCCCGGGAGACTGTTGTCGTCCGAGTACGACATTTCCTATGTTCATAATTCAAAGATTAAACTTGTACAATTAAATATATGTACTAAAAAACCTAGATTAGATCATTATTATTCGAGAAAACCCAGGCCACTCGATATTTCCTACATATTCTAGCACAAGTCATGCCAGAATTTACGGAAAAATCCGGCATGACCTTTGCTAAAAAAGGACATATCGAGCGCCTGAAATTTGCCGGAACGGAAATTAATCAACACTCCGGCAAAATATAGGCCACTCGGAGGTGTAAACTGAACATGAACGACCACTTGGGCAACCACATATCCTATTTGAGCAAATATGACATGTTAAACTAGTTTTATTAGTTCAACTAGTTCTTACTAAATATAAACTTACTATAAATAGAAAAAACTAGTTCTTTCTAAAAATAAAGTAGTTCAACTAGATATATTAATTATCTTACTAAAAATACATTAGTTCTATTAATTCAACTAGTTCAACTAGTTTATTAATTTACTTACTAAACTAGTTCAATTACAACTAAAGTAGTTAAACTAGTTTATTAATTTACTTACTAAAAATAAACTAGTTTTTACTAAAAATAAACGAGTTCAACTAGTTATATTGATTTTCTTACTAATTCTATTAAACACTTACTAAAATTTAACCCTAACTAATTTGATGAACTCTAAAATTTAATCCTAACTAATTCGATGAACTCTAAACCTAATTCTACTTAACAACTACTGCCATAATTAGCTCCTAATTTGATGAACCCTAACTAATTAGATGAACTCTGAAATTTAACCCTAAGAACCCTAGCTAGGCAGAGGTAGGGGAGGAGGAGGAGGAGGGTGTGCTCACCTCTGGCGCCGGTAGAGTTAGGGAGAGGGGCACGCGGCATCGATGTTGGGGACGGGGTTGGGGCGGCGGGAGCACGGCAGAGGGCGGCGATGTAGGGGGGTGTTGAGGTCGGGGTCGGGGGCGGCATCGAGGTCGCGGTCGGGGCGGGGGCGGCGTCAAAGGTGTGCGGAGAGCGACGGGTCGCGCGCGGTGGCTGACGATGATGCAGGGCGGCGATAGTGGACGAGTAGGGATTTGGGGGAAGTGGTCGTGGGGGAAAAACGAAACACGCGGTTAAGTTAAAAGTAGTAATAGCACGTTCCAGGAAGTGCGCTGCTGCTACGGTAGCTATTGTGCGTTTCCTAACAAGCGCTACTGATATTCCTTCTCTTTTTTATTTGCTTTCAATTTAATTTTATTTTCATTAGCAGTAGCGCGGTTCCATGTAGATCGCTACTACTATGTGTAGCCTATCGGCTAAGCCGTGGGAATTTTAGTAGTAGTGCTTTTGTACTTGTCACGACCGGTTTTCCGGGTTTTAAATTCCAGAAAATGGCCGTTGTACTCACCAGCCCCAGGATAACTGTTAGCTGATGAGGCACCAACCTGATACAGAAATTCCAAGCAACATACAACATAAGTAGTACAAGACCATTCTGGCCTGTGAGTACAACAAAAGGTTTCTGGTGGTTGATGGCGGAAGAGGTTTGTGGATCGTCAGCGTATAGGGGACTCCATTTCCCACAGGAACAGCTGACCAGGTTAACTCCTATCTTCGCGAGGCTGCTATCACCATTACGTGGGTTCCGGGGCTGTCACTGCAACGCTCCACTCCAAGCAGAAATCTGGCCAAGACAATAGCCAGGGACAAGCCAGTGAGTACTTTGGATGTACTCGCAAACATTATGAACACAGGTATAACATAACAATGATGTGCTAAAAATATTTTATGCTCATGACGTCAGTCACAAAAGATAAAAAAACTCTGATGCGTGCAGGCATGTTATTTATGAATATGCAGTAACATAGTAGTATTAAAATTTATGAAATAAATAACAAGCAATGCCACAGTCGGGCGTCTTAGCGACACCACATAAAGGGCTTTAAAAGAAATGCCACAGTCGGGCGTCTTAGAGACACCACATAAAGGGCTTTAAAAGAAATGCCACAGTCGGGCATCTTAGCGACACCACATAAAGGGCTTTAAAAGAAATGCCACGGTCGGGCGTCTTAGCGACACCACATAAAGGGCTTTAAAAGAAATGCCACGGTTGGGCGTCTTAGCGACACCACATAAAGGGCTTTAAAAGAAATGCCAAAGTCGGGCGTCTTAGCGACACCACATAAAGGGCTTATAAAATAAATAAATAACAAGAAATGCCACAGTCGGGCGTCTCAGCGACACCACATAAAGGGCTTATAAAACAAATAATCACAATGAACATCCAGGAGGTAGAACCGTCCCAGGGATACTTGATGATATAATGGGTTAGTCCATAATAATAATAATCATAATCTTCACAGGTCACAAGTCACTGTCCAAGTTCTGGTTTAACAATATCTCCTCCGAAGACCGACACTAAGACCAACCCTTGACCCATCCCAGACTATAATCCTTAACCATGGACACGGTTATTCGAATAGGTTTAATCTCTGCAGAGGGTGTACTCTTTACCCACGAGTAACGGATTCCTTTAGTCCATCGGGACTAATTCCGTCTACGGCCTTTTAATTGAAAACACGCCTAACTTGCACACACCAGCTTAACTCATCGGTGTCTGGAATCACCCACGACACTTGTTAAGCAAAACTCTAAGTGGGGAGGCTACAACCTCGCGTAGCATGGGATCAAATTTATATCGCGCGCTCTAAGGGGTGGCCTCCCCTCTCGGTCCCAACCGGAAACACCCATGCCCCCGGACCAGGTGGCCTGCCTACCGGCTACAACCGGTATCTTCCACCATGGCCTCTCTGTACGGTGTGTGCTTGAAAGGGGTTGATGACTTACTGAACCGTACCCTACCTGCGGCAGGGACAAGTGGTAGTACAAAACAAGTATGGGGGTTACTGGAACAAGACTCGATCTATGGTCGACTCAGGAGGTTTATAAATTCCCTGCATGACATGTATAACAAATATATTTCAACCAACAAAATCACCACTCAATATACCTTACCATGCCATACCGGACATAACCGTCCCGACAGAGACCGGTGATAAGCTCATGCCTACCCAAGGCAGAGGCTTTCCCGGATTTCTTTCCGGCATGCATGCAAGGCACATGAGGATGATTACCATCACAAGTATATTCATTTCCAACAGCAAGGAAATCACTAATATGCATTCATGCAAATGATCATATCACATGAAATAACAAGTTCTCCGATATAAGGTGGTGTTATAAACGTGTCAACTAACACACCAAAAATATTATTCCGGGGTTCAGAATGCTTGCCTTCAAGGTGTGGAAAGGCAGGGTGCACTCCAAAATTTTTGAAAGCTTTCTCCTCTCTCCAAAAATCTACGGGTTTTACGCCTCCACTTATCCAGCGTGGACCGCGCGGGGAGTCACTGACAGTGGGTCCAGGGGGCCCACTAGTCAGGTTTGACTAGTCCACACTCCCCCCCTCTTCTCTGCCCGAGCAGAGGCGGGACATCCGGCGATCGTCGCCGGCGAACGGCGGTTCTTCGCGGGCATCTGAATGCAGGGATGGATCCGCCACTCCTAGGCGGTCCTCCCGGTGGTAGTAGGGTCGTCGGGGGTGGAGGGAACTGCCGGCGGCGAGCTTCTAGGCGGAGGTGGCGTCGGGAGCAAAGTGCTTTTGGGGCTGCGGTGGCTCCCGATCAAAATCGAGCAAGGGGAAGTGTTCGCGGGAGGAAGAGAACGCTCCTGGTGGAGAGAGTGGAGAGGGGGAGGTACTAGAGGTGCCGGAATGACCGGGGCGGTGGCGGCGACATGAGTTGCCGGAGACGGGGAAGAAAATCTCCCTGGGTCGAATGCGAGGTAGGGGAGCGCCATTGGGGTGGCCTGAGGTTGCCTGCGTGCTCGGGGGAGTTCGGGGACCTCTCTTTATAGCACGTCCAAGTCGGTTTGCGGCGGCCGGGGATAAGAACGGCGGTGAACCGCCTCTCTGTGCTGCAGGGCGACGTGGCGGTGGCTGGCTAGCTCCAGGGGCTAACGACGACCACTACACTATCGAAAGAGGCGAGCTGGCGCGCTGTGGTGGTTTGGGCGGTGCTGCCCATGGCGGTGGCGGATGCGGCCACGGGCATGCCGCCAAGCGGCTCTGACGGCGGTGCTGCAGGGCACCAGGGCCTGCTTGGCGTGACGTGGTGAGGAGGAGAGCGAGTGGCGTGGCTCTGTAGAGCGGGCAAGGCCAGGGGCGCGACGCGTCGACTCGGCACGGCACGTGCAAAACGCGTGCTCTGCTCGCGCCCAGAGCATGCACGAAACATGCTCGACGAAATGCCATGGCATGCTGGGGTGTTCCAAACCGCAAGAGGGTTAGAAGGGCGGGGTTATAGGCTAGGGAAACACCATTGGACAGGCTGGTTTGGTCAGGGGATCAAGTTCATAGAGCAAACACAAACCCATGTCAAAACTGATCATGCCCATAAGGTGTTTGACAAAATGCTAAGGGCACTTAGGCAGGTCTTGGAGTGGCCAAAAACTCCAGATGGTGGTCTCTTTAGATGCATAAGAGGGTGGTGAGGTTAGTTTGTGAAAAGCACAAACTTGTTAGAGCAAGTTTTGCAAAACTTCAGTTTTGGACAGAAAGAAAAGGGCATGATTTCAAGCACTTAGAGTCATCCAATGGGACCACTCTCCTTGACTTAAGGGTTTGGCAAGGTGCACTACAAGCATGAGAAAACTCAAGGGCCAAAGAGCAAGCAAGGATATGGTTGCTGTACAAACCATCATGTTGGACCAGAATGAAGATGAGGTTGATTCACTCAAAACTTGCAAATAACATCACTGGGTTTTTGCATAAAGTTGAATCATATGCTACTACCAACATCCCATAATTTTGGTGGAGGCCAGAAAGAAATATTTAAAAGGGTTGTAGTGCAAAATTGCACTCTGGACCAGAGAAGAAAAATTGATGCAGAGCTCAAAATATTACATGAATAAAAGATATTTTTGTATAAAAGTGATTTAAAAACATCACATGACATCTCCAAATTTTGGTTGGAATTTTAGGTGAATTTATCAAATGGTTGTAGTTCAATTATGGCCATATAACCTTGAAAAACCATTTTTTGAGAAAATAAAGATCAAGCAAATTAATTAGGTAATTAGTTATACTGATAAAAGAAAAGTTTTCTTGAGAGGTTAAACAAGTCCAATAACATATTTGAAAGGTTTTCATTATAGGAAACAACTCAATGATAATAAGAAAGGAAATGTTTAAAAAATCAAAAGGGAGTCCAAAAAAAATCAAAGTTTTAATTCCTGGCAAAAAAATTTATTTAATAAAACAAGGCCAAAATTTTGGGGTGTCACAACACTACCCCCCTTAAGAAAAATCTCGTCCTCGAGATTTGTTAAAAGCTGTTTTAAGAAAAATTATACGCAATAAAAATGTGGCTACAGTGAGTGGGCAATAGGTGGTGAAAAACCACAGTGTGAATACTAGTGCTGCGTGGAAGAATCTACGGTTCGAGACAAAACGTGAGATTTCTACGCTGGATATAAATTTAGAATAACTTCTAAATTTAAATATACGCTGGTCGTACCCGAGAGTACAGTGCTCTCTCTGGCCGACAGGTGGACCCGGGGCCCACTGTCAGCCTCTTCTTCTCCCTCTGGTTCTCTCTTCTTCCTCTCTCCCGCGCGCTTTCCTGCGCTTTCTCCACCGGCGACGTCTAGCGCGTAGGGCATCTAGGCCGTACCGTGGTAGTGCGTGGCGTGCTAGCTGCCGGTGCAGCGTGCACTCACCTTGCGGGCCAGCGCGCTGTCGGCACTGCTCGCGGATTCGTCTCCGAACACCGGTGATCGGCGACGAGCAGCGTTGGTGGACTTCTCCCACCGTACACCGAGCTCGAGCTATAAAATGGCCGGGGTGCCCCTCTCTTCTTCCTTACACCTGGCCTCACTTCTCCTCCTGCTTCTTCCTCCATTACTGCGTACAAAAGCTCGGGTTAGGCTCTAATGGCGGAGGCGATGCCGGACTGGTTTGCGATCCTGATATGCGGAGGGCTGGCGACACTGCTGGGGCTCTCTGTGCTTCTGTGCGCGATGATCCTCGACGATCATCGCGACGCTGCTGCTCGGGTGTTGGCTCTCCGCGGTGGTGGTGATCACGAGGAGTAGATGGGGTGTGCCGGGTGCAAGCTGTTGTTAGGGGGGTGATTAGCTGGATGTAACACCGTTGCAAAGTTTTGCAAACAGTGTATGTGTTCGAAAGATTATGGTTGTGAGTCTGCTGCCATGGTGCTGTGTGAAATTAATTAATCCACGTCGTGAGAAGGTGCAGATGTAGCAACTCAGGGAAAAGAAATCTCACTCTAGGATTTTGCGAGGGAAAAATAGTTAATTTAAAGGAGCATAAACCACAACAAAAACTACACACATTAGTAGAAGCGAAATAATTGACTCGTCGTACAAACTCAGGGTATCACGCATAAGTCACACACATAAATAAATGTTGCAATAATGAATACCGCAGCGACGTCTAAAATGGAAACGGTAACTGGACGGGGTCCCTAGGAAACGTCTCTGGTACTGGGATACACTCCTCTTCTATCGGGGGAAGTGGATTGACCAGTCGATGCACGTGTCTCTCCTACTCGGGCCTTAGTGTTCTGCCGATGGCGATCTGAGGATTTAAATCTGCGAGGCTCTGGAGATAACCCATCACACGTTTGGTTAAACGCTCTTGAGCGATGACGTACTGGACAAGGTTGGCCAGGACTGGGTCTCTCTCAATTCGTCCACCGGGAAAAGATGTCACTCCTCCGGGTGCTGCATGGCTCGGGAAGTAATAATACCCTCATTCGCTGGCATAGGGTACCGCGAATCAAAGGCGAGCAAGCGCTTCGTATGCAACAGCTTCTATGGCCATATGTGGGGTTGGCATAGATTTCCCCACGAAGGAGACCTCCGTTGGATCTTGGTTTGAGTTTACGAGAGGGATGTGTACTGCTGCCCAATATCTCGAGGTGGAAGGGGTGATTCTCGATTTGAACAACTCGTACTGGGGTGGCTGGGTAGCGCCCATGGTACTGCAGGTAAAATCCCACAATATCTTGACAAAACTTCCCGGGGATGCATTTGGAGTTCTCAGGTAAATGCTGGGGCTCGGCATGGCAAGAAATGGTTGTGAGGGTGGTGCACAAGGTGAGAGGTGCTTGGCAAGGTCACGCGGTGGCCTTTTTATAGCACCGGAGCTGGGTCATTTTTACCGTGGCGAATGGTAATGAAATTTTCAGCTCTGCTCCAAGGGTCGAGGTCGCGTTACTGTGGGGGTTGTCGGGGAGGTTTTTGGTAACTGTGTCTGGCATATCCATGCAAAGCTACTAGAGGCACGGCAACAGGCGGCATTTAATTACAAGGCCACACGATTACAAAGCGAGGGTACACTGTGACTCGATACGACTCGGGTGACTTAGTCTACCTCGTTTACATCCAAGCGGGCGTGCCTTGTGGATGTTGAGGCTTCTCCACGGGTCTCACCGTCGGAATTAGCTGGAGTGGGTTGAGGGGCTGCAGGCTCGGGGTAGCGATGAGGACCATCTTGGGGATTGTTGGCCACAACCCCGTTGGAGTGTGCTCCCAAGAGGCGACGAAGCACTTCTGGGGTCATCAGAGCACCTTGGCCGATGGCTGGGGCAGGCCTCAGGGACTCGATCGGGTGTCCAAACAGCACGACTGGGTTGTCGGCGTTGGGCTCATTCTCTTCTCTCGCCGGGGCTCGATGAACCAGCTCTCCACGAGCTGCGATTAGATCAATAGTGATTTGATCGCACAGTTCCTCTAGTGCACTTACATAGCGCACTAGGTGCAACAATGCAGGATCTGTCTCGTGATCTCCGTTGGCAACTTGGGGTGGTCTACCATACCCTTCACGTCTGGGGTAGTAGTGGAACGAGCGACAGTTAACTCTGGGCGACAAGTGCCGGAGATGAACTATAGCTTCTCGAGCAGCTAGTTGGATGGCTTGTGGCTCAAAGGAAGTCGTTCTTCTGGTGAACCTGTAGGGGCATTCGGGTGCTAGACCCCTACCATAGATGTGTACAGTGGCCCATAATTGACGGTTCTCACCGCTCATGGGTCCTTGGTACACAACATATTATGGGGGCTCTTCTAACGCATATGCACGACGGGTGAGGTTTGCGAGTATGGTCACAAAGCCTCCAAGGTTGGTTGCCGTGGTCTCATTGTGCACGACAGGGCCAGGCATTGTAGCTTGGTTTGGGGTAGAGGCTGTGCTGGGCTGTGTTGGGGCTAGCGTGCCCCTTTTTATAGGAAAAGGGGACGGAGTCTTCCTTTCCATGTTTGCGAGAAAGGACTATTTAGGATTCGATCACTAGTGCATGAGCGACAGGTTAGGTTGATAGGTTGGGCACCGACTGCCAAAAGGTGTTGGGTCACTGTGTGGCTATCTTGCACGAGAAGCTTGGCTGGGGTGTGGTTATGGTTTGGTGGGTTGGTTTGCCTAAGTTTATAGACCCGACTAAGATAGGATTAGCCAATGGTCGGCCTGGCTCTGATACCAAGTCTATCATGACCGGTTTTCCGGGTTTTAAATTCCAGAAAATGGCCATTGTACTCACCAGCCCCAGGATAACTGTTAGCTGATGAGGCACCAACTTGATACAGAAATTCCAAGCAAAATACAACATAAGTAGTACAAGACCATTCTGGCCTGTGAGTACAACAAAAGGTTTATGGTGGTTGATGGTGGAAGCGGTTTGTGGATCGTCAGCGTATAGGGGACTCCATTTCCCACAGGAACAGCTGACCAGGTTAACTCCTATCTTCGCGAGGCTGCTATCACCATTACGTGGGTTCCGGGGTTGTCACCGCAATGCTCCACTCCAAGCAGAAATCTGGCCAAGACAATAGCCAGGGACAAGCCAGTGAGTACTTTGGATGTACTCGCAAACATTATGAACACAGGTATAACATAACAATGACGTGCTAAAAATATTTTATGCTCATGACGTCAGTCACAAAAGATAAATAAAACTCTGATGCGTGCAGGCATGTTATTTATGAATATGCAGTAACATAGTAGTATTAAAATTTATGAAATAAATAACAAGCAATGCCACAGTTGGGCGTCTTAGCGACACCACATAAAGGGCTTTAAAGGAAATGCCACAGTCGGGCGTCTTAGCGACACCACATAAAGGGCTTTAAAAGAAATGCCACAGTCGGGCAGCTTAGCGACACCACATAAAGGGCTTTAAAAGAAATGCCATAGTCGGGCGTCTTAGCGACACCACATAAAGGGCTTTAGAAGAAATGCCAAAGTCGGGCGTCTTAGCGACACCACATAAAGGGCTTATAAAATAAATAAATAACAAGAAATGCCACAGTCGGGCGTCTCAGCGACACCACATAATGGGCTTACAAAACAAATAATCACAATGAACATCCAGGAGGTAGAACCGTCCCAGGGATACTTGATGATATAATGGGTTAGTCCATAATAATAATAATCATAATCTTCACAAGTCACAAGTCACAGTCCAAGTTCTGGTTTAACAATCTCTCCTCCGAAGACCGACACTAAGACCAACCCTTGACCCATCCCAGACTGTAATCCTTAACCATGGACACGGTTATTCGAATAGGTTTAATCTCTGCAGAGGGTGTACTCTTTACCCATGAGTAACGGATTCCTTTAGTCCATCGGGACTAATTCCGTCTACGGCCTTTTAGTTGAAAACACGCCTAACTTGCACACACCAGCTAAACTCATCGGTGTCTGGAATCACCCACGACACTTGTTAAGCAAAACTCTAAGTGGGGAGGCTACAACCTCGCGTAGCATGGGATCAAATTTATATCACGCGCTCTAAGGGGTGGCCTCCCCTCTCGGTCCCAACCGAAAACACCCATGCCCCCGGACCAGGTGGCCTGCCTACCGGCTACAACCGGTATCTTCCACCATGGCCTCTCTGTACGGTGTGTGCTTGAAAGGGGTTGACGACTTACTGAACCGTACCCTACCTGCGGCAGGGACAAGTGGTAGTACAAAACAAGTATGGGGGTTACTGGAACAAGACTCGATCTACGGTCGACTCAGGAGGTTTATAAATTCCCTGCATGACATGTATAACAAATATATTTCAACCAACAAAATCACCACTTAATATACCTTACCATGCCATACCGGACATAACCGTCCCGACGAAGACCGGCGATAAGCTCACGCCTACCCAAGGCAGAGGCTTTCCCGGATTTCTTTCCGGCATGCATGCAGGGCACATGAGGATGATTACCATCACAAGTATATTCATTTCCAACAGCAAGGAAATCACTAATATGCATTCATGCAAATGATCATATCACATGAAATAACAAGTTCTCCGATATAAGGTGGTGTTATAAACGTGTCAATTAACACACCAAAAATATTATTCCGGGGTTCAGAATGCTTGCCTTCATGGTGTGGAAAGGCAGGGTGCACTCCAAAACTTTTGAAAGCTTTCTCCTCTCTCCAAAAATCTACGGGTTTTACGCTTCCACTTATCCAGCATGGACCGTGCGGGGAGTCACCGACAGTGGGTCCAGGGGGCCCACTAGTCAGGTTTGACTAGTCCACACTCCCCCCTCTTCTCTGCCCGAGCAGAGGCGGGACATCCGGCGATCGTCTCCGGCGAACGGCGGTTCTTCGCGGGCATCTGAATGCAGGGATGGATCCGCCACTCCTAGGCGGTCTTCCCGGTGGTTGTAGGGTCGTCAGGGGGTGGAGGGAACTGCCGGCGGCGAGCTTCTCGGCGGAGGTGGCCTCGGGAGCAAAGTGCTTTTGGGGCTGCGGTGGCTCCCGATCAAAATCGAGCAGGGGGAAGTGTTCGCGGGAGGAAGAGAAGGCTCCTGGTGGAGAGAGTGGAGAGGGGGAGGTACTAGAGGTGCCAGAATGGCCGGGGCAGTGGCGGCGGCAGGAGTTGCCGGAGACGGGGAAGAAAACCTCCCTGGGTCGAATGCGAGCTAGGGGAGCGCCATTGGGGTGGCCTGAGGTTGCCTACGTGCTCGGGGGAGTTCGGGGACCTCTCTTTATAGCACGTCCAAGTCGGTTTGCGGTGGCCGGGGATAAGAACGGCGGTGAACCGCCTCTCTGTGCTGCAGGGCGATGTGGCGGTGGCTGGCTAGCTCCAGGGGCTAACGACGACCACTACACTGTCGAAAGAGGCGAGCTGGCGCGCTGTGGTGGTTTGGGCGGTGCTGCCCATGGCGGTGGCGGATGCGGCCGCGGGCATGCCACCAAGCGGCTCTGACGGTGGTGCTGCAGGGCACCAGGGCCTGCTTGGCGTGACGTGGTGAGGAGGAGAGCGAGTGGCGTGGCTCTGCAGAGCGGGCAAGGCCAAGGGCGCGACGCGTCGGCTCGGCACAGCACGTGCAAAACGCTTGCTCTGCTCGCGCCCAGAGCATGCACGAAACATGCTCGACGAAATGCCATGGCATGCTGGGGGGGTCCAAACCGCAAGAGGGTTAGAAGGGTGGGGTTATAGGCTATGGAAACACCATTGGACAGGCTGGTTTGGTCAGGGGATCAAGTTCATAGAGCAAACACAAACCCATGTCAAAACTGATCATGCCCATAAGGTGTTTGAAAAAATGCTAAGGGCACTTAGGCAGGTCTTGGAGTGGCCAAAAACTCCAGATGGTGGTCTCCTTAGATGCATAAGAGTGTGGTGAGGTTAGTTTGTGAAAAGCACAAACTTGTTAGAGCAAGTTTTGCAAAACTTCAGTTTTGGACAGAAAGAAAAGGGCATGATTTCAAGCACTTAGAGTCATCCAATGGGACCACTCTCCCGGACTTAAGGGTTTGGCAAGGTGCACTACAAGCATGAGAAAACTCAAGGGCCAAAGAGCAAGCAAGGATATGGTTGCTGTACAAACCATCATGTTGGACCAGAATGAAGATGAGGTTGATTCACTCAAATCTTGCAAATAACATCACTGGGTTTTTGCATAAAGTTGAATCATATGCTACTACCAACATCCCATAATTTTGGTGGAGGCCAAAAAGAAATATTTAAAAGGGTTGTAGTGAAAAATTGCACTCTGGACCGGAGAAGAAAAATTGATGCAGAGCTCAAAATATTACATGAATAAAAGATATTTTTGTATAAAAGTGATTTAAAAACATCACATGACATCTCAAAATTTTGGTTGGAATTTTAGGTGAATTTATCAAATGGTTATAGTTCAATTATGGCCATATAACCTTGAAAAACCATTTTTCAAGAAAATAAAGATCAAGCAAATTAATTAGGTAATTAGTTATACTGATAAAAGAAAAGTTTTCTTGAGAGGTTAAACAAGTCCAATAACATATTTGAAAGGTTTTCATTATAGGAAACAACTCAATGATAATAAGAAAGGAAAGGTTTAAAAAATCAAAACGGAGTCCAAAAAAATCAAAGTTTTAATTCCTGGCAAAAAAATTTATTTAATAAAACAAGGCCAAAATTTTGGGGTGTCACAGTACTCAGGCGTGCTGCTGCTATAACTGTATCTGTAGCGCGGTTTTAAATACCGCGTTGCTGCTAATTAGCACCAGCGTGCGTTTTTATCCCGCGCTACTACTAATGTTCTGTGTATTAGGTTTTCCCTAGTAGTGACTACCCATGCTAATTCCTGATCGACCCTACTGGGCACCACTACTTACCGTCTAGGAAGGAAACATAGTAACGTACACGGTCTTCCTTGAACTCCCACTTCAGTTGAGTGGTGTCACTTGCATCAGACTCATCGGTACCTTCAACTATGTTTGTACTATTCTGCGAGCCACGGGCACTCAGCAATCTAAACACCCTCGGTAGCAAGACTATCAAAGCTTAAAGGTAAGGTATGTATATAGTGTTATTGCAGCAAGCACTAAGCATTGTATGGTGGCTAGCTTACGAATACAAGAATAAGATGAGAAGCTAAGCAACGGTCGCAAACTAGTAATGATCAAGAAGTGATCCTGAACTACTTACGTTCAAACATAACCCCACTGTGTTGTCTTCCCGAACCTCGTCGAAAAGAGACCGTCACGGTTACACACGCGGTTGGTGTATTTTAATTTAGTCTGGTTTCAAGTTCACTACAACCGGATATTAAAAACTCCCATCTGCCACATAACCGCGAGAACGGCTTTCGAAAGATAAAACCCTGCAAGGTTGTCCCAACTTATCTCATGACAAGCTCACGATCCGCGGAGACAATCCTCCATCTCGGGACCCTCCGACCAGACTTGGAATCCTGGTGCACAAGACATTTCAACAATGGTAAAACAAAACCGGCAAGACCTCCCGACGTGCCAACACCCCGATAGGAGCCGCGCGTATCTCTTGTGAGGAGACGATCGGATTGGCTAAGTTTCCGGTTGGCACACCCGTTGGTGGCCCTGGCTACTGCTAGTTTGGTCCAACACTGATGAGGAGCACTGGCGCGAGGGGTTGATTAAAAATCCTTGGGTTAATTATTCCCTATGCAAATTTTTAGTTGTTATTAGGCAAAAGGTAAAACCAAGGTTGGGCCTTGCTGGAAGAGTTCTATTCAAAGCGAACTGTCAAGAGGGGCCCATAAACCCTCACCGTGTTAGGGATGCAAAATCAGGAACATAACACTGGTATGACGGAAACTAGGCGGCAAGAGTGGAACAAAACACCGAGCAAAAGGCCAGGCCTTCCACCCTTTACCAAGTATATAGATGCATTAATTAAATAATAAGAGATATTGTGATATCCCAACATATCCATGTTCCAACATGGAACAACCTGCACTGCACGTGCAACTAGCAATGCTATAAGAGGGACTGAGAAAAAGCGGTAACATAACCAAACAACGGTTTGCTAGGAAGGTTGGTTAGAGGCCTGACATGGCAATATGGGAGGCTTGATAAACAAGTGGTAGGTAGCGCGACATAGGGATAGAACGAACAACTAGCAAGCAAAGATAGAAGTGATATCATGGGTAATGATCATCTTGCCTACAAAGTTTTCAAAGATATCGAATCCTTGCTCCTCGTGAACATACTTGACAGGGTCCTCGAATGCAAACTTGTCTCCTGGCTCTATCGAAAGCAAGAACACAAGCAACGGAACAACAATCAATCATGGTTCAATGCGCAAGCAACATGATGCAAGACATGGTATGGAATGCAATATATGATGTGCAATGCATATGGGTACTCCGGAAGGGGAAAATGAACATGGCACTAACTTGGCAAACCAAGGATGCCACTAGAAAGATAGAAAGATTTTGGATCAAATTGATATGAAGATCCCCGGAAATGGATGCACGCTTTGCAAATGACGAGCAAAACAAGATATAATGCAATCTACTTAAAACAGCAACATGACACTTGAGATGCAACATCAAACTATGCTACAAAACTCCAACATGAAAACAAAATACATGGCTGGGAACTATAGGTGAAGATCTACAAATCATGATCACTGAGCTACTGCTAGAACTCACTAGAACGGGTCTAAAACAGCATGGCAAAAATTCAAATAACAATAGTTTAACAGACGTGAAAATACTGGACATGACAGAAACAACATCAGGTTGCAAAGTTTAAATCGAGTAAACAACATGTTACATTAAGATATCATGGGAAACTTGAGCATGGCATGCTAGTACTAAATGCAACTAACAAAACTCCCTTACTGGACTTGTTCCAAAGATTCACAGAAAATATGATAGCATCAATGCAAACATGGCAAGTGATATCAACAGATCTCAAACTTAATAGAATTACATGGCATGGCAGAAACAAATTCATGATATCATGTTTACAAGCTTATGGAAAAGATGCAACCAACAGTAATAATAAACATTTATGTAGCTAATCATGGCAAGTGCATGGTCATAGGATGCAGAGATCACTAGCTATTCACAGGGCAAAAATGAACTTACTATTAACAGACTGACAACAACATTATTAGCAACTTTAGAGCACAGTAATTACAAGCTACACTACCCCATAATTGCAAACAAGGGCATGCATGGATATAGCATAATAATATCTACAAAACATCCTTAATGAGAATCACCAAAAGAAGCATGGATTAACTTGTAGCATCAAGTTAACATGGCAAAATAACATAGCAGGAAAAGATTCACTAAGTCACTGAAATCAGACACAACTAGTAGTCTACTTTGCATGCTTGTGGTAGTCACCATAGGGCTCATAAAAATACAAGGATAGCACCACTGTAAAGATGGAATAAATATGCTCCTAAACCATGTTGACATGATGCCCAAAAGATAGACACACAAAATACTATGAAAAAGACAAATCAGCAAGTTTTGATAGTTTCCAGCAGGTAACATCATTTAGCACTTTTGCTACGATGATTAGGGCATCAAGATGGACAGTAAAATGCAAGCGAACAACACCAACATGTCAATATATTATGCACGCAAAACAGAGCTACGATCAGGAAGTTATGACATGATGAAGGGGTACACATAATGACACAGATCAGGGACTTGGAGGATTTTATACCGTGAAGAAGTCAACAGCGAGGTTTGCGGGTCAGGTTGGGGAAGGTGGATCCGGGCGGCGAGTCCAGGCGGCGAGGAGCTCCGGCGAGCCAGCGAGGATCCCCGCGAGGCCGGTGGGCGGCGGAGGCAGTGGATCCAGCCGGGATCGGGCTTCCCACAGCCGGATCTGGCGGTGGCGGCGGCAAAGCTCCTCCGGGGCGGAGCGGCGAGGGGTGACGCCAAGGTGGGGCGGCGGCGGGCGGCTCCGAGCGGCGCGGGGAGAGGAGCGCGGGCGTGGCGGTGCGGGAGGTGACGTGGCGCGATCCGGGCACTGCGGGCCAGCGGCGGCTGGCGGCGCGGGAGATGATGTGCCGTGCCCTGGTTCGCTGCGGGGGCGGTGGCGGACGCATCCGGCGCCAGGCGGACGTTTCTGGTGCGTGGAGGAGGTGGTTGGCTATGGTTTAGCCCGAAATTGGTGGGGGTGCCCTTTTATAGGTAGATGGAGCTAGGAGAGGCTATCAAGGTGCATTTTTCGCCCACACGACCATGATCCAACGACGAAGAGCATGGAGGGGGTTTATATGTGCTAGTGGGCTGTTGTGGAGGGGTGCTGGGCTGCAAAGAGAGAGGTGTTTTGGCGGTTACATGGTTAACCGTTGGGGAATCAAACGACCACCAGATGGAACGAAATTTGACAGGCGGCCTACTGGTGATGTACCAAGGCCACTCGACAAATCTCGGCCTATTCCGGGAACTATCTTCTCCCGCTCATGAAATGAGATCTGGAAGGTGCGGCGGGTGCGTGTGTGAGTGTCGGATTCCGAAAGGACAATGGGGAAAATGACCGGATGTAGAGGCGAACATGAATGCAAATGATATGCACATGATGACATGAGACGAAATGTATGACATGAACAAAATGCAAAACGAGGACAAAACCCAACCACGGAGGATATAACATATAACATTGCCGGAAATAGCAAGGCCTGGAGTTAAAATTATGGAATGTATATCCTTGATGTTACAGGGAGGATACGTACATGACACCTAATGGCAACCGCTGCCTCCGATACTAACTTGGCTTACTCTGTAGCATCACGTGGCCTTTTTAAACCTGCCTCAAAATAGATCTCCATTCTTCCTCCTCTAGATTTAGTTAACCTATCAATCATTATCCTTGATGTTTGTTTCCTCTTGCGCCTAGGTGCTAGTCCAACAACGAACATAGGAAGTGTTAGTGTACATCAAATTGTGAGACTACATATAAAGAAGCATGCAACTGTAACTTGACTCCAGCAACAACCTTCTTGCTGTTGAACCTCACAAAGTTCGTCTTATCTGGCCAACTCGTCTTGTGTCAAGAGTTCTTTGGAAGTAGTGTCAGGTGGCAAGTGAGCTTGCGAACGTGCGGCTAGCTGAGTTGAAAAACGAGTAACTCATGCAGCTGGTGGTACTGTGGAAGGTGTTGCATAAACTAGGGTTGTCTCTGCTTGTTTGGTGCTAGCTGTTCGTTTCTGTTTGGATTGTTCTGCAGCTCATGTAGCACGGGATACCCCATTTTTACAATTTACCGCTGGACTTGGACCTTCTATTGCACCATCAGTACTAGCAGAATCTACAGGATTCTTCCGGTTCACTTTCCGTGTGTCCTTAGTACTAACACCATCCCCTGTCATTCTGTGTCCCTTCCTCTTTCTCTATGCCATGTTAAGTCAAGCCGTCAAGAAAAAGGAAGAACAATTTAGTTCTTTAGAACAAATTGATGTGTGATACAGACGAACTGAACTTTGATGTTAGACAACCACATCATAGGAGGATGTAATATGTAGGAAAATGGGATGGCTTGAGATAACCAGAACTATGATGTGTAAACTAAGCAAAAGACATTCCACTAAATTATAAGTAATAAAACGGAAGGTAGACACCATACGAATGATGCAACGAATGTGAAGTAGTAAAAGAAATAAATCATATGCAAGATGCAAACAACATCACAGTACCAAGTTAAAGGTCTCTCGTCATTAGTGCCATTGCATATTCACAGCTTATGATGTGTAAACTAACGAGAAGGCATTTCAACAAATTAGAAGCAATGAAAGCTAGACACCATATGAAATATGCAACAAATATCACTCTACCAAGTTAAAATTGTCTCGTCATAAGTGCCATTTCAACAAATTAGAAGTAGTACAAGCTAGAAAAGAATGCGAGATGTAATCTATATCACACTACCAAGTCAAACGTGTCTTATGATAAGTGTTTGTTGCAGGTTGCACAACAGTAGTACTTTGATGTAATAACATGGTGTGATAGACAGATATTGTATGTTCTAGAAACATGAACATGTGTCTTATTCACAAGTATAATGTGTAAAGTAAGTAGATGGAATTCAACAAAATTAGAAGCAATACAAGCTAGACATCATACATATCATGCAACCACATATAACAGTGCCAAGTTAGAGGGAGCACCTATGATGGTGCACTACGGGAGATGTGCTCATCATCAACACAGCTACGTTGAGTGTCTATGCATGTGTTGTCTTGCAAATCATCTTGGGGGTTGGAGGAGTAGAATCTGTAGGGGCCCTCCGTTTAGAAGGACCACCTTTATCCGTTGCCATGCTAACTTCCTTCCACTTTATTGATTTTTAATTGTCAAGTAAAACCGACAAGAAAAAGCAATAAAATTCACTCTTCAGAACTCATTCATGCATGATACTAACAATCACTACTTTGATGTAAGGCAAACACATGATACTAGGATGGAATATGTATGAAAAACAGGACGGCATGGCATATTCACAAGTATTTGTGTAAACTAAGCAGAAGCCATTTCAACAAATAAGAAGCAATGCCAGTTAGACACCGTATTCAACATGCAAGACAATATCACACTGCCAAGCTAGAGAAAGCACCTGGGATACCGGTTTCGCTGGAATACCGCCATTATTCCCTACCTTATTTTTTCCTTCGTTCTTCTTAGTTTTATTGCATTGTCAATTCAAACCCGCAAGAAAAAAAATAAAAATCTGCTTTTCAGAACTCATTTATGCAGGATGCTGACAAGAACAAGTTTAATGTAAGGCAACAACATGATAGGACGATTGAATGTGTAACCAAAAAGGACAGGATTGCATATTCACAACTATGATGTGTAAACTAAGGAGAAGGCATTTCAACAAATTAGAAGCAATGAAAGCTAGACACCATATGAAAGATGCAACGAATATCACTCTACCTAGTTAAAATTGTCTCATCATAAGTGCCATTTCAACAAATTAGAAGTAGTACAAGCTAGAAAATAATGCGAGATGTGACCTATATCACACTCCCTAGTCAAACATGTCTTATGATAAGTGATTGATGCAGGTTACACAACAGTAGTACGTTGATGTAAGAAAATTGTGTGATAGACATATATTGTATGTTCTAGAAACAGGAACACATGTCTTATTCACAAGGATAATGGGTAAAGTAAGTGGATGGAATTCAACAAAATTAGAAGCAATACAAGCTATACATCATACATAACATGCAACCACACATAACAGTGCCACGTTAGAGGGAGCAGCTGTGATGGTGCACTAGGCGAGACGTGCTCATCATCAACACAACTACGTTGAGTGTTTATGCATGTGTTGTCTTGCAAATCATCTTGGGGGCTTGGAGGAGTAGAATTTGTACAGGCCCTCCATTTTGAAGGATCACCTTTATCCGCTGCCTTGCTAACTTCCTTCCTCTTTATTGATTTTGAATTGCCAAGAAAAACCGACAAGAAAAAGCAATAAAATTCACTCTTCGCAACTCATTCATGCATGATACTAACAATCACTACTTTGATGTGAGGCAAACACATGATACCAGGATGGAATATGTACGAAAAATAGGACGGCATGGCATATTCACAATTGTTTGAGTAAACTAAGCAGAAGCCATTTCAACAAATAAGAAGGAATGCAAGCTAGACACCAGATAAAAGGTGCAACCAATATGACTCTGCCAAGTTAAAAGCGTCCCATCATAAATGGCATTTCTACAAATTAGAAGCAGCGCATGCTATAAATCATATGAAAGATGCAACTAATATCACATTGCATATACTAAAGGTGTCCCGTCATATTGGCTGATGCGGGATACAAAAAAACAATAGTTTTATGTAAGGAGATGCTTAATAGACAGATGTACTATGTACTAAAAACAGGAAGGCATGTCACATTAACAAGTATAATGTATAAACTAAGCAGAATATAACATGCACTTTAACTAGATTGGAAGAATTACAATCTAGAAACCATATGCAACATGCAACCAGATATCACGTTGCCAAGTTAGAGCAAGCACCTGCGATGCTCATGTAGGGGAAATCCAGCAATCAACAGAGCTACGTTTACTATCTTCATCTAGCCTTGATGTTTCTTGAGAATCATGTGGGGAGGCTGATGGTGCATTCTTTAAATGAGGATATTTACTCATAGTAGTCCACTGGCCTGACTGCCTCATCATAAGTGATTGATGAGGGGTACACAAGAACATTAGTTTGATGTAAGAACATGGTTAATAGACAGATGTACTAGTATGTACCAAAAACAAGAAGGCATGTCATATTCATATGTATAATGTGTAAGCTAAGCAGATGCAATTTAACCAAATTGGAGCAATACAAGCTAGACATCCGGCCGAAGTGGTGAGCATGATCATCTAGGACCTGAGAGCGTGGTGAGAGGTGGGCTGCTTCACCACCATCGTGGCTTTTTAGTTGGCTTCCAGGTGATAACTGTCTGTGTTGGGCTTGTCACAGGCTCGGCCAGTGCCCTGGCTAGACATTTGTCTTCTATTGCTCCTGGGATGGTGCTTCATGTTAAAAATATCTCTCCTTATCTTAATAAAGACCAACTTCGGCCTTTCGAATACAAGCTAGACACCATATGTAACATGCAACCACATATGACACTACGAAGTTAAAGCAGGCACCTGGGATGGTGGTTCATTGCAAGCGAGATCATCAACTCCAGAGCTACATTTACCGTCACCATCTGCTGACACTACACCCTTTAAAGTGCTGAAATGTGTCTAGCCTAGCCGCGTACGAAGCTGGAGCGACTTCTCTCTTTTCTTTTCTGCTTCTGTCAAGGCAGAGTCTGAAATACTCTTGCATAATAACACAATATTGAGAGTAAGGGTGAAGTTTGTGCAGAACTAGTGCACTGTAAAAGTAGCAAATAATAGGTGGCTGGAAAATAAATGACAGGAGACATATGATAGCCCTACAACATTGCATGGCAAACAAAAATAGATTCTACTCCGTATGATTTTGTAATATATGAGCATAGGGATGGCTCGGAAATGCAGGTACTCCTCCAGCACACCACAACATATGGTCCTATCAAAATAAAAATTGACTAAACATAAATAAGTCTGTCGATTTTTTTATGAACCGTCCGATCTATAAGGAATGGGCAGATGGCCTTCGTCTACCTCCCGCCAGTAAGGTTGATGATCTTTCTCTAACCGCCAGCGACCACTGGCCTAGACTCCTCCCTTCGCTGCCCCACCCTCCCCTCGACCTCACACCACCGCCGTGCTTGGCAACGCCCCCGGGCCATCCCTTTAATCCCAGCCAACCTCTAGATCTGGCGTCACGAGCACTAGGCCCCACACGCCACTAAGATAAACAACGAGGCGCTGCTTCCCCGACGTAATAGGCGTACTAGCACCTATTACGCCGGGGAATGCTTCCATTAATTGGGAATCAACTGACAAGTAATTGAAATCCATGGGGCGACGGACCTCTAGCTAAGGTGAAATAGTATATGAGGAGAAACCTTGTGCATCGCAAGTTTCTAGGAACATCTCGTATCAAGAAGAAGCGATCAACTAGAGTCTATTGTGGGATGAATATCGTGCAAGCAGACATGTAAGATTTGCATGAATTAGGGAAGAGGAGTACCATTTCCGGTTGCCAGTGCTACGTCCTTCAGAAGTCGCGCCGATTCTTGTTTTTACCTGGGGAACTAATGTATAGGAGGAGGGTGGAGCCTTGGACGAACCCATGGCCAAATTGTTGACTGTGTTGCGGTAGTCGTCTATCGGTGGAGGGGAAGCAGATCCGAGGCGGCGAAGGACGGTAGCAGGAACAACACCGGTGCAGTGGATGGTGATGAAGTTGGAGCGGTAGCGGTGAGGCGCAGGACGGTGTGGTTGGAATGGCTCGGGTACGAACAGCTCGGCCTTGGCTTCAACTACTAGCTGTGGAGGGCGTTGCGGTTGTGGTTGCGGTGGACGACGACGTCGGGGTATCGGCTATGGCATGATGGATGAGGGCGGCGGTTGATGGGTGGGATGGGGTGGCGGACGGAGGACGCCGAGGTTTCGCGGCTGGTGGAGAGGTAGTTTTGTCCCCATAGAGTATGAATGGGGAATCGGTCGGGGGGCGGGGGGAGCTAAGGGAGAACCATGTTTCAGTCTGGGACACGCTTGATTTTGGCTTGCTTAAACAGATGGGACGCACTTGTTTGAAATTTGGGGAAAGTACAAACTTTGCCCCCTCTTAAATTTCGGACCTACTGCGGGTCGGGGGTAGGATGGTAATCCCAGGTGTCCCAAATAGTGGGCGGGAGCAATTTCGAGCGCACGCATGTGGGCTTAGGCGGCCATTGTGTGTGAATGTTTTTCGGAGGCGGTTGCATGGCATCTAGATGAAGCTACAAACCTACCCCGGTTTAGACCTTTGGACATCGGGCCGGTTTCACGGGTCAGAGTTAGAAAAGTAATTTACTTCTGCTACCAAACATTGGTCTCACGCGGTTTCGGGCGAGTAGAGGCTCTTTTAGCGCTTCGTTCGAAATTTTGAAAGAGAAGCATTCACGTTTAGAGTACTGTTGAACTCTTAGGATTGACCTAAATAGAGAACGTTAAATTTGACCTTGTATGTTTGAAAACCTCATTAAATTATCCACTTCTTTTTGAAATTTTTACACTTGCAAATCCTATAACTACGATTATTTTGGAATTGAGGAGCTAAATTTGAATCTATTTTGTACACGACTACATATGCTATTATGTACAAAAGTAGAGCAAAGATTGGTGCCCCCATAATTTAGGTCTGATTTACAAATGCCATGATATTGAATTCAAATAATTGAATGGACTGCATGTTGAATTCGAATTTTTTAAACCACCTTAAGTTGAATTCAAATGTATGCTAGTTCAAAGCTAGCTATTTATAATGTTCATTGTGTAAACTTCACATGTATAATGTGCTTTACACAAACAACATGAACTACACTCACGTTTATATTTGATTGCTAAAGTGATGCATTGTCTGGAGTTCAAAATACTCACTATGTGGATCAATTATGTCGAATAATAACATAGACATGCACAAATTCAATGGAATCTAGATGTTTGATGGATCAATGACCGTTCCATACGCGAATTGCAAATATCATGATCCCATGCTAATATTTGGATACAATCTATATTTTTAATCAATGTGTACATTAGTCTTTTACGTGTAGTTTCACTCTCCATCGGTGGTCTCTCACACATGCTCAGACTCTCTCTCTCTCTCTCGAGGTGTCTTTCTCTCATACATTCTCTTGATACAACCCTGCCTCCCTCTCGTAACCATTTACGACTGTTTTCACTCACCTTTATCACAAGCACTCTTCCTCTGACAAGCATACACACGCACAATCCCCATCGACCCTTTCTATGTACATAGACCTACCTACGTGTCTCCCATATGCACATTATCTTTAGGCCTGTCTCTCACCCATTGTCTCACACCTCTCTTCCTAATCGACCAATATGATTCTAGTAGAGCACTTTGTAGGATGCCCCTTAAAGTTAGGTTGGATGCATAGTAATATAAGAGATAAGGGGTGTCGGTGTCAAAACCGGCGGATCTCGGGTAGGGCGTCCTGAACTGTGCGTCTAGGATCGATGGTAACAGGAGACGGGGGACACGATGTTTACCTAGGTTCGGGCCCTCTCTATGGAGGTAATACCCTACTTCCTGCATGATTGATCTTGATGAATATGAGTATTACAAGAGTTGATCTACCACGAGATCGTAATGGCTAAACCCTAGAAGCCTAGCCTATGAATATGGTAATGAGTACATGTCTTGTTTCTGGACTATCCCCTTTGGTTTATATAGACATCAAGGGGATCTAGGGTTTACATGGAGTCGGTTACATAAGAAGGAATCTTCGGTCGCGAAGCTTGCCTTCCACGCCATGTAGAGTACAATCCATACACGGTGCAGTCTTCGGCCTTCATGTCTTCACAGCCCATCAGTCCGGCCCATGGATAATAGGCCGGACGCCCGAGTACCCCTTAGTCCAGGACTCCCTCAGTAGCCCTTGAACCTGGCTTTCAATGATGAGGAGTCCACCGCGCTGATTGTCTTCGGCATTGTAAGGCAGGTTCCCCTTTCTCCGAACTCCAAGATAGTCTTCGGATGCAATGACCGTACACTGACATATTACGCACACCATACATAACCGCAGAGAGAATATAATATTTGCACAAATCTAATGTGTTGATAGATTTTTTCCAATATGACATCGCGTCTGTCAAGTTATAGTTTCGAACCGTTTTTCTCCTGCCAGTCCACGCTTCGAGACACGGTTGCTATTGGCACGTCTTGTCGAAACAGAGATCGTGTCCCCTTATTGCGGGATTCTCATCAATGCGGCCATGCGTAACTCAACCGTGCTGTTTATATAGCCCTAGGGAACATGCGAATCCTAAGGCGAGTGAGGAGGCGTTTAATATTTACTGCCTTTATAAGGAGATAAGGATTCCCTCTTCCTCTCCTCACGCTCTCTCTCTCTCTGTGTGTCTCCGCCTTTCCGATCTCAAGCTCCAGCGCCCAAGTTCTCATCTCCTTTCCACTCAAGCAACCATGTCCGGATCTGGTGGTCAGGGCAAGTGGATGGCCTCCTCCGTCAAGGAGAAGGACAATACTAAGCTCCGGGCGGCCGGATATTTGGTGAAGGAGATCGCCCATCGTCTGCCAGCCGAGGGACAAGTCGTGCCCACGCCAGAGCCCACAGGGAGGGTAGTATTCATCCCCTATTTCTTCCGCGGGCTAGGGTTTCCACTCCACCCTTTCGTTTGTGGGCTGATGTACTATTACGGGATAGATTTCCATGACCTGTCTGTCCCTGGATTCCTTCCTCAACATCTCGGTGTTTATCGTCGTGTGTGAGGCCTTCCTCCGCATCCATCCCCACTTCGGGCTGTGGCTCAAAGTCTTCAACGTGAAGCCGAAGGTGGTGGATGGCCAGCATGCGGAGTGCGGAGGGGCCATGGTGAGCAAGCTATCCAACGTCTCCTGGCCCAAAGGCACCTTTGTGGAGACAGTAAAGGAATGGCAGAAGCAGTGGTTCTACATCACAGAACCTCGTGACACCACCTGGGCCGCAGCTGCCGAATTCGGCTCTAGTGCTCCCATGCGACTCACCTCCTGGGTCGAGAAGAGTCCGGACTGGTGTTCACCTGACGAGCTGATAGCGCTGCAGATGCGCGTTCAAAGCATGGTGACCAAGGACGTCAAGCTCCTTGACGTTATCCAGGTGATGCTTGTCTGCCGGATTCTTCCGTGCCAGCGCCGAAGCCGCCCTTTATGGGAGTTCAATTCGAAGAAGCACCAGAACCTGAAAAGGCTCTTCGAGACTTCTCACGAAGGGGCCTGGAAGTTTCTCTTTAAGGGCAATGAGAAGCCAGCGGTCACAGACTCAGACCATGGTCACAATTGTAAACACCCCGCCAGCGAGGTATGTTACGTTTGATGTATTCCTATCTTAAATGTTTAGTGGATGATGTCTGAGATCTTAGTATTGCTTCCTCAGGACTGGGTGGAGAGGGTGAAGTGAATCCAGTGTGCGGCTCCATTGCCCGAAGAACCAGTCATCCCGCGCCTAGTGATGATGCTGGTGCCAGCGCCATATACGGCGCCGGAGAAGAAGGCCATGGGGGCCAAGAGTGGCCCCCGTCGGAAGGGAACTTTGGACGCGACGTCCGAAGACGACGAGGCCCATTCCTCTGTCCCTGAGGACAATGACGAGGAAGAGGAGGAGGAGGAGGAAAACAACCCTCCTCCTGAGGAGAAGAAGAAGAGGAGTGTGGCCTCGGCACATCAGGAGGTGAAAGCGCCCAAAAAGGGGAAGGGCTCCCCAGTGGTTAACACCGCGTGGGACGTTGACAGTAGTCCGGAACGTCGCCCCCGTACTAGGCCCTAGGTTGCATCATATGTGACATGGCTTATTTATGCACACATCCAGCCCTTTCTTTTTATTATTCTAACATGGTTAATCTACACTATTGCAGTCCGGCCCGTGATCTTATCCAGCGATCCTCATCTCGAGGTTCGTTGGCTCCGTCAGAGATGGCGTGTAACATACCAAATTTTCAATTTGGAATGTTATACATTAGATCATCATTGCATATCATATTTTTTTTGCATTTTGGTTGATCCTAGAAATTCTACGCAACTCAAAGACCCACAGAGAGAGCTGGGGATTTCCTTATTTTCATATTTGAGTTTTCTCAAATTTTGAGAATAGGATCATTTTATTTTAATTATTTTATCATCAATTATTTCTATTACAAAAATATGAGAGAGGGAATAAAATGAATTTCCCAAAATAAAGACATATTGAGGATTTAATAATAATATCAAATAAGATTTTATTTCGGAGTTTTTCGATGTTTTATTTGAATTTAGGAAAAATGTGCATTTTTCAAAATTGCATTTTTATTTTAGAAGCCCGTGAAAATTTATTTCGGATTTTTGGAGTCCGTTTAGTATTTCTTTTTATTTTTCTTCTGCGCGTAATAAAAAAACGAACCGACCTATGGGCCGTGTCCGACTAGGACTCCGGCCCGGCTAGCCTTTATAAGCCGGGGGAGGCCCAGCCCCAGCCGAAACCCTATGCCGCCCCAGCCCCAGCGCCGGCCGCCGCCAGCGCCAGCACCACTGCCGCGCCGCCGGATGCCGCCGCCGCCGCACGCCGCCCGAGATTTGCCGCCTCGTTTTTCGTGCCGGGTTTTTTAGTTTTTTTCGAAAAACCGTCGGTTTTTCGTCGGTTTTTTTTAAGATTCAGTTTTTTTTAAATAGATCGGTTTTTCCGGTTTATTTAGATAGCGAGCGTTCGTCCGTTCGTTCGTTTTAGCGAACGTTCGTCGTTTTTTTTCTCGGATTAAATCCGCGATTTTTCTGGTCACGATTCCTGATCCGATTTTCGTTTTAGTATAACTTTTCGCTCATTTATCGGAATCAGGCGATTCAAGCGCCTGGAGTTTCGTCTCGAAACCCTCTATCCATTTAACAAATTTAAACAAGATTTTGCTACTGTAAAAATTGCCCTAGATCCAGATTAGTAGAACGAAGTTGTTTCGTTAGATTTGATTCTTTTTGCAAACCAGAGTTCTTAAGTTGAACCTTCTGGTTAGATCTCTTATTTGAGTTTTTCTCGTGCATTAGATGAGTACTTATTGTATGCTTGTTTGTCTGTCTACAATAGAATACCCGGAGTGCGCCGCTTGTTACTTCGAATCTCTAGGTTTCACGGATCATCAGCAAGGCAAGTAACACTTTGATTATACCTTTTCTACTACCCAGTTTTATTGCATTAGATCAAATCCTCACACATTGCATGACTAGGATCTAATTAAATTGTGGGATGGGAAGTAGTTGTGGTAGCACCTATTACCTGTTTATTATCAAACCTTTGGGAGTTACTTCGGCGTTTTCTTATTATGCCATGCTATGCTAGTAGACGTGGATTGGGTGAGTGATATCCATGACAGATGTGAGTTTTGTTAATTAATGGTTTATCTAAGGTGGCAACTTAAACACACATCTGGGTGGATTGAGGCACCTGGGTATTCCAAGACTTGCCTGTTTTCTTTTGGACCGCCACCCAGGCTCAAAGGGATCATGAGACTATTCATACTAGAAACTTTCGTGTGCAGCCACAAGCTATTATGGGCTCTAGCATAGTTGACTAAGTTGTGCAAACTCTTACAATCGTAGACTAGTAGATGTAGGGGATGTAGGTGGTACGGTCTACCCGATCGTAAGGTGCTAGCGCTTCTGAAAGACTATGTCTCGGTCATCCATCTTCTCAAACACCTTGTAGTGCGAGAAACCAAACGGAGGCGATCGAGTCTTTAGGGGAAAAGTGCGCAAACCTCTGCAGAGTGTAATAAACTAATCATGGTTAGCCGTGTCCCCGGTTATGGACATCTTGAGTATCTAGTACCTGGATTATCATGTGAATCTCAACATGTTACTCTAAATTAATTTTGTTGGGTTTTGTTTAATGATGATGCTTAATTGGGATTGAGGATGCTGTCAACCATTCTCAATGTTTAACAACTACCATGATAGTTAAATAACATTTATTCCTTTGTAGTAGGAAAAAAATTGGCTTTACACAAAACTGTAACCATAGAGCTTTCCACCAGCCAAATATGCATATAGTATAGCTGTTTCATTCCTTACCCTCTATGTGTTACATTGCTAGCATATTCCATGTGCTGACCCGTTTCGGGATGCAACATTAATGTTGCAGACTTTTCAGACGACGATTAAGGATTTTTTAGGTCGTGGTTCTATACTCAATGATGCCGTTGGAGTTGATGCACTCACTTATCTTCCAAGCCTTCCGCTGTTATCGTTATTAGATGGCCTTGAGCCATATTTATTGTAATAAGTTCTCGTTTGAGACACTTGATGTAATAAGTGTGTGACTGCTACTCTGTTATAAATCCTCCGAGTACTGTGTGGTGTCAGCATTACTGATCCAGGGATGACACCGGAGCACAGAGATCAGACTGTTTGAGGTCTGGTCGCTACATGGCGAGCATGTCACCACCGCCTGCTTACTCCCCCGGGGCCAGGGATGACACCGAAGTGTTATCCCGGAGGACCTCTCCGAAGTGAGGAGCCCAGGAAGTTGTCCGGGAGGCGCCACAAGGTGGGACCTGCACTGCCGGACACATGGGGGAGCCAATCCCCATGGAGACTGGCAAAGAGGGCTGTATCCAGTTCAGCCCTCAACCGAATACGATTCCGGAGATCCATATGGCTCCGGAGTCGGGCGAGCAGCCCCCTTTGAAGGAGGGGGTGCGTCTCCTCCACCGGTAGCTCCTGTCCATCCAGGAGCGCCAGATGACCTGATGGGGGCGCTACGAAGCATCTCCGTCATGGACGAGCATCGTATCCATATGGGTGCGGTGATCAAGAAGGTTCAGTCCGCCCAGAGCGGACTGAATTAAGCCTGCAATAGCCTATTAATAGGTTTTGAGGTAAGAAAGAGAAAAACCCCATATAGTCCATAGCCCCTGAGACGGTGTCCAGTGTTCGGCGAGGAGAACCAGACAGGAGATCAATCCTTAATTATAAGAGGCTGATTGAATATGTATCAATAAGCAGGCGTCCCTATTGGCCGTGACCTCGCATACTGCCGAGGTCTCCGAGCTGAAGAGGAGGCTGGAGCGGACCAAGAATGAGCTCGGCGAGGTTAAGGTTCCGCTCCAGGAGAAGCAAGGTGAGGAACGATTTGCTATATGTTCGGGAAAGGATAAGCGCTGTATATTGACAGTGGTATTGTGATATGTGCAGAAGCCGCGATCGTAGTCGAGGCCCTGAGGAAGGCCTTGGGCAAGGCCGAGGAGCAGGCTGCCCAGCAGCAAGCCGCCCGTAAGAAGTAAAAGGCCCGAGTTAAAGAAGTCCACCAGGAGCTCCAGGATGCGGTGAAAAAATACAAGGCCTTGGAGCATGATGTGTCGGTTCGAGGGACCGAACTCGCCAAGGCTCGTCAGAGCGTGGTGACCGCATGGAATGAGGCCTAGGCCGCCCTCTAGGAGATCCAGGAGGCCAAGAAGATCACGGTGGGTAAGGCATTTAAGATGCAAAGCAAGTATGTCGAGAAGCAGTACCTTTTATTAACCCGGGTTCGGAGTTCCCCAGGGGCTTTTGCGGATTTTCCATGCAGTGTATCAGACGCCGTGGAGTTCTATCAAGCCAAAGGAGGGGGTTCTTCGGAGAGGCTCTTCTGGTCGCAGTATGCGGCACCAGAGGATCCCTGTCCTTCACCGATCAGCTGAAACAGCTGGTGGAGCTGCATAGGGTGGCCGAACTAGCCATTAAGGATTTGATAATCCGGCTGTGGCCAGCCGAAGCTATGCCTAGCAGCTACTTCGGACTCGTGAGGTGGATGGTGAACGCTTGTCCTCGGCTAGATGTTATCAAGCGCTCCATCTGTATTGAAGGTACCCGTATGGCCTTCGCTCGCTGCAAGATGTGGTGGGCGAAGATGAATGCTGTTGAAGTCGCCAGTGGGCCGCCGGATGGCAAGGAGCACCGCACACACGAGCGATATTTCGAGGATGTCGTAGAAGGGTCTCGACTTGTAGCGGCGCAATGTTCGCATGACATTGTATTTGAATAAATGTATTCATGTCGCCTTTGTCTTGTATTATGGGAACAAAGCCAGTTTTTGTAAAGTAATTTTATTATGCTTTGAATTGTTTCTTCCTGTACGGCCGTGTTGTGTGTAATCTGAGGATTGGCCAGTCGTTGGCTTCTGCCCTCAAGTAGATAGTACGGAGGTGTTCGAGATGGAATCTAAACAATATTGATCCAATTACATGGTCCTTGAAGGAGTTGTTTACTGCAACGAACAAGGCAATCATACTTTATGGCTTTAACGCCCTGACTTTGGCATAGGAGTTTTATAATAAAGCATGGGCGCAGCCCCTGGTTTAAGCCAGAGTACAATCAGCATCTGATCGGGAAGTGCCGATCTCTCGCGTAATGCGAAAAAAAAACTCCAACGATTTGTAACCCTCGAGTAGCTGACCGGTTTTCGCCACATCATGACAGTCAGTTTTCGGATTTCTCTACTAAGGTGCTCGTATGGTCAAAGCCAGGGCACAATCGCAGTAGTTCTCCCTTTACTACCCTAACCGATGGAGCAGAACATAGGGTAGCAAGCACAGGAGCCGGGTAACCCAAGTATTGACCAAAGACATGATTCGGAGCCAATGCATATAATGCTAAATTCGGGGTGCCGAACTTATATATAAGAAGTGTTCGGACTATGCTGCCGTATTGTGGGGCGACAGGTAGCCCCTGGAGAATATGAAATGTAAAAGAGTGTCGATGCAACAAATAGGCAGATCGAAATGAAACGAAGTAAGAAGCGAAAACCATAGAAACTGGGCCACGAACCATTTTTATTATAATTGTATGGATACGTCAAGCCATATCTTGTACAGATGGTGCGAGAAGTATCTGGCCATTTAACATGCCGGAATTAATAGGGCACATCGTGCGGGTCCTGAGAAATAAGTATGAATAGCATCAAGAAGAACGTATGAAGGTTACCCTACACACTTGTGTTGTTTGCCTCCGTTGTATTTCAGTCCTTCTAAAGGACTTGACATCAGGCCCGCGAAAAAAGGTGCCTGAAACAACAAAAAGAAGTAAAAGTATGCGTGTCCGGGATCGGTCTGGCTGAATTGTAGACCCCGGGTTATCTCGTGCCTGTGTCGATGTCCATGGAATTTTGAGTGCGTAATTGTGTACGCGTGGTACGAATGCCACTACCTCATTGGGGCTAGGACGGAGGCCGAATTGCTAGTTGAGTTCTTGACGAGCCGCGATGTCCTGTTGAAGTGTAGTCCGGACCCTCTTGATGGTGTCCAGGGGCTCGGCAGCTGGATTATAATGTTGCTTGAGAAGGCCGCTCTGTACTTCTGCTGCTAGGGCGACGGTTTGCTCCTCTGTTTGAGGGGAGCGTTCCGTATTGGCATTGACTGTTATGACACCGCGTGGACCGGGCATCTTGAGCTTGAGATAAGCATAGTGTGTCACTGCGTTAAATCTAGCAAACGTGGTTCGTCCGAGCAGCGCGTTGTAGCCGTTGCGGAAGGGGACAATATCGAAGATTAACTCTTCGCTTCGGATGTTGTCCGGAGAACCGAAGACCACCTCCAACGTGGTTGAGCCCGTACAGCGGGCCTCTACACCTGGTATGACTCCTTTAAAGGTAGTCTTTCTAGGTTTGATTCGTGAGGGATTAATGCCCATCTTCCATACTGTATCCTGGTACAGCAGGTTGAGGCTGCTTCCACCATCCACCGGGACTCGTGTTAGGTGGAATACGTTGATGATTGGGTCAAGGACCAGTGCGGCCGAACCGCCATGGTGGATACTAGTCGGATGATCTCGTCGATCGAAGTTGATCGGAAATGACGACCATGGATTGAACTTTGGGGAGACTGGCTCTACCATGTAGACATCCCTGAGTGCTCGTTTGCGCTCGTTTCTAGCGATGTGCGTGGCGTATATCATGTTCACCATTTTGACATGGGGGGGGGGATTTCTTCTGTCCCCCGGTGTTCGGCTGCCGGGGCTCTTCATCCTTGTCCTCACTTTGTGATCCCTTATTTTTGTTTTCGGCATTTAACTTGCAAGCCTGCTTGAAGACCCAACAATCCCTGTTGGTATGATTGGATTGCTTATTCGGGGTGCTGTGAATTTGGCACGGACGGCCGAGTATGCGGTCCAGACTAGAAGGTCCTTCATTGTTTCTTTTGTAGGGTTTCTTCCACTGGTCGGACTTGGAGCCACTGAATCCGGCGTTGACTGTGTTGTCCTCGGTGTTGTCGCCATTGCTTCTACGTTTGTGTCTATTGCACCGGAGCTTGCCGGTGTTGTTCTTGGCCTCGATAGGGCCTGCCTCGCTGGCTGTGTTTTTGCTACGAGCCAGCCAGCTGTCCTCGCCTGCGCAACAGCAGGTCATGAGTGCCGTAAGGGTTGCCATTGACTTCGGCTTTTCTTGTCCGAGGTGGCGTGCTAGCCATTCGTCATGGATGCTGTGTTTGAAGGCTGCTAGGGCCTCGGCATCCGGACAGTCAACGATTTGGTTCTTTTTGGTTAGGAACCTAGGCCAGAATTTTCTGGCTGATTCTCCGGCTTGTTGAACTATGTGGCTTAGGTCATCAGCATCTGGTTGCTGCACATAAGTTCCTTGGAAGTTGTCGAGGACGGCCTCTTCCAAGTCCTCCCAGCTGCCGATGGAGTTCTCAGGCAGGCTATTTAACTAGTGCCGAGCTGGTCCTTTGAGCTTTAATGGGAGGTATTTGATGGCGTGGAGGTCATCTCCTCGGGCCATGTGGATGTGGAGAATGAAATCCTCGATCCATACTGCAGGATCGGTTGTGCCGTCGTATGATTCGATATTGACGGGCTTGAACCCCTCGGGGAA
This sequence comes from Triticum aestivum, assembly GCF_018294505.1. Classification (NCBI taxonomy): domain Eukaryota; kingdom Viridiplantae; phylum Streptophyta; class Magnoliopsida; order Poales; family Poaceae; genus Triticum; species Triticum aestivum. The sequence continues at coordinate 377,244,514 of NC_057803.1, read as the reverse complement.
TTCATGATCCAGTACTTCATCTGTGAAGCAGAGCGGGTGTGCGGTGCATCCAGATCGGGCCGCATCGTGGCGGAGCTCTGATGGAGTCCGTCTGCGTCATTCGGACCGAGCGTAGTTAGGTTTGTCATGTCCGAATAGGTAGCCGTGGTCGTGCTTCGCAGCACGTCCTCACGATCCGTAGATCGATCTTGTGTGTCCTGCTCTACTGTCCAGAGTCTGTCGGAGGTCGTACATATGACTCCGGACTCTTCCGTCCCTATTTTGGCGTGGTGGTGGGGTGGTCTGCTGTTCGACCTGAGTTGCCGCTTTATCCCGACCGCGGGGTGGCCGTTCAGCCGCCCTGTCCTGACCACGTGGTGATCGGTCCGCACTACGCGAGGGAGATATGTGCTCCGGTGCCTCCTCATCGAATTGAGGTAGCAGTCTGCGTTTCGAGTAGCTCTTGGCTGGGCAGTTGAGGCCGTATTCCTCAGTTGTCAGGACATCAGTCGATCTATCGATGAGCAGGTCTTGTTCAGCTTGAAGCTGTTGTTGTTTCTTTTTCAGGCTCCTTGCCGTGGCTATGAGCTGAAGTTTAAAGCGCTCCTGCTCGAGAGGATCCTTAGGCACGATGAAGTCTTCGTTGTCAAGGCTTGTCTCCTCCTTGGAGGGTGGATGATAACTATCATCCTCTGAGTCATCTTCTATGGCCTGTTCATCAGGGTTGTCTTGCCTGCTGTCGTGTTCCTGTTCGGATGTAGCCCCGACAGGGCCTTCATTGTTTTCGGCCTCGCCCGGAGTACTATTTTCTCCAGTGCCAGTGTTGCCGTCCTTTGAGCGGCGGGGCTTGGGGCGGCGTTTGGGCCGTCGGTGCTTGGACTGTGTCTCGGAGGTTTTATTCGCGTCTGGCTCTTCTTTGTCGTCGCTAGATCCTTTAGGTGTATCAACCATGTACACGTCGTACGAAGAGGTAGCCATCCAACGTCCAGTGAATGGCAGGTCTTGTCCTTGCTCCTTGTCGGCATCGTCGTCCATATCGTTGATGTCTTCAGACCCATAGTCAAGCATGTCAGTTAAGTCATCGATGGTGGATATGAAGTGGGTGGTCGGTGGGAAGCAAGATTCCTCATCAACCATCTCTAGCTCGAACCGGACATAGTTCGGCTGTGAGTCCTTCTCCAAGGACAAATTCCTTAAAGATTTTAGCACGTCACCTAAAGGCAAGTGCTGGAAAACGTCAGCGGCACTGAACTCGAAGATCGATAACCGATCTAGCTTGGTGTCCGCGGGCGTACACAGTCCGGAACTTATAGCAGGAGACAAGTCCGAAGTCCCGTTAAAGCGAATATTGCAGGGCATTGAGTCCATGTGCGGCTCCAACACCACGGACTCTGCGGCCTCGGATGGCTCGATCTGCTTCAGCTCTAAGGTCGTTGCAGCCGCAGGAACCATCTCCTGGGTGTGATTCGTTGACAGATTTAAGTCACGTTCATCGGGATGAGGGGGAGCGATCACCGCGGGTTCAAATCCCTCGAAGATGAAGTATTTATGGATATCCATGACGTACTTCAATCTTCCGAATCTAACCTGATGGCCAGGGGCATAGTTGTCGATCTGCTCCAGATGGCCAAGCGAATTGGCCCACAGTACGAAGCCGCCGAATATGAAGATCTGTCCAGGGAGGAAGGTCCCACCTTGGATAGCGTCATTATTGACAATTAAAGGGGGCATCGAACCTTTTGTCGACGGCACAGTGGAACTCTCAATGAAAGCACCAATGTCGGTGTCAAAACCGGCGGATCTCGGGAAGGGGGTCCTGAACTGTGCGTCTAGGATCGATGGTAACAGGAGATGGGGAACACGATGTTTACCCAGGTTCGGGCCCTCTCTATGGAGGTAATACCCTACTTCATGCTTGATTGATCTTGATGAATATGAGTAATACAAGAGTTGATCTACCACGAGATCGTAATGGCTAAACCCTAGAAGCCTAGCCTATGAATATGGTAATGAGTACATGTCTTGTTTCCGGACTATCCCCTTCGGTTTATATAGACACCAAGGGGATATAGGGTTTACATGGAGTCGGTTACATAAGAAGGAATCTTCGGTCGCAAGCTTGCCTTCCACGCCAAGTAGAGTCCAATCTAGACATGGTGCAGTCTTCGGCCTTCATTTCTTCACAGCCCATCAGTCCGGCCCATGGATAACAGGCCGGACGCCCGAGGACCCCTTAGTCCAGGACTCCCTCAAGGGGTTACCTTAGTCCAAGGACCTAGGGTTACAGATGCTCCATGGCTTTGTTAGTGGACACAGAGTCCTTCACAAGTCTGCTATCTTTGTCTTGTACGAGTAGTCATCCATAGTCTCCCTAAATGTGTCGCAGGCCGACCAATGTGGCATAGGACGGAACCGAACGATGTGCCTCACCTCGTCCCACCGGACCTCAAGCGGTGACACACTCTCTGCCTCTAGGTCTTGTTACCTTCTCACACCCACACATACCAACACAAACACCACACAAAAAAATTCTCCTCGTACCTCTATCCCCTCCCCCCTTGCATATACACACTCAAGGGCATCTCTCGCCATGATATCATATTCGTATCTCTCTCTCTAGACCTCTCTCATATCTCGTGCTATCTCTCCCATGTCGCCCTCCCCCGCCATCCCCTCTATCCATGCCTCTCTCGAATACGTAATACACACACATACCTCTCTAGGCCCTACCAAATACATCAACTACACATTCACACATGTTACATCACATACCCCATTGATCTAAAAAGCCCTCTCTTCATGTTTATTTTGCAGACAACATTCCTTTTGAATAAACTGTGGCCAAAAAATTATTTTAGAATTTCTACATATATACGACATAATAAAGAGAAACGAAGAGCAATGGTGGAGTATGAACGTTAAGTTGCATTGCATGGTGCCCACAATGATATTTATTCTGCAGTGTGAATTATATATTTTTATACTATATATAAAGTTAGTCATAATAAAGAGAAATGAAGAGCATCTATATCTCCATCGCATACACCCCCTCTACGCACCTTTCACGTACGCACACAAACTATCTCCAGGTCCTCTAAAAGTATGCCCCCAGCACATTCACGCATGTTTCATCTTTCTCTCGTGATATATACAGCGAATATCATTGTATTTGAAGCGAAAGCACGATATGTACAGTGGACTTCAGCATCCACTCAATATGGTCACCATTTATGTTCTGTGATTATTATACAGTCACATGCTCGCCCTACAGCTCTATATTGGCTCAAGACACGACTAGTTGACCAGTTAAATGCTCCACGTGGCACCTCTAGTGTTGCGTCGCATTATCTCACTACCATTGGGCCTACCTGTTCGCGTCTATCTACTCTACACTCTTATAAAAAAATAGAGTTGGTGATGATGGTGTGCCTGCCATCCTGCAATATATAGGCCGTCTGATTTATATCTGAGGATAGGAAGGGAACTATGGCAATTTTGCAAAAAGGTACCCACACACCTCTCCACATTTGCAAATAAGGCCTTCCCTTGTTCATCCTTTTCTTTCACAAGATAAACTAGTCATACAAATGCATCTTGATGTTACGTGCAACGCACAGTATCTTGCTAGTAAGAACGAAAACAAACGACAAAAAAATAATGGACGGTGGTTCGAACTCATGACCACGGGCACAGCGGACAAGGTGGCCTTGTATTGGTATGCTGAGCCATCTGTTTTAACACACAAGAGCTGGTGTGGTGATTACACACACACACACACACATGCACACGGACTACATGCACGCAACACTCATACGAACACATGCAGCCATGCACGCACACAACACTCACACGTACACACGCATCCACACACGCACACAACACTCACACGCACACACACACACACACGGATGCATGCACAGACCACACGACCAACACACACTCTAATCCTCAAGTGCGCAACCTACACATGCATGCGCACACATCAGGCCCCGACAGACACATACACAACCAAGTGGTTCCCGCGCACGGGTTGGAGTCTTGTCGCACCTGAGAAAATTTATGTTTATCTGACCTTTTCTATGCGAACTGACAGGTGGAACCCACAAGAGACGTGGTCAATCTAACTATTCAACATTGTGCCACGTAAACTATTTGGCCGGTCAACAGAGTGCAATCCGATGCTGAACGGTGAGGAAGTGATCGAATAATCATCGCAAAACGTATATAGTGACCGTAATGTGCGTATTATGAAGTTTGGTGACCGTATTACGCTTTTCTCTTTGTAGGCCCTCCAAAACTACATCTCTACACGTTCTCGCATGTTACATCTAACAACTATGCAATACAACAATACTAGTACACTCTAACACAATAAATCATATGTGTTTTTAGTTTTACTAGATATAATATTGTTACTTTATTATTCAGTTTGCATACATTAAAATTGCCTTTGAAATGTATGGCCAGTATCATCTACCGTGCGGAAAAAATCCCGCCCTTTCCTATTTAATCGGGTTTGTATCGATGGATAGTGCGTAACAGCAAAACTATAGTACTATAGTACTACAGTACAAGTAACAGTTCACCGGGCATTGTGTCATGTACTCCCTCGTCGTAAGAGTGGAGCGCTCGCTTTCATAAATGTTCTAGTCCCTTTCACCGACATGTGGGACATCAGGCTACTGGGTCCACGTGCCATACCGAAATACAGTGCAGAGCAGCAGGGGTGAAGCACCCCAGTCATGGCGTCGGCGTAGTAATGAGCAATGAGGCATCAAATCACAAAGGTGCACCTTGCACACAGTTAAGTTGGAGGGACGAAGTAATAATGCTAAGAAAAGAAGTTGGTGGGACAAAGCAACCATCATTTCACTCGTTGCTGAATCCGCTTCTCCCTCATCTTCTTCAAGTTAACCACGTGTTGCTTCTGCTGTTGTTTTGCCTCATTTGGGACACAGATCGGGTTGGTATAGCACTGACACGTGGGACCGCATATTAGCAAACCGCCACGCCAACGTCCTCTAAACATAAGAAACCTCCCCCACCATCCGCACGGCAAAATCACCTCCTTTTTACTAATCTTGATTCTATAATTTTTTAGATCAATATAATTGAGATTTGTATATATAGCACACAGGAGCAAAAACCAAGTGGTACGGTTAAGGGCATCCACAATGTGTAGCCAAATGTGAAAATAGCTTTTGGAATCAATGGGAACCATTCTGGACGGTGCTGCCAAAGCCAAAAAGATAGAACCGAAGCTCCCTGATTGATTGAAGGAATTGAAAAATGCAACGTCTCTCCTCTTTCTCCCGTGCTGGATGCATGTACAGTATAGAGCATAGAGTCCACTCCCCTGTACCTTCTATCACAAATCACAAAGCAGTGAGGCGTCGAATCACAAAGCATGGACCAAGCAACCATCATTTCACTCTTCGCTGACTCCGCTTCTCCATCGTCTTCTTCAAGAAACCACCTCACAGCACTAAGCTGGATGGACGCCGCTATAATGTACTAGTAATAGTACATTTACGCGTCCTTTGGTTCAACGGACTTCCTAGATGCAAATAACGCGGTTTTGTTGGCTTGTAGGCGGCACTTGCGAACGACTTACCATGGTCTCCCTCAATGGTGTTCTTCATCGAACACACTTCGCCAAACCACGATGTTCGAGATATCATTGATGTCACTACAATGGGGAAGTAAGTCAAATAGTTACTACCTCAATTTTTTTGTACATAGGGCTAGTATATCAAAATTACAATTTGCAGAAGGCAACTAACACTAATTGAGGCAAAATTGATGGGGTTTGCCTCATAGTACTAGCAACCAAGGACATTAATATACCCTTGCATGCATGCGGAAGTGAGAAGGTTGGTTTGCATGGCGCTACATTAATCAAGCGACGAGGAGTGAGATGTTTAGCTCTTTGGGATTTGGAGAAAAAATACGCATTAATACACACGTCAAACGAAGATTCGTATCGATTAATCCCGCGAAGGAAAACCCCGCCTTTCTTTTTTAACACTAGAACTCCTATGTACGTACTTGTATCCTATTTGGGTCTAGGCCTTGCCTTGCCATACTTCGCCACACAATTTTCCCAAGCTTGCCTAAAGTTTTCGAAATTAAAATGAGGTACACTTGCGCACGGCTGTCGGGGTCACACCGCACCCTCACACAGTCGCTCCTCCATGCCGCTTTCGCATCGCACACTCACACAGTCGCTCCTGCATGCCGCAAACCCATCCAAGGAACGCACCCTCACTAACACATTCTACCGCATGTGATCAAACCAAGCTCAGCCATCCTATAGCTGACACATAATTTTCGTTCATACATTATGTTTATCCAACCGCATGTTGGGGAAGATCCGTACGGCCCGTGCGGTGGTCTGTAGGGGAAGAAGAAGAGGTGAGGAAGAAGGGTTAGGAGACGTAGGATATTCATCCAACTGCCTGAAATGGTCGACTGACCCAAATGATGAAAGTCAGGTGACTTGCATAAATATATCTTTTTTCACAGCCAAAGATCCCTAAAAACAACAACATAAAGAAAAACTATCAATGCTCTCGGAACGAGACGGCCTCGTCATCTTTGGCTGCTGGCATGAACCAGCCATAGCTACCGACGTGTGTCTCCGCACCGTGGTTGTCCTCGGCCTCTAGCTACTCATCCACGCGGAGCATGCGGGTGCTCTGCATGGACGAGAGCACCGCCCGGTTCAAGTCCAGGATGTCTGGTTCCGCCTGCAGGAGGGCCTCGATGGCAGCGGCATCCGCGCGCTCCGCGTCGAGTTTAGCCGCCGCCGCCCAGTTCAAGTCTAGGACATCTGGTTCCGCCTGCAGGAGGGCCTCGATGGCAGCGGCATCCACACGCTGCGCGTCCAGTTAAGCCTCCGCCGCCCGGTTCATGTCCAGGACATCTGGTTCTAATTGCAGGAGGGCCTCAATAGCAGCGGCATCCACGCGATCCACGACAAGTTGAGCCTCCGCCGCCCGGTTCACATCCATGACATCTGGTTTCGCCTGCAGGACAGCCTCCTTTAGTATCGCCAGGTTGAACCCCTGGTCTGCCTGTACCATGGGGGACCCGGACGCCAGCACGAATTCGACACCGATCGTCTCATATGCACCGGGGCCTTCTGTGCCGCGACCTCCACCATGAACATTGGATCGGCTTCCTCCTCCTCGTAGCTTGGCTCCAGAGAACTCGGGGATTGGCCCGCTGCAAAGCAAGCTTGGGAATGGAGGGCTGTGGCGCCGACCGCTGCCACGATTTCTACACGGCGCTCCAGCATCAGCATCTTGTAGTACGTTATCTTGCGGCACACCATGGCTTTCCGACGAACTAGGGGATGCTTGATGCGGGCTAGGGGATCGAAAGGTGGGGGAATGGGCTAGAGTGGAGGTGTGGTTTTGGGGCAGTGGCTGGCGTAGGCCGAGCAGCGAAGGTTCTGGTGTGAATAGTGGTTCCGGTGACGACCAGTCAATCAGTTTTGATTGTACATCGCTCTTGTCGCATTCGCATTGCACCCCCGCACGCTGGGCCATCCACGCCGCTCACCGAATGGAACACGCTTCGTATTGCATTTTCACTTGCTTGTGGGACAACAGTTGAGGGCAAATAGACGTCCCTCCCCCTCCCCCGCCCGCATCATTTATACTACTATTCCCTTTGTTTTATGCGGAGTAAATAAAAAACAGAGGAAGTATACTATGGATGAGGATCCCCTGACATAGTCGAACCCATGGAGTAACTGACATGCGGGGCCTAGCAAGGATGGGGCCCACCAGTAACTGAGCGAAAGGGGGTACGGCAGGGATACCTACGTCACAGGATCCACTTCCACTACTTCTCCCTCCTTGCATCTATACAGGGCCTAATGTGTTTTTCGTGGCTAACTTTGACCAAATGTTAGAGTAATAATATATGACAAGGCAGATATACCATGGGTCTCCTTAATTTGGACACCTATTATAATGGTCTGGTTCCACATGCAACAGTTCAATGTGGATCCTTTTGGTGGAGAGATATCATGAAAATCAATGACATTTATAGAGCAAACTCGACTGTCATAATTAATTCTGGTGATTCTGCGCTCTTCTGGCATGATTCATGGGTCCTAAACACTTCTTCCAATCCAGTTAAAGAGAGATTTCCACGTCTATTCTCCTTTTCTTTCGATGACAAGATCTCAGTCAGAGATTTCATTGACGACTTGGACATAAAAACCCAATTCCAACTTCCCCTATCTCCTGAGGCAATGGAAGAACTTCAAACATTACAATTGGATATTCAGGATTTCGATAGAGACCCAAATATATCTGACTCCTGGTCTTGGACCCTTGGGAAAGGTGCTTTTTCTGCCAAAATTTATTATGTGATCATGCTTTCTTCGTTGCCTACTGATGATGTTTGCAAATGGATCTAGAAAAGCAAATGCACCATGAAAATCAAGGTCTTTGCATGGCTAATGCTAAATGACCATTTAAACAAGAGACATGCTTCTCAGAAGACACTGGAGGTCTGAGGATACTGACAATCTCTGCCCCATGTGTGTTGCACAACTGCATGAACACATAGACCATCTTTTCTTTAAGTGCAATTTCAGCACCAGAGTTTGGAATTACTTGCAAATATATTGGCAAGCTGGTTTGTCAAACAGGGAATGCATTATGTTAGCTCAAAGAGGATTTCGTCAAACTTTCTTATTTGAGGTAGTATTCCTGGCTGCATGGTGCATATGGACAACAAGGAATGGCAGAATATTTAGGCACATCAAGCCTACTTTTGGAGCATGGAAAGCTAAGTTCATTCATGACATAACTCTGCACTCCCACAGAATGAAGGCTGCGGTGAAGCCATTATTGCTGCAATGGATCAAAGCACTACCCTAGTTTGATATCTCATCCTATTTGTTGTGCTGATTTCCTTGTGTTGGTTGTAATTTTCCTGGTTGTATATATTCCCATGATGTATGTAAATAGGTAAGTTCTAGCACCTAGTTAGTATAGTATTTTCTTTCTGTACATATTTAGTTAGTAGAGGCTGTACTGGGCCTTTTTGTTTGAGGTTTTAATAAAGGGATGTGGGGCTTTTGCCTCACAGTATTGAGTCAAAAAAACTTACACAAAGCATACGGTCAAATTTGTATGTGAAAGGAGCTTCCAATGATATAATTTTCACATTATACATCTCATGTACTATTAATCTTGCCAATAGTCAAAGGCGGTTTTGAAAAATGCATTAGAGCATGGTTAATAATGTAGCCGGCTATAGGCTATAAAGAGATGCTACCGCACTTAGAGCCATCATAAAAAATAATCATATAGTAAGCATTTTAATCTTTGCATGGTTAAGTAATAGGTTGGCTCTTAGAATGGCTATTAGGTTGGCTCTAAGAATTTAATATTTGCATGAGCAAGGTATATGTTTGGAAGAGAGTTGCAAGCATACTATTTTTTCTTGATCTATGTGTTATAGCCGAGATGTAGAATAAGTGCCCGCTTCACTCTCTCTCCTCTCTTCTCACTCCTCCAAGTAGGCTTTCAATGACATGGCAAGTATTATAGCCTGTTGACTAGGCCATATTAGACTTGCTCTTAGGCCCTATATAAACGGAAGGAGGGAGTACTATGAGCACTGCATACTCTACTACAGATGTTGTCAGTACTCCACTAGTACTATTGGACATGGAGCTTTAAAAGTTACTATTGGACCAGCTATACGTGGCGAAATCCTAGTAGGAAGAGCATGCGCTACAACAAGCACATTCACGTGGTTGAAAACAAATTGGAAACCATCTCTATTTGAATAGAAATCTAGGAGTACGTACGAATCTAACAATATTGGTTGGGCATTTTTGAATGTTGATACTTTTTTTTGTAAGTTTCATCAAGGTAGAGATACTTTGACTACACATAAAACTTATAAGTAAACTAGGAAGGATCGGAGGGAGTATATTGTACGTTCAAAAGAGAAAGGAACATTGAATACCCTTTATATATGATTTTCGGATGCTATGATCACCGGTTCAAAATTTTGAATATGCCTTAGGTATCACACATGCACCCACTCGTTCTCTATCGATTTCATCTCGGGGTCCGAAGATCGATTGAAAGGGGACTAGGGTGGGTACAATACATTCATTTCACTTATGAACATACAATATACTCCCTCTGATCCCCATAGACCCCCCTCCACGGGTCATTTCTATCATAGAAATAGAACAAACCTTTATCTCCTTGCACGACACGCAATTGATCTCTCAACATCAGTCGATTTCGTCAAGATGTATCGGGGCATGAACGAATGGGATGTCAAGCGACACGTAGTGGAGGCAAAGTGAAACTTCAAACGAACTGTTTGTTTGTATGCATGTCGGACAAATTACAACATTGGAAATACAAGCATGGCCTAGGCCCACATGCGAATGATACTCGGCGGGATGTTCAAATGAGGCATGCGGGAGGATAGACTCGACCGAAGGGCGGCATGATCGATGGAGAAGAGGGTTGGAGAGGAATGAGAAATAAGCAATGCCACATGATTATACTTGAACGGCTCAAATAAACAATAAGTTGTCTCGTTTTCCCTTCTGTCTTGGTCACAGAGTAAGATACTCCCTCTGTTTTTATTTACTCTTCATATTAGGTTTCACTGAAGTCAAACTTCATAAAAGTTGACTAAGTTATAGAAAACTAGCAAGATGGCCGTGCATTGGACGGAACATCAAGATCTTGTGGGAGAAAAGGATGAATGAGGGAAGGCCGTATCTGCAAATGTAGAGCGGAGTGCGGGTAAATTTGCATAGTTTCCTTCCTATCCGTTAGATATAGACCAGACGGCCTATATTGCAGGATGGCAGGCACACCATCATCACAAAATCTACTTTTTATAAGAGTATATAGATAGATAGATAGATAGATAGATAGATAGAGATAGATATGGAATGATGATTCATTTTGTGTGTATAAACTTAGAAGGTTTGAACTGAGACAAAGCTAACATGCCATGTAAATAAACACATAGGGTCTACATACACAATTTATCTTAGGCACTCCAGTACTACGTCCACTAAACATTCACGCATTTCAAATCTTTCTACATCTACGGGAACCTACGAAAGAGTTGACATAAATTGCCTCTCTCTCCTCCCTGATTTTCATGGTGGTGTGCCCCTCCCTTCCCCCAATCTACAATCAACAGTTCACACATTCCACATTACATTAATTACGTTATTGGGATTACATAGGAGTAGCATTACTCGTCCTAAAAAACCCAACTAAGCCAACCTCCCAGCATATCACGCGGGAAAAGACCCGGCCGCGCCGTTTTAGTCGGGATTACCGATTACTAGTAGTAGTATCAATGGATCGTGCGAAGCACCAAGTTTTTTTAGGGGGCGAAGCACCAAGTTTAAAAGGAAAAAGGCGGTACACTCACAGCACCCCTATCGCGGTCGCATTGCACCCCACACACGTTCGGTCCTGCACACGGCTCACACAAACGGAAGACGCTTCTGTTTGCCTCTTCACTGACACGTGGGACTGCACTTGGAGAAGCCGATCATGCGCCACACTCCCCCCGCCGACTGCGTGAACACCCCCCCCCCAAAAAAAATTTCCCC